>NW_028258305.1:8496666-8803611 GCF_053883595.1 Heterocephalus glaber
TTTGTTTTTTGAATTTTACAGGGGTTCACAATTAAAAAATTTTCCTTGAGTCACAGAGAAGATTTTGGACTTAAGACTTTTGAGTGATGTTAGGACTACTGTGATTTTGGGGAAAGAATTAGTGCATCTGTGGTTGTATGCAGGATAGTTACATCGTGTTAGGCTGAATGATGACAATTATTGTCTCTCTTTGGAGGTTAAGCATGGTTTAAAGAGATGTAACTCAGTGACAATCTGTAACGTCCTTAACTAGCCCACTGTTTTTATACCTGATTCTTACATGAGAGTGGGTGTAGGTGGGACAGATAGAACCAACAAGAAACCTGTTGTAAAGAGAGAGAAATGTGGAAAAAAGGAGAGAAAATACCTCTTAAATTCTTACTCAAATAAGCTCATCAAAAATGCCACAGGGGGACGGGGATTTAGCTCAGTGGTTCCACCTGCCTCACAAGCGCAAGGTACTGAGTTCGATCCCTGGTACCAAAAAAAAAAAAAAAGCCACAGATATGAAGAAGTAAAAACATTAAGTAACCAGGCCAATAAAAATCAACAATAAAAATTCATGCAAGGAAAAACTAATTTAAGTAAAACATCTAGATATGTTTACAGTTGTCAAATAGATAAAGGAATATCATCTGTGAAAATTCCACATGACATAAAACATGTAAATGTGGAAAAAAAGTCCATTAGAAATCTTAGACATGATGTTCATAGACACAGGAGCTATCTTGTAACTGTGAGACAAGAAGAAAATTAGTTGCTGTACACTAAAGAGTAGAGAGGAAATATAGAATTTGGGAATTTCACTTTAGGTTAATGGTAGTAGTCTAGGGAATCAGATTAACCCTTCAACTGAAAACAACTTGAAAAGCTAGAAAAAAACTAGAAAAAGATCTGTTTAAAGCATTAGAGAGCAAGACACTAAGCAATTTTATAGTCAAGATCCAGGAGGGAAAAAACCAGTTTCACATTTTGCAGTGTTTCTCTAGGGCCAATTGAGGAAGAGATGGCTGACAAGATGAGAAACTGGGCAGAGCTTTTAACAAACTCCCTGGGCTAAGGAGACAAGCAAGAGTTCTGAACTCTGGAGAGGACTATAGTAAGCCTGGCACTTTGGTGTGGGAACTTAGAGGGCTATATACTAGGAATAAGGGTGAAAAGGTTAACAAGAAATAGACCAGCCCTGGTAAGAACAACAGTTTCAAATCAGCTCAATCCTTAACTGGATTAAAGTAATCCTAGACTGCTATTCTCATGAGGTTCTGGTCAAAACTAAAAGTCCCTGAGGGGAAGATACCTCCTCCTAAGCTTCAAATTACCTTAAATTGTCTATTTACCATGTCTAGCTCCCATTAAAAAATAATTGGGCCTCCATGATGACAAAATTAATGTTTTAACAAAAAGACAATACAAAGAGCATAATTTATAGGGGATCCAGAAAATGTTATTAGACAAAGACTACAAAAAACTATGCTTATATTAAAAATGAAAGAAGAGAAAATTAAATTTTTTTTTTCAGCAGAGAATAGAAATCATAAAGCAGGGTCAAATGGGAATTCTAAAACAAGCAAAATAAAACACCCCAAACCACTAACCAACAAAAAACCCCCAAACTCCCCACAAACCAAACTATGGTTGGTTAGTTATAGGATACAGGATACATTACTGACATATATGTAATTTTAGTTTAAAGCAGTGAAGAGTCGAGTCATTAGGCAGAAGCAATATTTGAAGGGATGATGGCTAAAACTTTTCTGAAATTAATAAATGGCATCAAAGTCAGATTTAAGTATCCCTCTGAGTTCTATAAAAAATAACACAAAGAAAACCATGGAACCCCAAGAAAGTATGATTACTGAAAATCCAAAACAAAGAATATCTTGAAAGCAACCAGATAGGGGGAAAAAAAAGAGGTTCTTTTTAAAGTATATGGGGCCGGGGATTTAGCTCAGTGGTTCCACCACCTGCCTCACAAGCGCAAGGTCCTGAGTTTGATCCCTGGTACCAAAAAAAAAAAAAGTCAGAGGTAAAGTATATGAATAAGACAAGGATGGCTAAAACTATCAGAAAGTTGACAAAAAAAAAAAAAAGCCAGGAAAAATTTAGGTCCCTTGATGATAATGTTGAGATAACAGATCTCTCCACTTATTGCTAACTAAACAATAAATGTCTTTAAAGTACAGTATATTACTACTTGTAGCAGAAACAATTTGATATTGACATAATATTTAACAGATGAGATAGGAAATAAAGTGCCCAAAAATATTTAAAGGTATCATTGGTAAGGATTTTTCTGAATTAAAGAAAAGTATGAATCTTTAAACACTGTGGATAATGAGGAGAAAAGAATATGTATTCTTAGGACCAGGATTGTAGCTCAGCAGAGCAGCGCCTGCCTCAAAAGCTCAAGGCCCTAAGTTCAATTCCTGGTACCACAAAAAGAAAAAGAAGAAGAAAAAAAGAATATGTATATTTATATCCAATACAGCATAATAAAGCTAAAGAGGATTAAGGTATTATATAAAATCATAAAGACTAATAGAGGGAAGATAATTTACTTATAAAAGAACAAAAATTAGAAATAAATTTTTCAGACTATAAAATTTTAATACAAAACCAGAACAGTACAAAAAAAGTAACTTTTAACCTCACCTAGAAACATATATGCAAAGATCTTAAAATAACAAAACAGATTTTGAGGTTGTATATTTAAAAATGCAAGATAACTCATCATTAGAAATAAATAACTCATCATTAATGCAATAAATCACATTTTCATACTTAAAGGAAAATATATATAATATTAACAGACTCAGCAAAGCAGTTATAAAATTTTACACTTCTTAATAGAAATCTGAGAAAGGTAGTAAGAAGTTTGACAGGGTATGTATTGAAAACAAAAAGCGAATATCTCAGTACCAACACAATGATGCTGACTAATTCAACTGGCTTATTTTGTTTTTCTACTGGCTTATTTGTAAATAACAGGATTATCTACATGGCACTTAGGAGTTTGTCATCAGCCTGGGCAACATAGGGAGACCAGTCTTAAAAAAAATTACAAAGCTCTGTAATTTAAGACAGTATGGTGCTACCAAAAAAATAGACAAACAGATCAGCAGAACAAGTCAAAAAGTCCTCCAAACCATTACTACACATTTAGGAAAACCTGGTATAGGATAGATGGGATTATAAAATAAAATGGAATAGATTACTCAATAAATACTGCTGGGATGATCAGTTATCCACATGGAAAAATTGAATTTCCTACTTCACATTGATTTTAGTACATCAAAGTCACTTTTTGGTGAATTAAAGATTGGAAGACGAAAACTAGAACATTTAAATGAAAATATAAGCTGAATGTGGTGGTGCATGCCTATAATCCCAGCTACAAGGGAGGCTGAGGCGGGAGGATCAGAAGTTTGAAGGGCCACTGAGCAACTAAGAGAGATCCTGTCTCAAACTTAAAAAAAAAAAAAAGCTGGGTACGTTGCTCAGTGAAAGAGGACTTGCCTAGCATGCATGGGGTCATCGCTGTAATCCCTAGTACTGTAAAATTATAGAGAAAAAAAATTTCCTGCCGTAGGTAGAAGTGATTTATCTAAGACAAAAAGCACAGGCAATAAAATGTGACAATTTTTGCTATATTAAAATTAAAATATCTGTACAAAAATCGAACATAAATGTAAAGAAGGTGGCAAGTTACAGATTGAAAGATATCAATAAAAATATAAATATATAAAGTATTCTTGACCCAAGTATGGTGGCACACTAGAGGCTGAGGCAAGAGGATCTTGAGTTTGAGACCAGCTTCAGCTACATAGTGCTTTTTAAGACCAGCCTGTACTAACCAGTAGGACTCTGTCTCAAAAAGATAAGTACTCTTATAAACTGATAAGCAAAGAAAGTCAATAGAAAAGTAGGCAACCGTAAAAACGAATCTATAAAAATCATATTTTATATTATACTTTAGTATGTTTTTAAATTTTAGCCGGGGATGGTGTACACCTGTAATCCTAGCACTAGGGAGGCTGAGGCAGGATCGCAGTGAGTTCGAAGCCAGTCTGGGCTATCTTAGTGAGCTCAAGGCCAGCTTGAATTACACTAGGAGACCCTATCTCTTAATTAAAATAAAATAAAATAGGCAGTTAATGTGTTCAACTTATAGACCATCCACAGATTCAGAGCTCCTGTTTTAGAGGAGCTTCTCTAAATCTCAGCCAGAAACATTGCCTGAATTATTGCTAGCAAAGAACGCCAAGTATATAGGCTTGAGATCCAGTTGCGTAAAAGTGACCTCTTGGGCTTTCACCAACTTCTCCAGAGGTGGTAAACAGCTTTTATGAATGACTTTTGCTCTCTACCGGAACTGGGCAAACGCTCTCAACTGTCACCGACCGAGCGTACAGAGAGGGTCAGGCTGTTCTGCCACAGGGTCTGGCAAACAAAAACAGGGAAGAAACCGCCCCCTCTTCTTTCAAGCGCAGGCACCCTGACAAGCGCCCAGAAGCTCCTGAGGAAACGTCAGTACCAGACAAGAAACGACTGTCAGGGCTGGGGGTTTAGCTCAGTGGTTCCAGCGCCTGCCTCGCAAGCGCAAGGACCCGAGTTCGATCCCCGATAACAACAACAACAAAAAAAACAAAAAAAGAAAAAACAAAAAAAGAAACGACTGTCACAATTGAAACTCCCTCCGTAGGCGCGCGGACCCCAACTCCATCCCACCCCCTACCGGAGGTGGGATCAAGCTGAAGCCGGGACGCGACAGCCGCCCCGGGTAACGGCCTCAACCGCCTCCGGCCGAGTCCCCGCTCAGGCCCACCGAATTCAAGCTTGAAGAAAAGAATCCCACACTCACTGGAAAGTGGGGCCAGGTCCTGGTCCTGGCCCGGCCCCCGGAATTCGGCGGGTCTCCCAAGGTTTCGGGGGAGGCGGCGGCTGGGACGCCATCTCTCAGCCTCCGCTCCGCTCCCACTCCCAGCCGGAGCTGCTCAGGCCAGGGTACACTCGCTGAACGCGAGCCAGGCACAACGGAAAGAGCACCGAACCCTCCACCCGCCCACTCCTGCAAATCAGGTCATAGTTTGTGGTATTTAGCCAGCTGAGACCAGAGGGCGAGCAGATACCACCAATTCACGGGAGGAAATACTCTCTTTATTTGCCCCTAGACTAGTTTCCGTTCTAAACTTGAGGGTAAATGCTCATCGATATTTCTGGCGGCGGCTACAATGTCCTAGACACTGAGATCCGCGGAGGCCTCTCAGGCACTACTCCACGCAGGCTGGGAGTAACACAAATGCATTCTAGCACTCGCAGGTTAGGAGGGATGTGAGGTTGTAAACCAAGCTGTTTTTCAGTTTACCTACGGACAAGCCCGGGAAGGTCACTCGTTCCTCCCGCGAGGGCAGTACTTTCGTTGTACAGCTCTCGTTTCCTAGGGGAACAGAATTGCTAGACGCAATAGGTGCGTTGTCTTTAGAGTTCCCCCATCCCGTTGAGAGCCGGAAGCAGTTAAATCTCAGGCTCCAGCATTTCGGGAGAAGGTAAGGGACAGGTTCTGAGGCGAGGGGTCCCTGACTGGGTGCAGGAGAGGTGTGGCAGAAGAGAGTATTTTCTCTCTTGCTGGAGAGGCTTTATTAGCCTGGAGGAGTGAGGGAGAAGTTTCTTGGACCTGATCAAAGAGGGTAAGGTCTTGCTTGGCCAGAACGGACTCGAAGATAGATCTTGGGATTAACTTTCCAAGAGCCTAGGATAGATTCTAAAGCTAACTTTGTCGGGAGCTGGTGAAGTTTTTGGTATCTCTGTCCCTGGAAATCCACACCCCACCCCCACGCCATGGGAGGAATGACATCCGTATGTATGGAAATGGATTAAAAAAGATCTCACGTTATCATATTCAGTCTGGTCATTTTGGTGGGTTTTCTCTTGCCCTGTTCCTTTCCTGCTTTGCTGTGAATGGTCTCTATAATCGTCCGAAAGGTGAAAAATCCTTCCTCTCTCATTTAATCAGAGACTGGGGGTAGTTATAGTTGGCTTGAGAAGGGATTTAGTACCAGGTCCTGTAGGGACAAGTGGGAGGCAGTGCTGATGCAACTTGTTTCAGATTTCTCTCTGTAAAACAAACACACAAACAAAAAGCAAAAATCTTCACAGTGGCAAGCAGCAGTGGAAAACTTACAGCGTGAGATAACATTTCTCAGGACTTGCTTTCAAAAATAATAAATCTGGTAACGGAATAACGATTTCTTGATGAAATCCTTTCATTGCATCAAGATGAAACAAATTTAAGGCATATTTTCTCCTTATAATATTAACGTGACCGAGAAGAGACTAGATTATTGCTATGTGAAAATGGTTTTTAAAGGTTGATAAATCTGTAGCTCCAATTATTCACACACACACACACACACACTCAAGAGGATTTTTTTTTTGTTTGAATTTTTTTTTTTTTTTTTTTTTTTTTAGTACCAGGGATTGAACTCGGGACCTTGGGCTTTCGAGGCAGGCGGTGGAACCACTGAGCTAAATCCTGGGCCCTGTTTCAGTTTTTTTTTTAACTTCAGAATATTCAAGACAGGAGGTTTTGTAATTTTAAACCGGTTTGGGAACTTTTCAGAGCCAAGAGATCCTTATGTGTTGTTTGTTGACTTTGCACGATAACTTTATTCTAGTGAACCTACTGGAGAAATAACAGTCTTTAAACCCCAGGACAGAGAACATAAAATTTGAGCTATTTAAATCCCCAAGAAAAGCTTCTCTACAAACTGAACTTTTACAGCATTTATTGGTTTGTTTGTTGGAAGGGTTTTTTTTTTCTCTTTGAGTTAAAGATTAATTCTGAATTAAATCAAATCTATGACATTAACTAATGGCAAGGAGGAGAAAAATAATTTCATAATTAAAAGATTAGCTGGGCACAGTGGCAAGTGCATGTAGTCTCAGGAGGCTGAGGCAGGAGGATTGAAAATTCCAGCAGAGCTTGTGCAATAGTTTAGTGAGACACTGTCTTTAAAAAGATTAAGGGCTGTGGATGGAGCTCATTTCGAAAAGGTCCTGGGTTCAATGCTCAGAGCTACACACACACACACACACACACACACACACACACACACACACACACACACACACGGGGTGAGGAGAGAGAGGAGGGAGAGGAGCCAGGTTGATTCAGTTTCTCTGTGAGGGACCGCAGGGGATGCGCTTTAAATGCTTATATTCAGCACCTTGCAGAATCCCAGTCTTCTCAGCATCAAACTAACAGATAAAGTGGGTTGAGGGAAGGGATTCAGATTACTTGTAAATAATGACTTGGCCACACAGATTTCATTATTTAGAGAGTGTTGTCATATCGATGTCCTTTCTTGAAAATACTCTGGGTCCCATATATACTTAGGGAATCCTGAGTAACTGTTTCCTAATCATAGCATCTGAAGGCTCTCACTGGTGTGTCCAGACAAGGCTGGCTTGCTTCCTTTCCTCTCACTGCTAACACATTCCTGAATTAGAACCCAGCCAGTCTTTTTCTGTAGTGACTGTTGAACTGATTTTTTTTTTTTTTGGTACCGGGGATCGAACTCAGGTCCTTGCGCTTGCAAGGCAGGCAGCGGAACCACTGAGCTAAATTCCCAGCCCCTGAACTGATTTTTATGGTGAAGAATTCTATGGAACTAATACATCTCTTCCTCAGTATTTTGTTTCAAGGATCTGTTTCTCTTAAGTGGCCCCAGAGATTTAGAAACTTATAAATAAATAGTGAGTTTAAGGGTTGAAAAGCAAAGAATAACTATAAGAATCACATCTGCATATAAACTGTTGGTTAGAGCGTCACTCTCCCATAAATTTTAAGCAAGTTCATTCAAATTATTAAATTGCACAAATTGAAAAGTGCTGCTGTCTTTTATCTATATGACTATATTTATACTATTCCACAACATTGCCATGCAATTATTGTTTTATAAAATATTACTAGTTTATTACTTAAAGTAATGTGGAGTAATTCACTAATCAGTGAATTTTTGCAAAAATAGAGTGATTAGGTAATTTGAATTTTTAGTACTCTTCCCTCCTGGCAACAGGAAATTTATGTTTGATTACCCCCATTCTCTACATAGTATTTTTTTTCTTGTTCAGTTTGTTCAAATTGGAAAATACGTCAACATTTTAGGCAGATAATTTTTCTCAAATATTTTGTATAAATTATGTTGGAGGTTTTGTGGGTGGAACAAATTTTTCTCATTTTGCTAATAGTTACGATTTAGTTATTATACCATCAAAATGAAGATATTTTTGACCTACTCATAATTTGGACCTACTGTTTAAATATATGGCTACTAAACTATCATTAAGACTGGCCACATATTGTGCAATGTAGATTGGTCTTTTCTAGCAAAGCCTTTTTTTTTCCAGCAAACTCATTTTTAATTTCTATCAGGAAAAGTTTAATGAATTAGTGACTCAGTACTCAAACAATACTGAATGGTACAAAATTAAAGGTAAGATTTCACTCTCATTTTTCATCTCTCCTAAGAAGCAACCATTTTTATTTTTTGGATTGATTGTGTTATATTGTTATACTGTATCATAATCAGAATGGTAAACTAAATTCCTGCACAATTAGAGGCCTTTACTTGATCCATCTGTTTTTGAGATGAGATCTCACTCTGTTGCCCCTGCTGGCCTAGAACTTGTGGGTTCAAGTGATCCTCTTGCCTCAGCCTCCTGAGAAGCTGGCACTACAGATGCACATTGCCCATACCTGGCTGCTTAACCTATAAACTTCCTTCAAATTCATACTTTGGAATAGGCATATAGTGAAAAGGGCATTAAGCCAGGCATGGTGGCACATCATAATCTCAGCACTCTGGGAGGCTGAGGCTGAAGAGGATTGCAAGTTCAAGCCTATCCTGGGCAATGTAGTGACTTAGGAAGACTCTATCTCAAAATTTTAAAAGGATTGGGGTTGTAGCTGAATCTGAAGGCCCTGGGTTTAATCACCAGTACTAAACCCCCCCCCCCACTAGGTTTTAATCCCTAATGGTGATAACATTTGTTGGTGACAGTAAAACCATGAAGTTGCTCATTCATTTTTCATTTCTTTCTAGATATCATACCCAGTATGTTTCCACTGACTGAGGAAAACAAGCATGTGGCCCAGTTGTTGCTCAATACTGGTACCTGTCCAAGATGTATCTTCAGATTCTGTGGTGTGGATTTTCATGTACCTTACAGACTTCCATATAAGGTATTTTCATGTTTTAAAGGTAAAAGTGGTATTCTGTATTTTAAAATAAATATTTGTACCTTCAAAGGCAAGTATCTATAACCCTTGATTAAATAAAAAACTATAATGAAATAATTACTGATAATGGTAATTATGGAATTGCCACTATATTAATCTCAGGAATGTAAGTTGCTTCTGAAGTGATTATCTCTAACATTTAGTGTAGAGGGATCTTTGTGGAGGAATTCCCTGGTACATTTAATGTTTGTGTAGACCTTTCGTAATGGGTATCCAAACAGAATATCAAAAAATATTGCTTTTCACCAGATATTATTAAGGTGTAATTGGAGGGGGTGATAATCCTGATCTCTTCTATTAAGTGGCAGCATTATGGGTTTGATTGCTTTTTTTCTTGCTCTATATTACCATTTGTACTTATTTTTGTGTTTTTGGTGCCAGAGTTTGAATTCAGGACCTCATGCTAGACAAATATTCTACTACTGAGACACATCCTTAGCCTACCATTTGTATTTATACATAGGTATAGTCATGCATCATTTTATGAAGGGGAAATTTTCTGAGTAGTACATCCTTAGGTGATTTTGTGATTGTGTGAACATCATAGAGTGTACTTAAACTAAGATGGCCACTATATCACTAGGTGACAGAATCTTAATGGGCTACTATTCATATATGCAGTCCATTGTTGTTGGAGACATGTGGTACATGACTGGATTTGGAACCTTATAGAAGTAAATGGTTATTATCATCATTTTTACTGCTAGTAGTGACAAAGGTTAATAGAGATCTTTGACATTTATGGTAATACACAGAGCAGAGAGAATATTTGTGAAGTATGTTTGATTCAATAGTGACATTCTTTTTAGCAGCAAATAGTAATATACATATGTAAATATATTCATACACATATTCTGTTTCATATTTTTTTAAATTTATTTATTTTTCTGTTTCTTATTTTAAACAGTGCCCAGGAATAGCAATAGCTATTTATTCTATATGATTAGTTCCTATTATTTTTGAAATAATAATAAAACTTATCATTACTATATGTCACGCTCTCATATAATCCTCATAATAACCTATTAGGTAAATACATACTATGATTGTCTCTATTTTCGGATGAAGAAACTGAGACACAGAAAGACTAAGCAACCTGCTATTAAGTTACACAGCTATTAAGTGAGCAAGCTAGGATTTGAATAGTCTGTCTGAATCTAAAGCCTAGGGTTTGAAGCTAGAAGACATGAATTTGAACACCAGTTCCACCACTTTATAGCTTCAGTTTACTCTTCTCTAAATGGGAATGAGCATAATATCTGCCTCACAAGATTTTAAAGGACAGTGTCTAATAAAGTATGTGAAAACACCTTGAAAATTGGCATTGATACATATGCAGTGATGATTAATATATATATGTGTATATTCACTACACACAATGTGACTATGAAATAATAAGACTGTTTTTGTGTAACTTTTCTTATACTTTTTTTTGGTTTTTTGAGACAGAGTCTCACTATGTAGTCCAGACTGGCCTTGAACTCACTATGTAGCCCAAGCTGGCCTCGAACTCACTGCAATCTTCCTGCCTCAGCTTCCCAAGTGCTGGAATTACAGGCATGTATGCCACTATACCCGGCACTTTATACATTTTTAAAAACATATTGCAGTCTAATATTTTATACCCATGCTGTAAGATTCAAAGTATGTATTATACAGCCTGGCAAGCACAAGGTCCTGAGTTTGATCCCCAGTCTGAGAAAAAAATGTATTATATAGAGACAATTACCAGATGTAATGTATAACATTAAAAAAAATAAAGATAGGGCCGGGGATTTAGCTCAGTGGTTCCACTGCCTGCCTCACAAGCTAAGGACCAGAGTTCAATCTCCAGTACCAAAAAAAAAAAAAAAGATATAAAAATATTTGAAGACTAAATATTCTTAAATTGTATATATATTTGTACTATTATATTGACATTACAGGGATTATGTAATAATAAACATATTTGTGTGGGTCATAATTAGCTATATGTGTATGTATATATACTTTTGTTAAAATAGAAGAGCTAACATATCTCAATAAAATGAATTAAATTTGTTTGAAAGATTTTTTTTCCCTTTTGAGTCAGTATAATCTAAATGAATTTCAAAAAGATATTCAACAGCTGAATAATAAAACTTATCCAATTTAGAAGAAAGAGGAAAAGTCCTCTAAATATTTAGATGAGTAGAATATTTGAACTATGAGAATGTTTTCAAAAGAATGCCATTTTTTACATTCTTATACAAGGAATGACAAACTACACAAAGCAGAATATAGGAGAGGGCTTCTTTTAATTAACACATATAAATAATTTGTAATTTTGGTGCCAAATTTCAGCACTGCCAGCATCTGTGTACTTTGTGTAATAAATTGTCTCAAAATAATTTTTACTTAATAGATTTATTATTTGTGTTTAAATAATGAAATTTCACATTAAACCAATATTTAGGAGGTTTTAGTGATTGGGAGGTTGTTAAATAGTTTAGCAAGGATGGAAATACAGTTTTACTTTTATTCTTTTTTTTTTTGCAGGTCTAAGGTTTGAACCTAGGGCTTCCTGCATGCTAAGCATGTGTTCTACCACTGAGCTACATCCCCAGCCCAGTTTGTATTTTAATGTGTTAATTAGAATGAAAGTTTGTTTTACTGAAATTAGCAAGCAAATATGGAATATAAACCAAATTAATAAATTTGTTGATAGAGCATTTCTGCCTAAGATTGAGAGTTTCAGAATCACTAAATATATAGACCTTTTTTGAGAAAATATTCACACGTGTAATAGGAGTTAGTTAAGTCTCTTTTGAATTCCCTAGAATCCTAGTGCTGGCTAAGAAAATAAACTGTTTTAGAATTGATTGTACAAGTCTCAAAATATTTACTTGTTTTCCTGCTTCATTTTATCTAGAAACTCTTTAAGGACATTGTAAAAGGGTCATTGCTTTTTTCTTTTGTTAATTTTTCAGGAGTTGCTCCATGGGCTACAGAAATTTTTGGAAACTGAAAAAGACGGATTAATTTTGGAAGTTCTAAATCCACCTCCCAAGAAAATTAGGCTGCAAGAATTGGAAGATGGGATTGATAATCCGAGTCAAAATGGGGAGGCCAGGAGCTCTGTTATTGAAGATGGAAGTGTTGCTTCCAAGAACTCAAATTTAAATGTATGTAATGTTTGTCTAGGGATTCTTCAAGAATTCTGTGAGAAAGAATTCATAAAAAAGGTAAATAAGTAATTTATTGCAGGTATAATTATGTCGAGATTTTCAGTTTTAAGGTTTAGAATTCTTTTTTTTTTTGGTACTGGGGATCGAACTCGGGACCTTGTGCTTTCGAGGCAGGCGGCAGAGCCACTGAGCTAAAGCCCCGGCCCAGGTTTAGAATTCTTGTATGGAAAGGAACTGTATCACTCATTTCAACTTGCTTCATACCAATGAATCATTAAAATGTTTTCTTAATTTAAAGAAACAAACAAAAGCCTGCTACTCTGAAATTCCTTTGTGTCAACATATCTGAAAATTAATGAACTGTTTCTTTGTATTTGATTCATGAGTGCTGTTCAACTGAAGAAAATTACAGCAATTTATTTTCCTCTTGTTCTTTAACATCACTAGAGTTAAAAGTTTGTTTTTCCTGTTATTACCTAGAAAGACAAGTGTTAACATCTTTGTAAGAGGTAAATGGTTGGATGTAGAATTGCCTTTTGTTTACTGCAGCTGAGAAAGCTATATTTGATTTCCTTTTATTTGAAAACATTTAAAAAATTATGAAATGACCTAATAGAAAACTATTTTGACACTCAGATTATTTTGCAGGTGTCAGTTCTGGCTGTTTTCATACCTGATGATATTAGTCTTCTGGGTCATAGTGAGCAAATACAAGATGTTTATGAGAGGAATCTTTTTTTGTTTTTTTTTTGTGGTCTTGGGCCTAGTGCATGCTAGCAAGTACCCTGCCATTGAGCTACATTCTCAGCCCTCAAAGGTGAAAGTTTGGAAGTTTTGTAATGTTATCTCCTGAGCCAGAAATTTATGTGAAGATTAGACTAATATTTTCAGCAACTTGTGGGGATTTACATACCTGTAATATTTTTTTAGGTATGCCAAAAGGTTGAGACCTCTGGATTTGAATTTACCAACTTGGTATTTTCAGTCTCCTTCCCAGCACAGATATCTGTAAGAGAGGTAAGATCATTTGCACACATATAATTATATGTCAAATGCACATAGAGAATTTCTCAAAATATGGGCATGTAGAAATCCTACTAAGTGTTTTTCTATTTTGTGTATTTATTGAATGATTGAAGCAATTTATAGCTGCTTACTAAATACTTGTTAAATGAATGGATGAAAAAAGAAATTATTACTTCCAGTTAGTTTATTTATCCCAGAATTATTTTTTTTTTTTCCCCTTTTGGTGCTTGGGATCAAACCCAGGGCTTTCTACTGGTCCGTCACCCCGCCCCCCTTTTTTGTGTTGTTTTTTTTTTTTTTTTTTTTTTCAATTAAATTCTTTTATTGGTACATTGTAGGTATGCAACACAATTACATTTCTCATTGGCAATTGTACCTTTACATAATGCATCTTGGTTCTTATTTTTTCCCCATTCCTAGCCCTCCCTTCACGCCCTCCACCCTTCCCTATTTACAAAGACTTTCTTTCCATTTTTTCCATTTCTCAGCATTTTTCCTTTCCCTTCTTTCCTTTCCCCTGCCCCTCCTACTACCCCTACCCCTTTGGACCTTTTCTTCCTATTTTACATTATGGATTATTCATTCTAATAATTGGTACATTTTAGGTATACAATATAATGACATTCATCATTGGAAATTTGCACCTTTACATAGTCTCTCTTGGTTCTTGTTTTTCACCCTTGCCCAGCCCTCCCTTCAACCCCTCCATTCTTCCCTATTTACCAAGATTTTGCTCCTATTTTTCCATTTTCTCATATTAATCCCATTCCCTTCTATCCTTTCCCCTAGCCCTCCCACTTCCTTCCCCTTTGCCCCTTTTCTTCCTATTTCACATGACCTATTATACATTTAGTCCTTATTTACACTTTCAGTTTCTCACACCAGAGAAACTATTCAGTATTTATACATGTGTGTCCTATTTATTTCACTTAAGAGTATCACCTCAATATGCATCCACTTAGCTATAAATGTCTCTAATTTCTCATTTTTTATGGCTGAGTAGTATTCCATTTTATAAAAAAACCCCACATTTTCTTTATCCAGTCTCCAGCTGATGGGCATTTGGGCTGTTTCCAAGTTTTAGCTATTACAAACTGTGCTGCTATGAACATGGGTGCACATATGTCACTGTGGTATGATTCTTTTAATTCTTTGGGGAAGATCCCCAGCAGTGGAATAGCAGGGTCAAATGGGACTTCCACTCCTAGTTCTTTGAGGTATCTCCATACTGATTTCCACAGTGCTTGCACCAGTCTACACTCCCACCAGCAGTGGAGCAGGGTTCCTCTTTCCCCACAGCCCCGCCAGCATTGGTTATTGGTTGATTTTCATGATAGCAGCCATTCTTTCTGGAGTAAAGTGGAATCTCAGCATTGTTTTCATTTGCATCTCTCGAATGACCAGTGATGTTGAACATTTTTTTCATGTATTTATTTGCTCTTTCTACTTCTTTGTCTGAGAAATGTCTGTTCATTTCAAATGCCCATTTTTGGATTGGGTCTTTAAATTTGGGAGGTCTGATCTTTTTAAGTTCTTTATAGATTCGAGATAGTAGACCTTTGAGGAAGAGCAGGTGAAGATTTTTTCCCACATTGTGGGTTGTCTCTTCACACTGCTGGTGGTTTCTCTTGCTGTGCAGAAGCCTTTTAATAAGAAGAGATCCCACTTGTTGATTGTTTGTGCTAGTTCACGGGCAACTGAGGTTTTGTTCATAAAATCTTTTCCTACACCGATGTCTTCAAGGGTTCTACCTAACCTCTGTTCCACCTGGTTCAGAGTTTCTATTTTAATAGTTAGATCTTTAATCCATTTTGATTTTAGTTTAGTGCATGGTGAGAGATACAGGTCTAGTTTTAATCTTTGGCAAGTTGAAGCCCAATTTTTCCAGCACCATTTATTAAAGAGGCTATCTTTCCTCCAGTGAGGGTGTTTGGCTCCTTCATGGAAGATGAGATGGCTGAGTGTGTCTGGCGTTGTTTCTGCATCTTCTAATCTGTTCCACTGGTCCTCAGGTCTGTTTCTTTGCCACTACCATGCTGTTTTTATCACAGTAGCTTTGTAGTATAGTTGCAGGTTGGGGATTGTGATACCCCCTGCCACGTCTCTGTTACCTAGAATTGCTTTTGCTATTCTGGGTCTCCTCTTGTTCCAAATGAATTTTTGGATTGTTTTCTCAAGGTCCATGAAGTATGCTGCTGGGATCTCAATTGGAATTGCATTAAATCTATATAGCAGTTTTGGAAGTATGGCCATTTTCACTATATTAATCCTTCCTACCCGGAGCAGGGGATGTCTGTCCATTTTCTGATATCATCTTCAATCTCTCTTTTCAGAGTGCCATAGTTTTCAGAGAAGAGGTCTTTGATTTCTTTCATTAGGATGATTCCTAGGTATTTCAGTTTTTTGGATGCTATTGTGAAAGGAATTATTTGCCCTATTTCTCTCTCAGTGAGTCTGTCATTGGTGTAGAGGAAAGCTATTGATTTTTGTGTGTTGACCTTGTAACCAGCTACTTGACTGAATTTGGTTATTAAGTCTAGAAGACTTTTGTTGGAGTTCTTGGGGTCTTCTATATAGAGTATCATGTCATCTGGAAATAATGACAATTTGACTTCTTCATTACCTATCTTTATTCCTTTTATTTCTTTCTCTTGTCTAATTGCCGTGGCTAATGTTTCCAGAACTATATTGAACAAGAGTGGTGATAGTGGACATTCTTGTCTTGTTCCTGATTTTAGTGTGAAGGATTTCAGTTTTTGACCATTTAGTATGATACTGGCTGTTGGTTGTTCATAGATGGCTTCTGTCAGTTTGAGGTAGAGACCATCTATTCCAACTTTTTGTAGGGTTTTTATCATAAATGCATGTTGGATTTTATCAAATGCTTTTTCTGCATCTATGGAGATAATCATATGGTTTTTGTCCTTGGCTCTATTGATATAGTGTATTACATTCATTGATTTTCGTATATTGAACCATCCCTGCATCCCTGGGATGAATCCCACTTGATCAGGGTGTATGATCTTCTTGATGATCTTCTGCATTCTGTTTGCCATTATCTTATTAAGGATTTTTGCATCTGTGTTCATTAGTGAGATTGGCCTGTAGTTCTCCTTTTCAGTTGGGTCTTTCTCTGCTTTGGAGATCAAGGTGATGCTTGCTTCCAGGAATGAATTTGGGAGTATTACTTCCTTTTCAATTTCATTGAAGAGTTTAAATAGTAGTGGCAGCAGTTCCTCTCTAAATGTCTTTAGAATTCAGCAGTGAAGCCATCAGGGCCCAGGCTTTTCTTAGTTGCTAAGTTTTTAATTACATTTTCAGTTTCATTGGTTGATATTGGGTTGTTCAGAATTTTTAGGTCTTCTTCATTCAACTTTGGTAATTCATATGTATCTAGGTATCTGTCCATTTCTTCTGTGTTGTCCATCTTATTGACGTATAGGTTCTGGAAGTAAGTATTGATGATCCTCTGGATTTCTGCTGGGTCTGTTGTAATTTCACCCTTTTCATTCCTAATTGCATGGATTTGGGCCTTTTCTTTCCTTTTTCTGACAAGGTTGGCCAAAGGTTTGCCAATTTTGTTGATTCTTTTGAAGAACCAACTCTTGGCTCATTGATTTTTTTCTATCGTTCTCTTAGTCTCCATTGCATTGATTTCTCCTCTGATCTTTATAATTCCCTCCCTTGTATGAGCTTTGGGGTTGTCCTGCTCTTCTTTTTCTAGAAGCTTGAGGTTCAGCATCAGGTTGTTTAATTGGGTTCGTTCTGTTTTCCTAATATGAGTATTCACTGCTATGAATTTCCCTCGTAAGACGGGTTTCATTGTGTCCCATAGATTCCGATATGTTGTATTGTCATTGTCATTTAATTGAAGGAACTGTCTGATTTCTTCTTTAATGTCCTCTGTGACCCATTGGTTATTCAGAAGTGTGTTGTTCAATTTCCACATGTTTATGAAATTTTTTGAATTTCTTTTGCTATGGATCTACAATTTCATTGCACTATGGTCTGATAATATACAGGGGATAACTTCAGTTCCTTTGCACTTACTTAAACATGTTCTATGTGTGAGTATGTGGTCTATTTTGGAGAATGACCCATGTGCAGCTGAGAAGAATGTGTATTCTGATTTTGTGGGGTGGAACACTCTGTAAACATCTGTTAAGTTCATTTGTTCAAGAGTTCCATTGAGTTCTAGTATTTCATTACTTACTTTTTGTCTAGTTGATCTATTTGCGACAGTGAGGTGTTGAGGTCCCCCACTACAATTGTATTAGTGTATATATGACTTTTCATGTCCATTAGTATTTGTTTTATATAGTTGGGCGCACTAGTGTTTGGTGCATAGATATTTATGATTGTCATCTCTTCCTCTTGGATTGTTCCCTTTACAAGGATTTAGTGTCCTTCTTCATCTCTCTTCATCAGTGTTGGTTTGAAATCTACGTGATCTGCAAAGAGGATAGCTACTCCTGCTTTTTTTGGAGTTCCTGTCGCATGGAGTATTGTTTTCCACCCTTTAACTGACACCCTTTAACTTTCAGTCTATGAGTTTCCTTTTGAATTAAGTGTGTTTCTTGTATGCAGCATATGGTTGGATTTTGCTTCTTGACCCATTCTGCCAGTCTATTTCTTTTGATTGGTGAATTGAGACCATTAACATTGATGGTTATAATTGAAACGTATTGACTTGTCATTGCCATGACTTTTTCTTTTTGTCAGGTTCTCCCCCTTTCCATTTAATTTCTTGTCATGCCAGATGGGTTCATTCTGCTTTGCTTCCTGGGGTTGTGATCCTCAATGTCTGTTCCTAGGATATTGTGTCAAATTCTTTGGAGTGCTGGTTTGGTATTCACAAAGTTCCTAAGGTGCTCTTTGTCATGAAAGTATCTTATTCCTCCATCCATTTTGAAAGATAGTTTTGCAGGGTACATCAATCTGGGTTGGAGGCTGTTTTCTTTTAGGGCTTGGAATATGTCACTCCAAGCTCTTCTTGCCTTGATGGTTTGTGTTGAGAAGTCTGCTGTGATTCTGATGGGCTTTCCTTTGTATGTGATTTGTTTCTTTTCTCTAACTGCTTGTAGAACTTTGTTCTTCTGTTGAGTTTCTGGAATCTTAACAATTATATGCCTATGTGTAGATTTTTTTTGATCAAGGCTATTTGGAGTCCTATATGCCTCACTTATCTGTATGTCAAGCTCTTTTCCCCTGCTTGGCAGAAAGTTTTCTGCCATTATTTCTGTGAAGAGATTTTTTTATGTCATCTCCACTCTCTCCTGTTTCTTCATTGAGTCCAGTCAGTCTTATGTTACTCTTCTTTGCATCATCTAGCAGCTGCTGGATTGATTTCTCATGTTCCCTTATAATTTTGAAGCAGTTTTTCTTTTCCTGGTCACTAATTGCAATCTTATGTTCTATATCTGAAATTCTGTCCTCACATTGGCTCATTCTGCTGTGTAGACTTTCAGTGGAGTTTTTCATGTCCTGGAAATCTATTTGCATCTGTTTTACAGATTCCATTTGTTTCCTATGTTGGGATTCCATCATGTTCCTGAGCTCCTCTCTAGATTTATTAATCATGTCTTGCACTAGAGGCACAATTTCTCCTGTTATCTGAGAAATTATTTCTGATTTCATTTTTTCCAGATCCCCTTTTGTTGCCAGTTGAGTATCAGAGTGTTCCATCTCATTTCCCTTTGGGGTTGCTGTAGTTGATCTGGAAGTCTGGTTTTGAGACTTATGTGTTTTCTCATTTCAACTGGGGTGGGGGCTGTTAGCGCCTGCACGGATTACCTCCTCTGAGCTGGGAGGGGTGGGACAGGGGCCGGGAGCAGCGGTAGGGATGGTGGCCCAAAAGCCCTTTCCTGTGAGCTGGGAGCAGTGGGAGGGATGATGGCCGGGAAGCCCCTTCCTCTGGACCAGGAGCAGTGGGATGGTGGCTCAGAAGCCCGTATCTCTGGGCCGGGAGTGGTGGGAGGGATGGTGGCCCGGAAACCCCTTCCTCTGGGCCAGGTGCAGCGGGATAGAATGTAGCCCAAAAGCCCTTTCCTCTAGGCTGGGAGCAGCAGGTGGGATGGTGACCGGCAGGCCCCTTCCTCTAGACCAGGAGCAGTGGGACCGCGGCTCAGAAGCCCCTACCTCTGGGCCAGGAGCAGCAGGACTCAGTGCCGTGGTCTGGTGTTCTGGTGTCCTCTGAGTCTTTGTAGTGTGGAACCTGGTGGCTCCCAGTCTGCGTGATTCGGCGTCTTCAGGGGACTCAGAACCTCGGTAGGGCGTGCACAGACCTGCCTGTCTGCAGCGGTCTGATTCAGCGTGTTCTGCTCGACTCAGGACCTCGGTAGGGCTTGGGCAGACCTGCCTGTCTCGCTCTTTTTTTTGGTACTGGGGATCAAACTCGGGACCTTGTGCTTGCGAGGCAGGTGGCGGAACCACTGAGATAACCAGCCTTTACTTTTGTTTTTGAGACAAGGTCTTGTTATGTAGTTCAGGTAGGCCTTCTACTCAGTAAGTAGTCCAGGCTGGCCTCGAACTTGCAGTGATCCTTCTGCCTTAGCCTCCCAGCAAACCTAGGGCTTTCCAAATGCTAAACACTTGCTCTAACCCCATCCCCATACCATATTTATAAAGATGCACATTCATTAGCAGATATTTACTAAGCATTAACTCTGTGTGAGGCATGATAGTCAGAGAAAGAGATTTGGCCAGAACTCCAGAGATCTTTTAAGGCAGATATGAACATTTTATAGTAGTCCTAGAATAGGGTCATTTCAGTTATGAGGAACTTTATTCTCTGGAGTAAAATATAAAAAGCAGCTTCTCTTATAGTCAATGATAAAAGGGAGAGAAATACCCTCATGTTTAAGTGCTTTTGTTTGTTAAGTGGAAAAATAAACATAGAACTTGCTTTGTTAATACGGTAAAATGAAGTATACAGAAAAATTCCGTAATCTCAAATTGCAACCATGGGTTCTAAATATATCCACTTAAATTTACAAGGTATCTTTTCTCTAAGAAGTCCAAAGCATCACCAGAATATTATATTTTATTCCATCACTTTTTCTTTGAGTAAGCATGTTTATTAGCCACAAGTAGACTAGAGACTTAAGACTTATTGAATCTGGATAGAATGGTAGAGAACTGGGAAGTGAACAAAAGACTAAAATGATTGTAAGTGGTATCTCTGTTCATGACAAAGGATTGCTGGTAATATTCCGGAGTTTATAAACTCTTGAGTCATTTTTTAGTCGATCATCAAAGCATTTCTCACTGACAATTCATTTTTATTTCCAATTTTGGTGGACAGAAATAGATTTCCAAAAGTTGACTCACAGAAGTTACAGTGTTTGAGTAACAAAAATAGGACTTAGAAGTATATTTTCTAAATGTGATTGTATATCTTACCACCAAACCTTTCTTTTCAAAATTTGTGTTTTTATATTAAAAATTATTATCACGTATTAGCAATATTAATTTAATATTTATTCAATACTAAGATATTTATATTTCTTATCAGAAATAGAAGATGCTGTTTTTTTTTTTTTTGGTACTGGGTATTGAACTCAGGATCTTGCACTTGTGAACCAGGCAGAGGAACCACTGAGCTAAATCCCCAGCCCCTAGAAGATGCTGTTTTAAACATAAAATTATTCTGCTTTAACTCTACTTTCTTTTTATAACTTTTTAAACCAGTTAGCTATTTTAGCAGAAATATATGATGTTCCGTTTACTGGAGAATTTCCATGGCTTAATGTGTTAAGTGTTTTATTATTTTTATTTCTATTACTGGGTAGCATTCTTATCTATTTATTTAAGAAGAATAATTATTCAGGCCAGCCATGGTGGTGCACGCCTATAATCCCAGCACTCAGGAGGATGAAGCAGGAGGATTACTGTGAGTTTAAAGCCAGCCTGAGCTACATGGTGAGACCCTGTCTCAAAAATATTTAATAATTATGTTCATAATACAATTATAATATTAATAATTATTGAGAAGTTTAAGGTTCACTTTGTGATTTTCTTTCATTATTATGTTTTATTACTTTCTTTTAGTGCTACATTTTATTACTTCTTTGGAGTTAAGGAATGCTGTGCAAGCTAGACTGAAAATAAATTATTCTTCAGAGTACTTATTTATTACATATTCCAATTTAAACTAATTATACATGTCTTTTTAATATTCTTGCATTTTGAATATAAATTCTGTGACTTCTTTAGTGCTGTGTTCTGCATTATGGCTTTCAGCTTCAATCTTGTAAATTATTTTTAACTTAGAAATTGTCTAGTATAGAACAAACATCAATATACTTGGAATTGATTGATGTCATTTATCTCAGAATTCAGAGTGGAATATAGTTAACTTCAATTATTTTTCTCCACTTCTAAGCAAGAAATTATGATCACAGATATACTGAATGGAAACAAATATTTTATCAGTATGAGGGTATTATATTTCTGCTTACAAAAGAACTAAGGAAAGGAGTAACCTTGATAAAGTAATTTTTAAAAATCGAGCTATAGGGGTGGATATGTAGCTCAGAGGTAGAGTGCTTGGCTGACATGTGTGAGGCATTGGGTTTGGTCCCCAGTATGACCACAAAAAAAAAAAATCAAACTATAAAATTTATATGAACTCAGCTATATTCTTGGCCCTACCAATTTATTTCTGATAAGAAATCAAAGTTTTTATTTATCATCATTATAAAACATTAATTGAAAAGTTTAGGAAGAAAGTCTAGTGACAGTGTAATTATCATTTTACACTGAGTTTGGGAAAGTATGGAGGGAGGGATGGAGTATATCTCTTGAGTGTATTTTCTTAGGAACTAGTTGTTGTGGGCAAGGCAGTTTTAAACTGAATGCTACTAAAAGGGAAGCACATTAGCTGATGAAACACTGTTAGACAGAAAATAAGACATGGTAAGCAGAATAAATACAGGCAGTGTCCAAGGATCACAAAAGACAAAGCAAGTAGCTGAACATAATTAGTTTCCAAAGTCAGTAATGACATACAAAATTTGAATGATAAAGTTGAGATTATAAGGTAAAAGAGTAAATATCTCATGACTATCATAGTGATTTTCTGGGCTTGGGGTTATCACTCAAATATAACAATGGAAAGATAAGTCATTTTTTAAAATAAGGCTCAGATTTGTTAAAAGGAAAGATAACTACACAGAAAATTGAAGGGCCAGGGATTTAGCTCAGTGGCACCATGCCTGCCTCGCAAGAGCAAAGTCCTGAGTTTGATCCCCGGTCCTGAAAAAAATAAAAAGAAAAGAAAATTGAGATCATGCGAACAGAAGGAGGATAAACATCATCAAAAGGAGACTAAAAGAAAGAAACAGGAATAGATAGAGAAGTGGAAGCATGCTGTTTGCCACCTGGCCCAAAGTGGAGGGGTGATAAGGTAGTCATACATAGAAGACAATCATAAGGTTTAGTAGATAAGGTTGTATGAGGGACTGCCAGGTTCTAGGCACTTAATGGAAATTCTGTTTGGCTAAAAGTACATTATCTGATACCTCGTGGATTGGAATGGTTACTTCTCTTAGAGTAGTTGTTCTCAAACCTTAACAAGTATAGGATTCACTTGGAGAATTTACCAAGAATCTTCCCAGAGATTCTAATACAGTAACCAGGGATTTAGCTCAGTGGCACCATGCCTGTCTTGAAAGCACAAAGTCCTGAGTTCAATCCCTGGTACCAAGATTCTAATACAGTAGATCAGAAGAGGCCTAGGAATTTGCATTTGTGACAAGGTGCTTCTGGTGCTGCCATTACAAGCACTACACTTTGAGAACCACTGTCCTATAGAATTAATAACTTTTTAAAGTTTGTATTCCTGAAAGGAAGGAGAAACAGGAGAATTAGAATGTAGTGTATACTTTTGATAGGTAGATTTCAAACAGTTTAAACAAAATGCAATCAAAGAAAAATGGCACAGGAATCTGGGAAGTTTAAAGAATGTACAATTAAGACTTCAATCCAAAGGCCGGGGATTTAGCTCAGTGGTTCTGCCGCCTGCCTCACAAGTGCAAGGACCTGAGTTCGATCCCCAGCACCAAAAAAAAAAGGACTTCAATCCAAGCCAAATTATCCCAACCAACAAAAGAAAGTTTAGGGGAAAAATACATCCCAGTAAAAAAGAAATGGGAGATCTGTGCTCTCTATGTGTGTTTACATAAATATTTCTATTTATATATTTATTTGATTTTTTTATTTTGAAAAAAATTTAAAAACAGCACAAATACCCCGATGAACTTCTGTTTAACCATCACCCAAATCCAAAAGTTAAGTTTTTTGCAAACCTGAGTTCAGTTTCGAAAGAAATACAGGAAAAGTGAAATCAAATGTAAGAAGGAGGCTTAAATCTATTATGACTGGCAACTGGAAACTAAAGGTACTAATGAACAGAAGCTTACAAGAATTGCTAAGAAAGGGCCGGGGATTTAGCTCAGTTGTTCCGCTGCCTGCCTCGAAAGCGCAAGGACCCAAGTTTGATCCCCGTTATCAAAAAACAAGAGAATTGCTAAGAAAGATTTGGGATATTTAAAGTTATGTTAGTACAAGAAAAAGATGAAAAAGGAGATGGATTTGCTATTTGAAACTGATGACATACTGCTGATAGAGTTATCAAGAAAGCAGAACTCTGAAAAACCTACTTTCTTTCTGTTCTGTCAAAGAAAATTGGTAGTCATACTGCAAAGGATAGGATGATCATTGGTAAGGAAGAACTGGTTGCCAACATAGAACAAATTCATTAAGAGCAAATCATGTCTGCATCATTTCTTCCTTTTACAGGTTGGCAGAACTGATAGAACAGGGAAATATATTAGCACTAGTATACCTACATTTCAGCAAGTCCTTTGACCAAACTTCTTTCCCATAATAACTTCCTGAAAGTGGCAGGAAGCATGAAAAAGACCTGAAGATGGTTGGACTGTACCAGACTAACCATACCCAAAAGAAGGTGACTAGGAACTAGTACCAAAGTGAACTGCGAAGTGTTTCTGCAAATGTGGTCTGAAGATCAGCCTTGTGAAACTTATTTGGGGGAAGGTGTTGAGAATAGATTGCTGGACCTTGCCCCAAACCTCCTAATTCATCTTCTTCCTAAGTCATCAGAACCAGGGTATAGGAGTTCCTTAACAGTTCATGTACATAGTGAAATTCAAAAGTCTCCGAACTTCAGGGAGATTTCTTATGTGGTACAGGATTATTCATTCTCTGTCCTGTTCATAATTTCTATCAGTGGTGATACAATGTATACTGTAGGTATACATGACACAGAATTGAGTATAGCAGATAGGTTGAGTTTTTAGAATTAAGATCCTGAAAGATTTTGAACAGGGAAAATCTTAACAATATGAAATTTAGTAGGAGTAACCATAGTTCTTTTCTTGGATTTAAAAAAAAACAACTTCCAAGTAAAACAAGAGGCAGGATTAGCTTAGAATCTGTGTTTATAGAAAAGGCTGTGAGGTTTTTACAAAGAATTAATGATGCTGGGGATGTACCTCAGTGGCACTGTGCCTGCCTGGCAAGTACAAGGTCCTGAGTTCAATCCCCAGTATCGGAAAAAAAAATAATGACAAGTATATAATTATACAGTAAGAATGAGGGATATGATATAGATAACCTCTTTGGATCTTAGTCCAGATAGTAGAAGTATAGTATATGCTCAGTATTCTGTCATTGTGACCTAAATACATGACATACACAACTTAAAAGAGAAAAGGTTTATTTTGGCTCATGGTTTCAGAGGATTCAGTCCATGGTTTGCTGGCTCTAAGGCAGAAATACCATGATGGAAGGGTGGAGGAAAGCTGTTCTCATGGCATCCAGTAAGACCTGGAGCACAGGGGAAGAACAAGAGAGAGAGAGAGAGGAAGGGACTGGGAACAAGAATATACCCTTCCAAGGTTACACCCCCTGGCCTACTTCCTCCACTAGGCCTACCTCCTAACAGCACATTCAACTGTGAACCGACTATTGATGCCCTATGATTTAATTACCTTCTGAAACCTTTGCTTCTGGACATTGCTGAATTAGGGATCAAGCCCTTAATACATGAGTCTTTGGGGGACACTTCATATTTAAGTCATAACCAATAGTATTTGGAACGGAGAAGGTGATGGTTGTCTTTTACATAGCGCTGGCCATTCTTAAGAGTGCCAAGTTCAGGGCCAGGGATTTAACTGAGTGGTTCTGCTGCCTGCCTCGAAAGCTCAAGGTCCCGAGTTCAATCTCCAGTACCAAAAAAAAAAAAAAAAAAGAGTGCCAAGTTCAGATGGAGCTTTCTACTTTAGAAGGAATAAGGACAAATGGGAGGGCATTTGATGATGCAGTTCATGTTCTGAGCCTCAGAACTTGTAAGTGTATTTCCTTACATGAAAATAAAAGGTGTTTTGCAGATGTGATTAAGATTAAGGACTAAAATGGGATCATTTTAGATTATCCAGGTGGTTTTTTAGCCTAATAACAAAACATTAAAATAATTTCTTCGAGGTGGGTATGGTGGTGTACACCCATAATCCCAGTTGTCAGGAGGCTGAGGCAGGAGGATGTGAGTTCGAGTCTAGCCTGAGCTGCATACTGATGGGTTCAAGGTTGATTTGAACTACATAGTGAGCCCATGCCTCAAAAAACAAAAGACAAGACAAACAAAACAATGCCTTCTCTAGCTAAGGCACTCTAAGAATTAGAGGAAGATGTGATTATATAAAGAATGGTCAGAGAGACACAACATTGCTCATTTTGAAGATGGAGAAAGGAGGCCATGCACCAAAGAATGTGGGGAGCCTCTTAATGCTAGAAGAAATAATGAAATAGGTTTACCCTCAAAGCATTCAGAAAAAAATGCAGCTCTGCTGACACCTGATTTTAACTCAGTGAGACCTGTGTTAGACATGTGACCTAAAAAGCTATAAGGGAAATACATTTCTTGTTAAACTTGTGGAATTTGTTGTAACAGCAATAAAGAATACACATTTAGAGGATTTGGTTCATTCATTATAGTAGGGACATCTGAAACTTGGCTCCAGGAGCCACTGCTGAAGGGATTTGGGTTATTTAATTTGGAGAGTAAAAGATTCAGTGGGATGAATTTGCTTTCCTTAAGTATTTGAGGAACTTTCTTATGAAAGAAGCATTAGACTACTGCTGGGATAGAGCTGCAGTAGGGGGTAATTTTCATGTATAAGGAATTATCTAGAACAGGACAGACTGTTGTCAGAGATGGTAAATTTTATAACACCATGGTGTTTAATCCAAGGCTGGGCAACTACTTGACAGAGATACACAGATGGAAGATCATGTTAAGCTTTTCTTTCTTTTCTTTTTTTGGTACCAGGAATCGAACTCAGGGCCTTGTGCTTTTGAGGCAGGCGCAGTGCCACTGAGCTAAATCCCTGGCCCATGTTAAGCTTTTATAGTTTCAAGATCCTACCTATATAGTTTTAAGAAAAATATTTTAGTGCATTTTGTTGTTGTTGCTTCATATTCATGATGGATTTTTCTAAACTTTTTTTTTACACCACATTAAAACTGCTATAGAATGAATGTTCCAGACTTATGCTAATATTAACCTAAATTTACATTTATGGGAAAAGAACATTTCATTAAGTCCTTTTAAAAGGTAGATGCTTTTAGAGTTGTTCTTTTTTTTTTTTAAGAGTTGTGTTCTTTTAGGTTTATCTTTACTAGTTAAATCCAGTAGAGGGCAATATTGTACTATCTCTTCGGTTTATTGCTCCCACCTCCAGGGTAGTGTGTGTGAGAAATGTTTTACACAATCTATTGACTTTAAATGGATATACTGTTTCTTAACTACTACTTTGGTTGTATGAAATGCACTCCTTCTCCATATGCAATGTGATATGGTTGGAGTTTGTCAAATAAAAACTTTTTTCCTCTCATTTACCAGACTTTATATCTCTTGCTTTGTACTAAGTACTACAAATTATATTCAGTCCTAGAAAAGTAGCTAGGAATAAAAGTAATACCATTTTTCTGGTAGCATATTTTATTTAAAATTATATTTTCTTAAATTCTGACAAATGAATCTTAAAAAGACTTGATTTTTTTACTTAAATCTGGGTTCTTAATCAGTTTGGGATCATTAGATCTCATTTAAAATATGAAGAAAGTAACAAATTCTTTGTCCTAAGAATGTACATCTAAGGGGCCGGGGATTTAGCTCAGTGGTTCTGCCACCTTCACATCAACTTTCACATCAACTGGAAACTATCAAGAAAATGTGGTTTTTTAATAAAATGGAGTACTACTCAGCCATCAAAAATGAGAAATTAGAGACATTTATTGCTAAATGGATGCACATTGAGGCAGTACTCTTAAGTGAAATAAACAGGACACACGTGTAAATACTGAATAGTTTCTCAAGTGTGAGAAACTGAAAGTGTAAATAAGGACTAAAAGATATAATAGATAATGTGAAATAGGAAGAAAAGGGGCAAAGGGGAGGGGTAAATGAGAGGGGTAGGGAACAGGAAAGAAGGGAATGGAATTAATATGAGAAAATGGAAAAATGGAAACAAAGTCTTTGTAAATAGGGAGGGGTGGAGGGGTTGAAGGGAGGGCAGGGGAAGGGGGAAAATATAAGAACCAAGAGAGATTATGTAAAGGTGCAAATTTCCAATGATGGATGTCATTATATTGTATACCTAAAATGAACCAATAAAAGGATATATCAAAAAAAAAAAAAATGAGTCCAGGCAACACTTCCTGAATCAAAGAGAACATGGGACTAGGCATGGGTGCAGATTCAGTATTCCATTACTTGATACACAACTGGAATGTGTTGTAGCTCATAGTTTGTAGAGTTTTCAGTTCATAGTGGGCTGGCTCCAAGGCAGGGCAGCATGGGAGAGGGGCATCACAGAGGAGAAACAGTTCATGGCAGGCAGAAAACAGCAAAGTAGAAAAGAAGCAGCAAGCTACAAGTGACAACAGCAGTCTTTTTTCTGTCCTTTATATTCTATCCAGGCCCTTAGGGTAGGGAGCACAGACACCTAGGGTGGGCCTTCCCATTATTTACACCCAGATCTATGTCAAACCAATCAGACTAATTTAGTAATCACACACCCTTAATCCCACGGTCACACACTAGATCCAGCCACCTCTGAAAATCCCACCTATGACCACATGAGGCTTTGGGAGAACATCTAGATATAAACCATAACAGACAGGGTCTTACTAAGTCACTAAGTTTCCCAGGCTGGGCTTAAATTTAGCAATCCTCCTGTCCAGCCTCCCAGAGTGCTAAGATTACAGAAGTACCACCATGTCTAGCTGATCTATCAATCTTCATAACATTTATTTCTTTTCTTGCCCTATTGGTTGACTAGGATCTCCAGTACAGTAATGAGTAGAATTGGAGATAATAAGCACTCTTTTGGATTGTTTGTGTGTGTTTTAATTCCATCTCATCTCACCCATCAATACATAGAAGCTCTGCATTTAATTTTGTTCCTTTAGTAATTATGGTGGACTTAATAAGATCTAATTACATTGATACATTTACCTTTCCCAGAAAATGCTGGGAACCTAGAATACTTTGACCCCATTTATCCCTTCTTTATTTACATGTCATTTGTGTATTTGAATTTTATAAATATTTAAATTCCATATGAAATTATTATTTAAAGGGCAGTATTCTACACAGTCAGTATTCACTTAGATTTACTTACTTTTTTTTTTTTTTTGGTACTGGGGATCGAACTTGGGTCCTTGTGCTTACACAGCAGGCAGTGAAACCACTGAGCTAAATCTCCGGCCTTTTACTTACATATTTATCCTGTACATTACTCTTCATTTTAATTTTTATCTGAGATTATTTTCTTCTGTATGATAAATATCCTTTAGTTTTTTTTTAAAGTATAGATCTGCCAATAAGCTGTTCTCTCAGTTATTGTTTGTGAAAATATCTATTTCATCTTCATTCTTGAAGGTTATTTTCACTGGATAATAATATTCTAGGTTTACTATTATTAGTATTTCATTCTACTATGTTGTTGAGAAGTTGGTAGAGATTTGGCTCCTTTGAAGAGAATCTGCCTTTTTTTCCTCTTGCTATATTTAAGATCTCATCTTTATTTTTATTTTTAAGCAAATTCATCATGAAGTATCTAGATATCCCCCTCCCTTTTTGTGGTACTGGGGAGTGAACCCAGGGTCTTTCCCAGCCTTTTTTATTTTTTATTTTGAGACAAAGACTTGGTATGTCACTGAGTTGCTCAGTTAGCCAGGCTGGGCTCAAACTTGCCATCATCCTGTCTCAGCCATGGAGAGTGTGTGAGGATCACAGGTATATGCTGTCATGCCCAGCTTATTTGTATTTATCCTGCCTGGAGTTGATGAGATTTCTCAATTCTGGCTTGATACCCTCAATCTGTTTTAGAAAATTCTCACTTAATAATGTCTTCAAATGTATTTCTGATCTCTTTTTTCTTTCCTCTCCTCTGGAGATTTTAGTTATACATTTTAGGCCTTTCGTAGTAATGCTATTAATTTTTTTCCTCTAATGTGTCATTCTTTTTTTAAATTTGTACTGGGGATTGAACTCTGGACCTTGAGCTTGCAAGGCAGGCAGCAGAACCACTGAGCTAAATCCCCAGCCAATGTGTCATTCTTTTGATTCTTATGAGTTATTCTATTATCTTTTAAATTATCTTCCAGTTCATTGGTTCTCTTTTCAACTCCAATATGTTAAAATTGTCTACAGGGTTTTTAATTGCAGTTAGTTTTTCCCATCTAGAGCTTCTATTTGTTTGATTTATGTGGTATCTATTAGTAATTCTCTGCTAAATGATTCAGTATTCTCTTTTTCTGTATATATTCAGGATTACTTAAAATTTAAAGTCTGTATCTAAAACTCTATTTTCTCTGTGAATGTTTCTATAGCTCATTTTTAATCACTTTTTATCTCTTTACCTAATATCTTAAAATGTTGAATATTAAAAAGGTAAAAAACTTGAAGCCTAGGATAATATTCTCCTCCCCAGAGAGGATGTCTGTTTTCTTTTGGGTTCTGGCTAGGACATTAGAATTCCCAATCGTCTTAATCCCATTACAGAGATTTCAGTGATTTGAAGCCCATCTTTAGCACTTTTAGGCTGTTCTGTTCCCTATTTACCTTACTTCTTGGGTATAATCCTTCATCATTTAAATGTGTAGAGCTTACCAGAATTCTCTCCCTTGTTGGTAGGTGCAGAACTCTTGATTTTTGGAAGTACTGTGACTTGTCACCAGTTTAGACTGACGAGGTTCATTTAAGATTCGGGCATCTGGAAGAAGAGACATAAGTCCTGGAAATGTCTGAACACACCTTATTCTCAGCTGCTTAGCTCAGCCCCACGTACTTGGGTGGCAGTCCTCAGGCCCCCTACCCCACTCTTGAGGCTTCTTGGCCCCCCTTAGCTGCTGCACATTCTCTGGAGTCCTCAGCCACATAGACCTCAGGCAGCCCGGATTTACAGGGATGTACATAATAGTGGCTTCATGGCAGTATCAAGCTTGATTATGTTATTGACATGGAGACCTGGAGGTGCACCTGCGCTGCAGTTTTGCTGATTCCTGCTACTCCTACCACTGGAAATCACCAGCCCACAGCCTGAACCAAAGTATAACTATCTTAGGCTTCATGTTTCCTCACATGCAGCCACCTCTTCAGAGTAACAGGTGCCCCTTGGAGAAAATGTGCTCAAAAATGACCAGCTCATCTTTCGTTTCCTTCTTCTGGAGTTTGGCCCTGTTCTTCACTCCCTTGTTAAAGTTTCTTTATGCCCTCAAGTAGACTTTTATTTATCTAGCTGTTCTAGTTGTCCTAAGAGCATTGATATGTTCTGAACACACTTTCTCAACTTTGTTTTCCAACCTTGTTACTGAGTTTTTCATAGAAACTCTTTAATTTCTAAGACTCTTTTCTTTTTTTTTTGTATTAAATTCTTTTATTGGTACATTGTAGGTATACAACACAATTACATTTCTCAATGGGAATTGTACCTTTACATAATGCATCTTGGTTCTTATTTTTTCCCCATTCCTAGCCCTCCCTTCACGCCCTCCACCCTTCCCCATTTACAAAGACTTTATTTCCATTTTTTCCATTTCTCATCATTTTTTCCTTTCCCTTCTTTCCTTTCCCCTGTGCCTCCCACTACCCCTACCCCTTTGGACCTTTTCTTCCTATTTTACATTATGGATTATTCATTCTAATCATTGGTACATTTTAGGTATACAATATAATGACATTCATCGTTGGAAATTTGCACCTTTACATAGTCTCTCTTGGTTCTTATTTTTCACCCTTGCCCAGCCCTCCCTTCAACCTCTCCAGTCCTCCCTATTTACAAAGATTTTGCTCCTATTTTTCCATTTTCTCATATTAATCCCATGACCATTTTCTTTTTCTCCTTTTGGGTATATGCGTTTTTTTTGTTTGTTTGTTTGTTTGTTTTTGTTTTTTGGTACTGGGGATTGAACTTGGGTCCTTGCACTTGCACAGCAAGCGGCGAAACCACTGAGCTAAATCCCTGGCCCCAAGGGTATATGCGTTTTAGAAGACTAGGATTATATTCTTGCTTGATAAACATGATATTTTGTTTATCTTTGAGGCTATTGTATGTGTTGCTGCCGTTGACATTTTTTTGTCTTTTTTTTTTTTAAGTTCTGGGGATTGAACTCAGAGTCTTTGCACTGAACTATATCCCTAGCCCTTTTATTTTAATTAATTAATTAATTAATTAATTAATTGAGACAGAGTCTTGCTAAGTCACTAAGTAGCCCAGACTGAAGTTGAATTTGTGATCCTCTTGCCTCCCAGAGTGCTGGGAATACAAGCACCTGGGTGCCTGTGTTTACTCAATTAGCTACTACTGCCCTTAAATGACTCCCAATCAAAACACTCTCATTTTGCCATCTCTAGAAAATAAAATTCTGCCCTTTTATTATGGTTAGAAAGGGGAATTCACCTGGCTGTATAGTGTAGGGTAGGATACCCAAAGATCTACATCCTTTGCAGAGTTTTAGTTAGTCTTCATATTTCTCCCATTCCCTTCCAGAATTCCTTGGTGCTGTTTATTCCTTAAACATTTGCTGATTATGGAGTATCCATTTCTCTGCTGCTAATTTAGGATTCTGTGTTTTGGAAGTTGGCTGAACCCTTTACCATTTATTTGCTGTCCAGCTTTCAAATTGTTATTCCTTACACTGTCCCTGTCTCTTTTCTGTTAGAGTTTAGGCACTTTTGACAAGTGTTTTTACTTTTGTTTTAAAGGATTAGCAAAAGCACATGCTTGAGTTTGATCACCTCTCTTTGCCAAGAAGAAGCCAAAATATATTTGTGTGTGTGTGTGTGTGTGTGTGTGTGTGTGTGTGTGTTACTAGGGATTGAACCTAGGGAGCACACTCTGCTGTGCTATGTGCCCAGCCCTTATTTGTTTATTTTGAGATAGGTCTCACTAAGTTGTCTAGACTGGACTCAAACTTGTGATCTTCATGCCTCAGCCTCTTGAGTAGCGGAGATTGTAATTATATGCCACTGCAGCTGGAATTTATTTGCTTTTAGTATGTGTGTTTTGTATTTGTCTCATTTTAATTTTCATGATAATATTGTTTTTATTTGCTGCAGTAAGTAAATTGCCACGATCAAAGTATATTGTCTTGTTTCTTTTATCTGTGAGCCTAGAAATACTTTATTGTACTACAACAACCCTGATGGAAATTTACCAATCTAGTTTTTTCTTTTTTCTCTCTTATCTTTTTTAGTTTTTTAATTGTTCTTTTCTTAACCAATCTAGTTTTTAAAAAAGTTATTTAAAATCATAAAAAGTATACAGTGAACACTCATCACCCAGTTTTATACTATATTTTCTTTAAATTTTATTTTTTAGTTTATTTTTAATTGACACATAATTGTACATATTTATGGGGCACGGTGTGATGTTTTGATACATGTACATTACATTGTATAATGACAAAATCGTGGTAATTACCATGTCCATTATCTCCATCATTTGTCATTTCTTTCTAGTAAGGTCATTTAAAATCTTCCCTTCTAGCTGTTGTGAAATGTACATTATTGTTAACTATGTTCATCCTATTGTGCAATAGAACACCAGAACTTAGTCTTCCTATCTTACTCTAGTTTAGTAACTGTTGACCAGTCTCTCCCCGTTTCTTCTTTCCCACTGGCTTCCCAACTCTGGTAGCTACTGTTTTGCTCTCTACTGTGATATCAGCTGTAGTTTCTATTTCACAAAATAATTACAGGAGTGGTATGAAGAGAAAACTTCAAACATTTGTTTATAGTAGTATTTTTATTATTTTTAGCAGTTAATATAATTCGTACCTAATCATGCTTCTTAGGATGTTTACACCTTATGTGGAGGAATGGAAGAGTGCTGTATGGAAGAGAAGGGTAGGAAAAAATTCATTACCAATTAGACTTGAAACAGTATTTCATAAAGGGTTTTTTTTTTTTGGTAGCAGGGATCGAACTCGGGTCCTTGTGCTCTCGAGGCAGGCAGCAAAAACACTGAGCTAAATCCCCAGCCCCTCATAAAGGTTTTTGCCATCTCATAAGCCTAGGCCTTTAAAAAATTTGTTTAGTTATTTTACCTTTCATTTTATATCATATTGTATAAAATTAGTGGTGATATATGAATAGCTCATCATACTGCTATTCTCCAGAAATTTGCTTAAAGTTTCCCATGCACCAGAGTTCTGTCAGTAGACTGTTCTTTAGACAGGTCTTCTCTATATTATTCTTAAGAATCTGTGGGGGTTTTTCTTCTTCCTTCTCTCTCTCACTTTCTCTATGTCTTGTTCTCTCTTTTCTTTCCTCCCTTTTTTTTCTTTGTTACAAATATTACATGAAGGTATCCTAGGAAAGATCTTGGCCAGATTTAAAGTAGACAGGATTTAAGGTCCAGCAGCCCTTGCCTTTCACCTTTCCCCAGTGTCTTGGACTTTATTGTTGGATGTAGATAGATTTGCCTTTGTCTCGCACAAAGAATTAACTATTCTCTTTGAACTGATGAAAATGAATATTTTGAAACAGAACTTTATTGCCTTTAAATACATGCAATAATTTAAATTAGGTTGATGTACTTTGTTCATTCAAATTTTAGCTTGAAAATTAGGGATATCTTTTTTGGGGGGCAGAGGGTTGAGACAGGGTCTCTCTATGTAGTTCAGGCTGGCCTCAAACTCACTATGTAGCCTAGGCTGGCTTCGAACTCATGGCAGTCCTCCTGCTTCAGCCTCCCAAATGCTGGGATTACAGGTGTATGATACCACACCTTGGGGTTAGGAGTATATTTTAATGAATAGATAAATCCAAATTTGTAATTAGCACATTGGTGATATTTTAAAATATACTTGAGGGTTCTTTAAAGCTATTTCCTTTTTTTTTTTTTGTATTAAATTCTTTTATTGGTACGTTGTAGGTATACAACACAATTACATTTCTCAATGGGAATTGTACCTTTATATAATGCATCTTGGTTCTTATTTTTTCCCCATTCCTAGCCCTCCCTTCACGCCCTCCACCCTTCCCCATTTACAAAGACTTTATTTCCATTTTTTCCATTTCTCATCATTTTTTCCTTTCCCTTCTTTCCTTTCCCCTGTGCCTCCCACTACCCCTACCCCTTTGGACCTTTTCTTCCTATTTTACATTATCGATTATTCATTCTAATCATTGGTACATTTTAGGTATACAATATAATGACATTCATCGTTGGAAATTTGCACCTTTACATAGTCTCTCTTGGTTCTTGTTTTTCACCCTTGCCCAGCCCTCCCTTCAACCCCTCCAGCCCTCCCTATTTACAAAAATTTTGTTCCTATTTTTCCATTTTCTCATATTAATCCCATTCCCTTCTATCCTTTCCCCTAGCCCTCCCACTTCCTTCCCCTTTGCCCCTTTTCTTCCTATTTCACATGACCTATTATACATTTAGTCCTTATTTACACTTTCAGTTTCTCACACCAGAGAAACTATTCGGTATTTACACATCTGTGTCCTATTTATTTCACTTAAGAGTATTGCTTCAATGTGCATCCACTTAGCTATAAATGTCTCTAATTTCTCATTTTTTATGGCTGAGTAGTACTCCATTTTATAAAAAACCCCCACATTTTCTTTATCCAGTCTCCAGTTGATGGGCATTTGGGCTGTTTCCAAGTTTTAGCTATTACAAACTGTGCTGCTATGAACATGGGTGCACATATATCACTGTGGTATGATTCTTTTAATTCTTTGGGGAAGATCCCCAGCAGTGGAATAGCGGGGTCAAACGGGATTTCCAGTCCTAGTTCTTTGAGGTATCTCCATACTGATTTCCACAGTGGTTGCACCAGTCTACACTCTCACCAGCAGTGGAGCAGGGTTCCTCTTTCCCCACAGCCCCGCCAGCATTTGTTATTGGTTGATTTCATGATAGCAGCCATTCTTTCTGGAGTGAAGTGGAGTCTCAGCATTGTTTTCATTTGCATCTCTTGAATGACCAGTGACGTTGAACATTTTTTCATGTATTTATTTGCTCTTTCTACTTCTTTGTCTGAGAGATGTCTGTTCATTTCAGATGCCCATTTTTGGATTGGGTCTTTAAATTTGGGAGGTCTGATCTTTTTAAGTTCTTTATAGATTTGAGAGAGTAGACCTTTGTCTGAGGAAGAGCAGGTGAAGATTTTTTCCCACATTGTGGATTGTCTCTTCACACTGCTGGTGGTTTCTCTTGCTGTGCAGAAGCCTTTTAATAAGAAGAGATCCCATTTGTTGATTGTTTGCGCTAGTTCACGGGCAACTGAGGTTTTGTGCATAAAATCTTTTCCTACACCGATGTCTCCAAGGGTTCTACCTAACCTCTGTTCCAACTGGTTCAGAGTTTCTATTTTAATATTTAGATCTTTAATCCATTTTGATTTTAGTTTAGTGCATGGTGAGAGATACAGGTCTAGTTTTAATCTTTGGCAAGTTGAAGCCCAATTTTTCCAGCACCATTTATTAAAGAGGCTAAAACTATTTTCTTATGCATTTAAAACATTGCCCCTGAAAGTCTGGTTTATGTTATTTGTCTACCTTACCTATAGGTAAGTTTCTGTGGAGGGAGGGAAGGTAGAAAAAGGGAAGTTGTATTTGATCAGTGCACACTTATGCATATATTGAAATATTACACTGAATCTCATTAATATGTACAGTTAAAACATGCTAATAAAAATACAGTAGGGAGTGGTAGTGCATGCTTGTAATCCCAGCACTTAGGAGGCTGAGGCAGGAGGATCACCATGAGTTTGAGGCCAGCCTGGGCTACATAGTGACTTCAAGGCCTGCCTGAACTACGTAAGTAGCAAGACCCTGTCTCAATAAAACCAAAACCAAACAACCACCCCCCCCCCAGATTCTCTTTGACCCTTATTCAAAACATCATACATTCTGAGTTAGTGGGTACTCTTACTGTATTTTCCTTTGATTTCCCTGATGCAAACAAAAGTACAAATAACATCTTTATTGTGAAAGTCTTGTTTCTCCTGTAACACGTGTTCCATCTTATGCGTATAGGAAACCCATCAGATGTGGCCTAACCAGAAAGGTCTCTGAGGAATTCTCAGCCCAAAGATAGGAACTACTGTTCCTTTGTTTTTTATTGCTAAGCATCAAGTAATAGTGAAGCAAGGTTCTTAAAAATGTAATGCATTTTAAAATAAATTAGATCTCAACCTATTGAATAATATTTAAATTCAGATTCTTCTATCTGTAACCAATTTTTTTTCCATTCTGGGGATTGAACCCAGGGCTAGCCAAGTGTTCTGCCACTAAGCTACACCTCTAGCACTTTTTTTATTTTTTTGAATTGAGACAGGGTCTTGCTAAATTGCTTAGGCTGGACTTGGACTTGTGATCCTCTTTTCCTGCCTCAGCTGAGATTTTAGACATGCGTCACCAAGCCCAGCCAACTACACCTTATTAATATGTGCAATTTTTATGTTTTTATGTATCAGGCAGAAAGTTTGGTTAAGATTCTTCTGTAGTATATTATATAAGCAAATATACTACCTTAACACTTTAAACATTTTATAATCTAATGTTCCTTTTAATTTCTTGTTTAGTAAATTTATTTGATAATATAATTGAGATTCATTTTAGCAAATTTACTGTTATATAAAAGATAACTTAGATGATTGTTTATAGAGTTCATAAAATAAATGCTAAATTTCTGTAAAGGATTTACAAGATAACATTAAATTATTTCTTGTTTAGATTACAAAAGTAGTAAATGCTTATTGAAAAATTCAAACAATTCAGAAAATTAGTCTTTCTCTCTTCCTCTTTCCTATCTCTTATTTTCCTAGAGTAATATTTTAGTGTATCTTTTTCTGGACTTTTTTCCATGTACATATAAACACATACATATATGTACTGAATATGATTTGGGTTTATTTGGATTTAACAAAACATACACATTCTATAAACCTTTTTCTTGCAACAACCTGTAATGGACACTCCAACGTTAGAATTTACAGAGCTCACACATAGTTAAATCAGATTTTCTTAAGTCATTTCAATTAACCAATTGATGAATAATTAGATCACCTTCAGTTTTTATTACAAATGATATATATATTTATATATATATATTTATATATTTATTTATTTATTTATTTTTTGGTTGCTGGGGATTGAACTCAGGACCTTGAGCTTGTGAGGTAGGCACAGTACCATTGAGCTAAATCCCCAGCCCCTACAAATGATATTTGCAATAAACATTTTTTTTTTTTTTTGAGACAGGGTCTTGCTATGAAGTTCATTCAGGCTGGCCTTGAACTCACTATGTAGCCCAGTCTGGCCTCGAACTTGCAGCAATCCTCCTACCTCAGCCTCCAGAGTGCTGGGATTTCACTCAATGAACATTCTTGTATAGCTATGTATCTATATTTTTATCTTATAAGTTCTTATAATTGAAAATGATAGGTTGAAGAGAATATGCATTTAAAATTGTGAAAGGTATTTAAAATTGCCCTCCTAGAAAATGGTATCAATTTACAAGAGAATATTGCAACCCCGTACCTTTGCCAAACTTGGAATTTTTATGCTCTTAAATATTTTCTAACTACCTGCAAAAATTATTCAGTTTTAATTGGCATTTATTTGATTTTTCAAATGAAGTGTTATAGTGTTATATCATTTTATATGTTTATTAGCCATTTGTTTTTTTTCTTTTTATCTAACTTCTAAAAACTGATTAGTAAGAGCTCTTTGAAAATAATGGTTATTAATTTTTTTTGTCTGTTTTATTTCTTTCAGCCTGTCATTTACCTTTGTTTATGGGTATTGAACAAATAAAAATTTCTAATTTTTATGGAACTTTTCATCTAAGAACAAATTTCTTCATATTTCTTTAGTTCTCTGTTTAGATCTTTCATTTGTTTTATATTTATTCTTATGTGTTTGGTCTCTCTGTGTGTTTTCATTTTTAATCTTTGTTGAAACTTGAGTGGGATTTTTACTTTTCTGTAACATTTGGTGTGGGTTACTAGGAAAATAGTTTGTGTATGCTTGCATGTTTAATGTTTACTTTGTAACTGACTAAATTACTGGTCTCTATTGTTAATGCTAATGGGTTTTTAGTTGATTGTCTTAAGTATACAATTATCTTATTTGTGAATAATGATAATTTTATGTTTTTGCCCTTTTATATATGTGCATTATGTGTATATCTGAACTGTATGCATACATATTAAGTAGATTATTAACTCTTTTCTAATAGATATCTTTTTTCTTGTTGTTGTTGTTTTGAGACAGAGTCTGCTATGTACGTCAGGCTGACCTTGAACTTATACTATATGGCCCAGGTTGGCCCTGAGCTTATAGTAATTCTCCAGCCTTAGCTTCCCAAGGGCTGGGATTACAGGCATACACTACTAGGCCCACCTTAGATATCTTTCTTTCTGTTTAGGGGATATTTGCTTCTATTCCAAGTTTAGTACATTTTAAAAATCAGAAATGGGCATCTACAATAATTATATTTTTTCTGTTTTTAACTATTTTGTAGTCAAATAAATTAACAATTTCTGTGTGTTGAACTTTCATTGTTTTCCTGAAATAAACATTTTTCAGTATTATTTTAATAAAATTTGATTTACAAAGTTGTTGTTGTTGTTATACTAGAGAGTGACCCAGTACCTTCAAACTGAACTACATCCCAAACCCTATTTATTTTGAGATGGGGTTTTGCTAAGCTGAACTTTAACTTGTGATACTCCTGCCTCAGCCTCCCAAGTTCTGAGATTAGAGGTGTGCACCATCACATCTGGCTTATTAATATTTTATTTGAAAGATGTTTAATACATATATATTTGATTTGAATACTGAATTATGTAATTTGATTATGTATTAGATTGTGTAAACCTTTGTGAAATGGTTTGTGAGATTTTCTGTCTTTATGTACTTAGAATTTTTTTATTTTTATATTTACAGACTTCACTAGTTTTCTTTGAGTGCCTCTGCACAGGATTTGGAAAGGCTCTCTGGGTTCCCCTGGCCATTTTGTTTCTGGGCTGCAGCTGCAGCAGCTTTTAAGGTCCTTTTTTTGTTTCTTCAGTTTTTGTACCTCCTGGAAAACATGAATGTGCAGAGCTAAGAAGGGGTGGTGGGCTTTCTGGTAATACAGAAGGCGGAAGTGTACTCAATCCCCAGCTCTCTGTATATCTTCTCAAAGACATCATAGATGGTCTTTTGGAGATTTTTGAGGATCTTTTTCCTCTGGTCAGTGCTCATCAGCAGATAGCGTCTGTAGGCTTTGTCCTTTGGATGTTTCTGCATGTGTTCTTCGTAATTGCATATCTTGATGGTCAGGGCAACAACAAATCGAGTCCCCAGAGATTTGGTGTCCTCAGGGTTTGCCATTTCCTTGTTCATCAACGTTCTTGCTTGATTTTTAGCATCTCTTTCTGGTTGGCCATTTCCAAAGACCAAGAGTCTGTTCACAACCTACTCAACCTTCTCAGTTCCAGGGGTGCTCTGGTAGTCTTTGAGCAGTGTGGAAGGGGAAGGCGGGTCATTACTGTGGCTGGGCTGGATTGGTTTTTGGATGGCATAACCACGTGCAGCCTGTAGGAAACTTTGAGGCTGTAGCCCTGCTAGTCTGAGGGAAGCCTAGTGCTCCCTCTGCCAGACAGACCAAAGACTGGGCCTGGGGCGCTGCCTGGGATCCAACTCAACTCAGTGCCCACCACACAGCACTAAGCATGGTGATGTCCGACCCCCCTTCGCCCTCCAAGGCTACCATACTTGGAAAATTTTAGCAAAGGAATAATCTCTTTCTGTTTCTTAAAGTTTTGGTAGAATCTGCTTATAAAACCATTTTGTAAAATACTAAGAGTAAATCTGTATTTTTCATGTACTTCTATTGAAGGTTTTGACCTGTTTTTTTTTTTAGTCAAATTTTAATTAAATATTAATTACTTAAATACTAATTGTTTTATTTTTCTTCAAAAGTGTCTGCATTATTCATCTCGATCAGCAGTTCTCAAAATGTCTAAAAACCCCTAGGTGTCCTTGTAAGCATTTTTTTTTTGAATTTCTAGAGATTGAACCTAGGACTTCACACATGCTAAACATATACTCTGCCATTAAGTAGACCCTCTTTACTCTCTTTGATTTTTTTTTTGTACCAGTGATTGAACTCAGGACCTTGCATTTGCAAGGCAGGCGTGGCGCCACTGAGCTAAATCCCTGGCCCCCGCTTTAAATTTTTTATTTTGAGTCACGGTCTCCTTAAGTTGCCCAGGCTCACCTTGAATTTGCAGTCCTCTTGCTTTAGCTTCCTGATTAGCTGACATTACAACTGTGTAACATCATGGCCAGAAAAATCATTTTTAAAAAATATGTAATTTTCTTTTTTCATTCTTATTCTCTCAAGAGTACACAATGGAGTTTTCTAGAGGTTATACAATGTGTACTGTCACAGCAAGTTGAATACAGAAGTAGATATGAAAATACAACTATATTGAAGAGATTTGCAAAAATATACCACAATGCCACTTTCTCCCAAATTAGTTTTCTTTAAATCTTCTTTCAATGGAATATTCTGCTATACATTATTTTTATATATTTGCATATACACCTACATAAATATATGCATCTTTATTTTTACATATTTATTTTGTGGCTGTTCCTGTGTGTTTATGAGCATAGCTGCATCTTGGTTGGAAGCACTGGCTTACTTTGTGTTTGTAGACAATTGTGTCCATAGGTCCAGTTTGTAGAAGTGCTTTAGATGTGTGAGCCAGGGGACTTCTGATGATAGACCTAGATGAAAGGCATAGAGCTCTCTAGCCTTAGGCAGAAAGAGTTGGAGGCCTTCTCCAGGGATGTTGCTGTCATAGGTTAGCCTTGACCTGTGATGACTGCACTGAATAGCTTGAAACCCATGTTGTGCCCATGGCAGGAATTCAGAGGTAACCCTAGCTGAAATACAAAGGCCTCATTACTAAAGTTGCCTATACCGCTTCATCCTCAGTGACTCTGCCATACCGTATTAGTTCTTGCTTGAATCATGGCTTTAGTTTTTCTGTGTTTTCATTTTTTCCTATTTCCCATCTTCATCCTCTAACTCAACTAGAGTGACCAGTCCTGAAAACATATGGTCAGGCCACTCCATTGGTTAAAATACTTTTGTGGCACTGTGTTGCTTGAAGTATAAAATCTAAACCTCTTAATATGGGTTTGATTGTTCTGTGATCTAAGTTCCTGCCTCCTCCTTTGCATACCCCAGCCACACATCTTTGGATTTTTTTGGAACAGAACATTCCCAGCTCTCTGGCCTTTGCCCCTACAGTTTTCTCTGTTTGAAATATACATTCCCCACTTCTATAGCAAGTTAATCCTAAGTAACTGATTCTTCAAAACTGAGATTAGGTGTCACTTTCTTCCACAAGACTGAGCTGAGGATTCTTTATATGTCCCTTCCAGCTATATCCCCATCATGGATCCTACTACTCTGCATTTTCGTTATTTTCATTAATGTTATTAATTTACTAACACTACTGATGTTTATTTTCATTTTACTTCCTTTTTTTCTTAGTTCATGGGTTCACTCATGTATACAGACTGGTTTTGTGTGTGTGTGTGTGTGTGTGTGTGTGTGTGTGTGTGTGTGTGTGGTACTGGGGATCAAACTCAGGACTTTGCACTTGCAAGGCAGGCACAGTGCCATTGAGCTTGGTCCCAGACTGGTTTTTCATCTCTGCATTCTCAGTAAAGATTTTACCACATAGTTGGTACCCCTAAAACAACAAAGTTTTGAATTTTTTTTATCTTGTGGTTGAGAAACCCAGGCCCAGAGAGATAACTACCTTTCAAGTGATTATACAACATCTAGAAAGACAGAGCCTGCCTTTTAGCCAAGTGTTTGTTTCCCTTTATCAGGAGTTACAGATTCAAGCTTCTTTCTTTCCTTTCTTTTTTCCTTTTCCCTTTTCTTTTCCTCTCCCCTTTCCTTTTTTCCTTTCCAAAGGTATCTTAACTATGTAGACTAGGTCTAGAACTCTCTATCCTCCTGCCTCAGCCTCCTGAGTGTTGTGATTACAGGTGTGTGTCACCAGGCCTGCCAAACTGAGATGTCTTATAAGGGCCATATAGGCAGTAAAAATGATAAAAGTGGACTGGTCATTACCCTCATTTTCCTGCAAAATATGACTTTTTCATGCTATATTTCCCATATATGATAAAGAAGTGTTTTGGTACAAGTAATAGTATTTTTTTTTTTTGGTACCGGGGATCGAACTCAGGACCTTGCACTTTCGAGGCAGGCACAGTGCCACTGAGCTAAATCCCTGCCCCAAGTAATAGTATTTTGTCTTTCACTTACACTAGCACATAAAAACAATTGTATGAAAATATTGTGCTGGGTGTGGTGGCATATGCCTGTAATTCCAGCACTAAGGAGGTTGAGGTAGTAGGATTGCTGAGTTTGAGTTTGAGGCCAGCCTGGAATACATAGTGAGACCTTGTCTAAAAAAAAAACAAGAAAAAAGAAAGGAAAGAAAATGGTTATATTGTGACTTGATGAATTTAAGGATCAAATTTAAGGTTTCTTTTCTGTGCTGTCATGGAACTTTGTATTGTATATACATAAATGTGACATTTCTACATTTTTCTTTTTTCAAGGTATGGGGGATTGAACCCAGGGCATTTGCCCTGAGCTATTCTCCAGCCCTTATTTTATTTTTTATAATTTGAGATAGGGTCTCCCTAAATTGCTAAATTGCCCAGGCTGGGATTAAACTCTCAACCCTCCTGCTTCAGTCTCCAGGAGTGCTGAGATTATAGGAATGCACCATCTCTTTTTCTTTTTCCTTTTCTTTTTCTTTCTGTCTCTCTCTTTCTCTCTTGCTCTCTCATCTGTATCTCTTTCTCTGTTTTCCTTTCTCCCCTCCCTCCCTCCCTCCCTCCCTTCCTTCCCTCTTTTTTCTTTTTCACCTTCTTTCCTTTTTCTTTTTTTGAGAGTCTTGTTACGTCCCTCAGGATAGCCTGGGGCTCACAATCCTCCCACCTCAGCCTGCCGAGTAGCACTACCAGGCCCAGCTGCCAAATGTGATACTTCTTGTATTATGGTTTCAGTTTTGGGGCTCATGTCCTAGTTTATTACTCAAAACTTTCTTATCTTTCCAGTTTCATCTCTAGTCATTGAACCCCTTCTCTCCTTTATGCACACACAAAGGCACCCTACTTCAAGTTTACTGAATTGTAGTTCCCCAACATGCCATTTTTAATGCTCCCCCGTTTGTCCTTCCTTCCTACCAGCTCTGCTTGAATCAACCTCTATGCTTGTGGTTCCACTGACATCCACTTTCATTGTTTGGTGCTAGATAAACCTCCAGCTCAGAACTCTTAAACTCAAGGCAGTCATAAACTTTTTTTGGGGGTGTGTGTGTGTGTATGTGTGTTATTGGAGTAGATAAGCACTTTGCAAGCAGTTATTCAACTGTCCCATTTAGGACTTGCCTGGAATTCTTAAAGTTAAAGCAGCAACCAGGATTAAATTGTGTAGTTTCTGAATTTTCAAAGGATGACATACTGCCTCTGGTATCAAATTTGATTAAACTTGATAAATTTAATGCTATTTGGTTCTACTGGGGAGGAAGAATTTAATTGCTTACTCTAGAGAACAGACTTTTTTCCCAGTGACTAAGGAACAGAACATTTATTAAAATTATCTTGGTGACCTGAAAGGGAGAAATGTACTTTGTACTTTTTTTTTCCTTGGTAGAAGTAGGTCCAGGGCATTAGCACGTGGTGAAAATTGAATAATTGAGGAATACCGACTTTGGGATTCAGCCTTCCTGGCCCTGCTGTGTGATTAGTTCTGTCCACCCTTCTGGCATGCTGGAGCAGGGAGCCTGCAGAGAATTTAGGAAGGAAAAACCCTTTAGCAAATCTCAGGTACTGAAGACATATCATTTAATTTCACATAACACATGGTGGTTATCTGGTTTCCCATGGCAACCTCTAGTGCTGCCCTACTTTACAATCGAGGATGACAGAATACACCGCACACTGGATGACATCACCTGGAAGTGAATGTAGAGAACAGTTAGCCTATAAGGAGAGGCAAAAAGGTCACTAAAGGATAAAAGAGTCCCTTTAAAAAGAAACTAGATCTTTCTCTATAGCTCAGACTTAGTGAAGGAGATTCCAGATCTACCTACAGCAGTTTGAGGATGAGAGGGAATCCTGTACATCTTTTATGGGGTGAATCTGAATTGTTCTTATTGCAAATTACAGATAAATTTTCACTATAACAATAATAATAATTAACATTAAGTACATGTCAAGAATCTTACTTGGTTCCTTATGTACATGATTTCATTAAATTCTCATATCTCTGCAAAAGAAGTATTAATATTCCTGTATAGGTGATGTTTTTTGATCTCTCAAAATATAAGGCTGAAGAAAGGGTAGGACAATATTGATTATAAGGTTTTAATTTTGAGTCCTCAAAATCCTGTCAGTCTTAGTAGCATTTATTATAAAACAGTGTACTAACTAATGTCTATTAATGCTTTTAGCCTTCCAAAAAAGTTTAAATTACAGTAGTTTTGTCTCATTTTTCATCTTAGGAAACTGAGACCCAGAGACTAGTGAAGCTTAAAGCCTGATTTTCTGACTTCTAGTAATTTATGTATTATACTATTTCCTTACAATTTGAAATAGGGCTTGAATAACTGGAAAGAGAAAAGGAAGAAATCTTATAGTACGATGATATTAGATTGAGGTAGCAGACATAGTAAACAAATCAGACATTTGGAATAGTTCTTAGTGATTAATTGTTCTACTTGGCTCAAGTCTGAACATATTAATACACCTAATGCTTCTGAATGTTCATAAGTCTTTAGAAGTGTATAGTGCCCTGCTGGTCATTTGAAGGAAGTCTTGTTTATTGAAAAAGAGAAGGTGCTACATATATAATACTGCACATATACAGAGTCCACTAAAAAATGTATACACACTTAAGGAAAAAAACTGGTATAAACATTTTAATACTAAATTGATTGAGACATCATGAGATTAATACAAGTTACCTTTGGGCTCTATAATTACAAGAGGTGCTCATTAGCTTCCAGACATTTATTTGTATAGTGAGCTGCTGCTTGGGTAACCTTGGTCATTGAGATTGATGCACATGCATTTTCAGTTTCTTCTCTAAGGGCTGGCAGTGTGCGTTTTCTGCAATGTTCAACATCCTCTAGGGTCCCCCATAAGAGAGTAACACCAACTGTTGAAAAAAATCATACTATTTTTCTTTTCCTGAAGTGTGTATACATTTTTTGGGCAGACTCTGTGTTAAGTCATGTCTGAAGTGGATGTGCTGGCTATTTTTGTGACATGGAAAAGCAGACACTATCTATGGTATTTTATTGACTTATTTCTGTAGGTTTTTGTTATGCTCACAAAATGTCATGTATTATGGCAAGGCATGTCATTCTCGTTTTCTGAGGTGAAAGCTGTAGGAGCCTAATGGCAAACTGAGAAATCTTAGTGACACACATTTACTATGCAATGCACTTTACATCAATTTCATTTAATCCTTACAACAGCTATGATTGTGAATATGATAATCTTCATTTTAGTAATTTTTCAGTTTGTGTGTGTGTGTGTGTGTATGTGTGTGTGTGTGCACGTGCGCTGCTAGGGATTGAACTCAGAATCTTCATACTGAGCTATATTCCCCATTCTTTTTAAATTTTTTGAGACAGGGTCTCATTAAATTGCTAAGTTGACCAAGCTGAGCTTGAACTTTCAGTCCTCCTGCCTCAGCCTCCCAGAGTATGGGGCTATGGGCATGTGCCACTATACCAGGCTAGTTTTTCATTTTTTTCAGTTTTTTATTAATCCTTTCCAGAATGTTTCCTCTAACATGTTATGAGAATTTTCGAATACATAGAAAGGGGGAAAGAATTGTCAATGAATGGCATAACCCACTTAGATTTTATGATTGTTACTGCTTTTGTAATTTTTTTTTTTTTGAGACAGGGTCTCTATATGTAGTTCAGGCTGGACTTGAACTCACTATATAGTCTAGGCTGGGTTCTAACTCACAGTGATCCTCCTGCCTCAGCCTCTCAGTGCTAGGATTACAGGTGTGTGCCTCCACATCTGGCTGTTACTACTTTTCTGTATTTGCTGTATTATATATCCAGCTATCCATTTGTCCACCCATCAATCCATCTTAGCTTTTGTTGTATTCAAAGTGAGTTGAAGATATTACTACATTTAACTCCTGAATACATAAGTGTGAATATTGTGAACTAAGTAGAGTTAAAAATATTATTTTTATTGAAAAAACAAAACCAAAAAACTGAAGCCTTCAATTCTATGTTGTGAGGGTCTGTACATGCAGTCACTTTGGGCTTTCCCCCATGAAATAATAAGATATTTTAAGAAAAAATATATAAGCCACCATGTTAAAAATCACGCATACCTCATTAATGAGAAACAGAAATCTGTAGGGAGGAAGGGGATACCCCTGTTGAATTCCTGGCCACAGCAAAACAGCATTGCAAAGTGAAATCTTACCTCATTTCTGATTGTAAATTGAGACTGAGGTCACTGCACATTTCCAAACTTGAATTCTGCTAATAAGGGGAGTTTGACTAGCAAATTAGTTAAGCACTTTGGTAATGATATTGGAACTTAATTTCACTGAACATTTCTCCCCTTTTCTCTTCTTTTTGGGTGTGACTAAATTGCCTACAGCATGCGGCATGGTTGCTGGTAAAACAGGAAATGGGGTAAGTAATTTAAGTAGGGAGTTTTTACCACCATTTAAATATGTTACCTGATTCTTAAAGTACTTTTACTACTACTGTCTCCTTTCTTAGAGTAAATTCATAGCTACTAGAGAAATAATTTTTATTGTATAAATTTAGGGTGTCAGATTTGTTCAGTTAGTTTACTTGCATAGCGTATTAATCTATTGAAGTGGATTCATTGTTTTATATATGTAAATATATAAATACATATTTTATATGCATTAGGCACTGTATAATGTATTTTGGGAAGTATCTTAAATAATAAAGTATATATTCATCTTAGAAATTAAATTATTAAACTAGGCCATAAATATAAAGTATAAAATATAAAGTATAAAAATTAAGACAGAACAGTAATGAGTTTATACACAGATAATTCATACAAAATGTAAAATTCACAACCCTTCATCTGAAACCCTTGGAGGCCAGATGTGTTTTGGAATATAGAATTTTTGGATTTTTAGGAATATAGTGTGATGTTAACTATCATATAAAGCACACTTCTTTCTTGGAGTGGTGCTATATAATCAAGCACATTAGTATTTTTGTAATGAAACATAAGAATATTTACACTAAGTTTGGTAAACAAAGTAAATAGCCTCATGTGTTCAAATCAAGATTTGGTTGCAATCAAATTTTTTTAAAAAAAATTTAACTCTTCAGAGTTTTTTGTATTTCGAAACTTAAAATTCTGTATCATAAAAAGGGCCAAGCTGTACCATAAAAAGGGCACACACCTGTAATCCCAGCACTTGGGAGGCTGAGGCAGAAGGATTGCTATAAGTTCAAGGCCAACTTGGGCTACAAAATGAGTTCAAGGTGAGCCTGAACTACAAAGTGAGACCTTGTCTCAAAAAACAAAACAATGCCAGGGATGTAGCTCAGCAGTTCTGGCGCCTGCCTTGCAAGCGTAAGGTCCTGAGTTCTATCCCTGGTAACAAAACAAAATAAAACAAAATGGCCATATGATTGTTGGAGTTTTCTGTAAACTCTGGAGAGAAATGCCCAGAAGTATAGATGTTTGTACAGTATTAGAATCTCATACTTAAGTAATTTATAGAAAAAGTAATTTATTTTTTGTTTTGTATTTGACATCTATACTTTTAAAGGGATAATAATGACATTTATCAAAGGTTTGGGGGGCTAGCTATGTTTTATTAGTCATAAAAGCTTACAATTCTGGTGTAATAACAAAATTTGATTTTGTTTTTAGAAAATTGTTATCATAGTAAGAACATGCCATTTTCTAAATGTTTTCAGTTTGCATCCATGTTGCTTCCGAGTTCCTTTTCATTCTATAAACTGTAATCCCAAAGAATATGAAAGCATTCCTGTAACCAGTTATAGTTTTCAGTTGGATACTGAATGGATAGATCAACTATTTTTTAATTTGTATTTTTAGAGAAACAGTAGTTTTTATATTTTTTTCCCACATCAACTTAACCATTAGCTAAATTACTTTTTTTTTTTTTTTTTTTGGTACCAGAGATCGAACTCGGGTCCTTTCGCTTGTGCAGCAGGCGGCGAAACCACTGAGCTAAATCTCCAGTCCCTGCTAAATTACTTTTTGCTTTCTACCTAAAGTTATTATCTTTTGGTCTTGCACAATTATATTAAGATGGATATTGCTTATAAATAGTAATTTCTGGGCCGGGGATTTAGCTCAGTGGTTCCGCTGCCTGCCTCACAAGCGCAAGGATCCAAGTTCGATCCCTGGTACCCCCCAAAAAACAAAAACAAAAACAAACAAACAAATAAATAATAATGTCTATCAGTGACGATTAGACATTAAAAGGAATGATTCAAGGTGGGTGATATGGTACATGCTTACCCAGCTATTTAGCGGGGTCTGGGATTTAGCTCAGTGCTGCTGCGCCTGCCTCAAAAGTGCAAGGTCCTGAGTTTGAGCCCCAGTTCCAGAAAAACAACAACAACACAAAAACCCCAGCTATTTAGGAAGCTGAAGCAAGAGGATTACAAGTTCAAGGGCAGTCTGGGCAATTTAATAAGACCCTGTCAAAAAATAAAGAAGTTTGCAGTTGTAGCTTAGTGGTAGAGCACTTGGCCAGCACGTGCAAGGCCCCAGGTTCAGTCCCCAATACTCAGGATAAGAAAAGGTGTGTGGAGGATTTACAGGTCGACCCTAACATCTCTTTTATTAAAAGTAGCCCTGTAAATAGCCGTAAGGCTGGTTTGAAGTTTTATTTGAATTAAGTGAGCTTGTTAGTTTGTTAGTAATGTCTCAGTGTTCTCAACCGAGTAGTGCAGTTTTAGTAATAGCATACCATGTTTTTCTTTCCTCTTACCTCAGTTGCTTTCTATTACAATTTTAGGTTACAAACTAAAGCTAGATATCATAATAGGGACTTCCCAAAACCTGTGTATTGGCTCATAAGTAGATTTTTGGAGAATAGGAGATATTTATTGAGCCATTTATCTGATATTACATTGATGAGAGTTTCAGAACATTGATATTTCAGGATTTAGTATTTATTCTTCAGCAGTAAGGGGAAAAAATGTAGAGCTTTTACATTGATTTCCCAAAAGTGAGGCCCATTTTTAGCAAGAGAGAAGATGCAAACATTTTTAACATGGATATGATTATTGTAATAAACAGTTTTATAGTTTCTGGGCTGTAAATGTCATTTCTCACCTTTCCAGAATATATAAATCCTGGATCTGACAGTTCTAGTTCAGAAAAACGCAGTATGTTTTTATCATTGAAGCTTTAAAAATTGTCTTATATGCCATTAAAAAGTACTGCCTTGATTTCACTAGAGTATAGACCACGAGGTGAGAAATCTTGGTATGGTTTATTTTCTGCTTTCTATCTAATGTATTAAATGTAACATGATAGGCACTCAATCATGATTTTTAAAATAATTCTTGCCTTTCAAGGAAAAAGTGAAGCTTTTCATGTTGGTGAATTAATTTTTGTTATTCAGAAAGCAGAGTATGTCGCTGGGGAGAAATTATGTAGTTCAGTTAAAAGAAGCCTACAAATGGATAACACACCCCCTGTTTTCAGAGGAACTGGGTGTTCCCATCGATGGAAAGGTATTGCATCATCAGCATTATTAATTGTATTCTCTGGTTTTATTAGGTTTACTTTATTATATGGCAGAGTTTTGGTTAGCCAAAATAATCTTCTCTTTGAATAATTCAGTAAAGGATTTCTAAGCTTTTAAAATGTTAATTTTTTTTTTTTTGAGACAGTATCTCACCATGTAGTTCAGGCTGATTTTGAACTCATTGTGTAGCCCAAGCTGGCCTTGAACTCATGGCAGTCCTTTTCCTCAGCCTCCCAAGTGCTGGGATTACAGGTGTGCACCACCACACCAGGCAAAATATTAATTTCTAATGGTCATAAATTGAAGTTAAAGCCTCTTTTTTTTCTCTAAGATTTCTTTGTGATCCGAGACATTTATGGATTTAATATATACCTGGGCCAGGGATTTACCTCAGTGGTTCTGGCACCTGCCTCACAAGTGCAAGGTCCTGAGTTCTATCCCTGGTACAAAAAAAAAAAAAAAAAGAAGAAGTAATGTATACCCTAACTTAAAAGGTTAAAAATAACCTGTGCCTTTAGTATTTATAGTTTAATTGGAAGGACAGATTTACCGATACAAAGTAATATATTAATAACTGACCCAGTGTAGAATCATCTCTAGACTATTTAATTTTGTTTTATCTGTAGCTAACCTCCTCTTAAAGTACATGAAAATTACATATTCAACTATAGTGAAAATGGGCTCAATCTATCCTACCTTGTCAATATCTCAAGTCCCTTTGTTTACTTTTAGTCAGAGACTGCTTTCAAAACCAAAAACTTAGCCACATTCCTAATTCCAGAGAACACCTTGCTTTAGTCCCTGAAATGGACTGAATTTCAGGAAAGAGCTCAGGTTTCCAGATGTGAAAACAGAACATAGTTACATCTTAAATTAGATTTTTAATAGTATATCCCCCTTGCCTGGTCATTTTTCTTGAAATTCTCTCAGTATCAGATACTACCCTGTTCAAGTAAAATCACAAAGCCATCTTCCATAGCTAAATAGTTAAGTTTTTAACCATTCTAAATTATTCATTCTGTTTCTTTCAAACAGTCAGAACAAGCTGTAAATGTCTTTAAAACTGAGTACTAATAGAGAATAAAACCTCATCATAGCTAGTATGAAGAGGAAATGAGGTAATGCAAGTACTTTGGAAATTAGAGAAGTCAGTAATGCAAAATATTTTACCTCAAATTTTAGTTTTGAAGCATAAATAACTTTACATAGTGAATCTGTGAGAACAAAAAAAAATAGAAAACAAAAGATGTAATAATGTTTTGATAAATTCAGGCCAAGTGAAGTTTTTCTTTAATAGACAATTATGATTCACTTTAATTTTATTTTGTAGGTTAGAATAGGAGCCCCCCCCCAACTATTTATTATTTTGATCTTAGAGTAGCTAATGAGCTTGCTAAAAATCCAGTGAACGTACTGCATACCAAACTTATAAATACACTGCACAGTAAAAACGGTAAGTTGTAAGATAATGATAATTTTAGCTTTTTCTAATGTGGAATTTTGTATATTCTCTGCAGAGGTAAAAGTATGTACGGTATGGAATCTTTTTATGTATGAGTATTCAGTGTAGCATTTTTTTTTAATAACAGAAAATTTTCTACAACTTAAATATGTGACAATCCTTAGAAAGATGTCCATGAAATAAGATTAAATAAAGCAGTTTTCCAAGAGTATGCTTAATACCTTAAAAAATGTGTGTGTGTGTGTAAAAATGGCTAGAAACCCACCAAATTATTAGTTCTACCTTGGTGGAATGGGATTGAAAAACCATCCTGTATTTGATTCTTTTATAATTTGTAGGTATAACTTTTATAACCAAAAATTAAGATCTCTCTTTTAAAACTAAAATCAATTAAGAAATTTGAGCACTTTAAAAATAAGCTTTGGGAGTGATGGTGTGCATCTGTAATCCCAGCACTCTGAGGCAGGAGGATTGTCACAAGTTTGAGGCCAGCCTGGGCTACATAGTGAGTTCAAGGCCAGCCTGAACTACATGGCATGACCCTGACTCAAAAAGCCAAAAAATAAAATAAAATAAAAATAAGCTTCAAGCTGAGCACAATGGTGCATGCCTGTAGTCTCAGTTACTCAGGATCTCAAGTTTGAGGGTAGCCTAACTAATTTAGTGAGACCTTGTCTCGAAAAAAAAAAAGAAAGAAAGCTGAGGATGTAGTTCAGTGCTGAAGTCCTGGGTTCAATCCTCCATACCACTAAATTAATTAGTTAAAAAAAGTAGGGGGTGGGGGGTTGAGGGTGTAGCTCAGTGGCACAGTGTCCCTGGATTTGATCCCTAGCCCTGAAAAAAAATTTTTTTATATGAAGTTTTGAAGGATAGGAGTACAATACAATGTTTTTTGCCTCTTTAATAATTTTTTCTTTTAATAATTTTGTCTCTTTAATAATTTTGCCTGTAATAATTTTAACTATAGTATTGACTGAACCATTTTTTCTTTTAGTTATTATCTCTTTCCAGTTCTCTAAATTCTCATTCATCTTCATATCTAATTTACATAGTTGCCTCCAAATCATACAAATTAATTTTTAAAATCTTTAAAAACCTGTTTGGCAGTATCACTAGTGATTGAATTTTTAAATGGAAAAATGAAAACCTTTCCTTTATAGCTGCTCTGTGAACAAGCTGTTTTGAGAGCAGTAGTGTATATATCTTTCCTTGTCATTTTTTCTGAACCAATGTTTGAGAGTTAATTTCAATTTCCATTGATAAATTGTCAGATGTTAGTTTCCTTTTGCTCATTTTAAAACTGTCTTTATAATTTTTAGAGCTTATTTGAAGTGAGTGTGGTCTTCGCTCACCCAGAAACAGTTGAGGATTGCCATTTCCTGTAAGTTGCCATGTAAACAGCAGGGTTAATTATGTAAAATTGTTAATGGCCTTGGTTTTCGTAAAAATAGTATTGTTTCTCTTTCTAATAACTATTTCAGAACTTGTCATGTCTTAATGGGTTTAAAATGTAACTTCTCACATAAAGTTCCCAAGTAAACCAGTACAGCTCATGTAGAGATTGATTTTGACTGCTCCTGATATCTTGAGTTTAGCAGCCATGTTATGTAAAATATATTTGAATTATGCCCATTCCCAAAAAACTCATTAACCTTTTTTATTAACTTGAATTTTATTTTAGAGGTACAATTTGCCCAGATTGTTTCAAGCCAGCCAAAAACAAACAGGTAAGGATACTTTTTATTTTTTAGTGAGTTTTTTTCTGTACTGAATATTCAAGTTAACAATAAAACAAATGTACATTAAAAATGTGGCAACTCTGTTATACCAAGAATTAGTCTTTAAATATTTCTATTTACTACATTTATTTTTATTATTTTTTTCAACTCTCATCACCTTTGCCTCTGGGTAGGAAATCATAGCACACAAATATTTGGCAGTGTCTAGGTTGTTCCACTGGTTCCTTGAGTTTAGAACTAGAGTTTCAATGATGTTACTATTTGAGGAAATTCAACTTTTAATTTTGGACTCCCCAAATTACATCATCTGGGAATATCCATGGTAAGTATCAATAGCATTCCAAACCTTTGTCTAATATATATTTTCTGGAAATTGGTGTTTAAAAATACAAACCCAAGTAAATTTTTTATTTAAGCAGTCCTGAATTAATACAATTTGAATATCCTTTATCCAAAATGCTTGGACCAGAAATGTTTCAAAGATTTTGGGATTTTTTTGGACTTGGAGTAGTTGTCTGACTTTGCTTGTTGACTTCCCTAGTCTGGATTTTGAATTTTTAGGTAAAGAAAAGCATTTAGCTATATCATACATTTGCAAACAGGCATTTTATTCACACTCCTCTTGACTGTCTGATGTTAGCTGATTTTCATGTTAATGAGCAAATTAGTTTTTTACTTTTAGTACACATGCCATTTTGTTCTTATGATTGTTAGACTATCTTTATTTTATTGTCAGAGATACATATTTTGGTCTTCCCTTTGCTTTTTTTTTTTTTTCTTCCCTTTGCTTTGACTAATTACTTGGCCTCACAGAACTAGGGATGTGGAGGGGAAGAGTTTGTAACAGTTGTCAAGTATTGTATCTTCTACAGAAATAATTAGAAATGCAGACAAAACCTAGGACTGTGCTTCCATACTCTTCTCATATCATGGCACACTTATATTGCCGTGTTTGTTCAACACTGTAAACTTAACAGATGAAATTGTTCCAGGTTGGAACCAGTAGGCCTGAGGGATCCCATCGTCCCAGGCCCTGTGCAGAAGCCTTTGTGAATGAAAAGGATGGGTATCTTGGCACAACTTGGCTTGCTGCTTTGCCATACCAGTTCTGAAGCACTGCCCAAGTGACTTGTAAAACATTTGTGTTGAATATCTAGTTTCATTTTTTGTTACATTTGAGGAATATAGAAGTGCTAGTATCAGATAATAGGATAAGAATTTTTTTTCAAAGCATCTTAGACACCATATTCTTTGGCTAGTGGGAGTTGCAAATCCTCAAATGTAAGTTCTTACCTAGTGGCTGAGAGTAAATTGAATGACCTTTTGAGATTCTTTCAGGCCTAAGATTTTATATGTTATGAAACAAACACTTAATTTTGAGTTCTGATCATATGCCTCCTTATAGAACTATTCCCTAGGGTTCCCAAGGTTATGGTTTAGAAAAGTCATTGCTTTCACTAATGATAAACTGTTAAGATGCCTACTTTTTACTCTTTTCTAGTCACATGTGATTCCTTATTATAAAAGAAATATTATGATTTATGTACTCATTATACATGGAATACATATTAGTATTCCTTGAAGTTTGGCTTTTTATTTTTAAAAAAAATTCAAGTGAGCTGTGCATGGTGGTGGATACCTGGAATTCCAGCACTAGGGAGGCTGAGGCAGGAGGATTATGAGTTTTGAGGCCATCCTGGGCTACATAGTGAATATGAGGCCAGCCTGGACTACATAGCCAGACCCTGTCTCAAAACAAACAAAACCCAAACCCAATTGGGACATTTATTGTAGATGCCGTTCTGTTCAGTGTAGTGGATTTGCTTACTTTGTGGCTGTTTGTGACACTGAGCTGGTAGATGCCAGAGCAGACTGGTTGGCTCTCATTTACCCCAACCTTAGCAGCCAACTCCTAAATTGTATAGCATTGTGGCCATTGAAGGGATGTAGGGAAGAAAATGTAGATGGATCCATCTAAATTCCTCCTGAAGTCTGGGGGAAAAAGTTCAAAACATATTTTGTGCAGTGTCATCATTTTTGTGTTTGAAGAATGCCATCTTGTGAGGAGTGGGACAGTACAGTAAAGAAGACTTGTTCTGCTTGATCTACCTGGCACTGTGGACAGAGACCAGACTGGCAAGAAGGGTTGTAGAAGTCCACTAACTACATAACTGACATTATGAGTGCTTAAATTTTACTTATTTTCTTTGAGCTGTGAAGTATTTATCACTTTTAAGTATGTAAAACAATGTAATTTACCTAGTCATGTTCTGTACGTCAGCTCCAATGTTTTATTTTTTAGATAATAAAATGTCTTTTCATTTTGCCCCGTAGTCAGTGTTCACTAGAATGGCAGTTATGAAAGCTTTGAATAAGATAAAAGAAGAGGATTTCTGCAAGTAAGTAGAAGTATAAAAATAAGGAACCAATCATGAATTTTAGAATAAAGGGAATGTAGAGATAATCTGGGTTATCTCTAAAGAAAGACTGGATGTGTTTCAGAGACTATGTCTTATATGCCCCTAGCTCAATAGCTGGCATATAGTGGTGTTCATTAGATGTTTATCAAATTAATATTTGGATCGTGAATCAAGCCCAATTTTCTTATGTTTAGAAGAGGATTTTTATGTCCAAAAAGAACCTGTCTTTCCTGAGTTTTCAACTGGATGATAGAGAGTGAACCTCTGGCCCATTGCTATTTTTATTACATCCTTAATTCTGTATCTCCTAGGATGGCCCATCTCCAGAGGTGGGAGAAGGCTTGGGAGTTTTCTTAGTTGTAACGGGAATAGCACTGGCTTGGAGCAAGGGACCCTAGCCCTAGGTCCACTGTCTTGTCCTCATTTGAAATCCTAGGCAAATTAACTCCATTTTTGGATATCAGTGTCTTCTAAAATATAAATTGTTAAAATATGCTGAATTACAGTAAGTACAATAGTAAACCTTATATTTTAATTCTCAGTGCACTTATTTCATTAAATAAAATATTATAGTTATCCTTCCAGGACATCCTGGAATAAATTTCAAGCAGTGACATTATGAAGAGGGTTTTATATCTTTTACTGACTAAAAATGAATCTCAGAATGGAAATATTTTTATTACATTTTAGAAAGTAAACAATTATACAAGCACTACTTCCTGAGTTTCTAAATGATTTCTTTGTAAAGGCATCCTGGGAAACTAGGAAAATTTTAAGCCACACATTTAGGGTAAATTCCACATCCAGCTGGGTGTGGTGGCTTCCACTTTATTATCCTAGCTACTTGAGTGGCTGAGGCAGGAAGATCACAAGTTTGAGGCAAGCCTGGGCAATTCAGCAGAAAGGACCTTATCCAAAATAAAAAAGTTGATGATATAGTTCAATGGTAGACTATTTGAATGACTCTCTGTGTTCAATCCCTAGTATCACCAAAATATACATCTATATCCACATCTAGTAATTTATAAGTAGACTCTAGTTTGTGGCTTTGAAGATTTCTAGATCATGGACAGATAATAAAGCCATATGTTGTTCTTTCCCATCTATCTTCAGTGGAATTGAAGTTTCTTAGCTAAGAGGGGCGAGTGTCAGCCACTTTCTACTTTTTCTGCTCTGTGCTCTAATTCCCAAAGTCATAGTTGAAATGAGAGAGAAGAAAAAGGAAAAATGGTAAAGTACCCTCCTAAAGGTGGACATTTGCCACTGGTGGGATGTCCTCCACAGATGGGACCACTCACCGCACACCAGCCTTACCCAAACAATTGAGAATCCTGTAAGCCAGCAGCAAGTGACAGAGGAGTGAAAAATGGTTGAGGACCCTGGAGGGGCTTCCACTTCATAAAAATGGATTTCCCCCCAAATCTCAAGGCTGTTAGAAATGATATCTGGGAAGATGAGGTGGCATCTGAGAGGCCTGATTTACTTAGTTCCATTGTTAGGTGTTAAAAGTGATACTCCAAGATGTGAGGGCGATCTGGCTGCGACATCTGTCACCCCATTAATTGCCAGGGTTGATTTGGCTGTGTCTGGCTAGGCGGGTATCCCCTTCTTCCCTCACCTCTCCATGTGCATCCCTCCCGAAGTTGCATGGGGGAGCCGGGGGGATTACCACCCCCACCCTCATGGAAGAGGACTGTTTCTCCCCCATGCTCTCCCCTGCTAGAGCTGCTAGAGTCCTGAAAGACTTTTATTGTTCCCAAACTAAAAGTTAGAGAGAGGCATAGTGCTTTACAAACCCAGGTTCTATGTGTGTCCCAGACAGTGCTGATTCATCTTAGTTTTGTGATTCAATATCATGTCTGGAAAATAGTAGCCATAAAATTTATTTTGTTTTGCAGGCAATTTCCTTGTCCTCCAAACTCACCAAAAGCTGTATGCACTGTTCTTGAAATTGAATGTGCTCATGGTGCTGTTTTTGTGGCTGGTAAAATATTTAGTCTAGAATATATGTACACTGTCAATCTATTGTCCTTTCTGAACAACTCCACTGACAACTCTTCTGCTTTATTCTTACTGTTGTTAGGAGGTTCTCATTAGTTTACTCTTTTGAGAAGTACAACTGATAGCCAAATTTATTTTAGATTCTGTAGCCTTTCTTAAAGATTATCAGGAAATCTGTTATTTAAAATGCCATGGCAAAGAGGATTTCTACCAGAGATTGAATTTCCAGTTTTTCACATGTATTAGTTTCCATCAGAGATAGTCATGTATGGGCAGATGTAGAGACTCAAAACTAATGAGGAAAACTGCAGCATAAAAGGATGTTTTATAACATGGAATGCAAACTTGAAAAAATAATTTGATTATCTCTCAAATAAGTAAACACTTGGCTTTCCCCTGAAAAAAAATTGTTACATTAATTTTCCCAAGCATACTATAGCAGTTTTTGTTTTGAAAGTTACAGCTGCCTCATAGTAGTAGCTGAAATGAAATTATACGTTAGTCTTGATTACCCTAGGGCAATGAAAACTTCTCGCCTTAGTGTAGCTTTACTCATAAAGCAGTGAGTGATAGCCTGCTAGGGTTTTTGTTTGTTTGTTTTAACTTACAAAAACTTCAGAATTTCCTATATTTGAATCCCTTGGAATACATTATCACCAATGTCTATTACACTTAAAGTATTATTAATCATATGTAAAAGCAATAGTTTTTCTTCTTTTTTAAATGATACTTAGTGTGTTCCATACTATAACTTGTTCAGTCAGCTAGTTGTATTACTGAATATGTTGAGCATTTTTTTAAACTTGTTCCTACCATGTTGTTAGCCATCTGTTCTGTTGTTACTTTAAATCTTTTTATCTGATTATCTTCATGACTATGGGCTAGCTCCTCAAGTTAGATTGTGAATTAAAGGCTAGACTGTTTTACATCATAGCACTTAAGATATTGGCACTCATTAAAAATTGTTGTTTCTCTTTTTATTCTATTGTGTTAATTGTGCCATTCCATACAAACTACCTAATATTTCTTTGACAGGGAGATATAATAAATACTCCAGAAATCTACCACAAACTCCTTGGATAATTGATGGGGAAAGGAAGCTGGAATCTTCAGTGGAAGAATTAATTTCAGATCATCTATTGACAGTATTTAAAGCAGAGAGTAAGTTATAATGCTAATATTTTAAGTCTATTGTCATTCATGAACAGATTTCTTTGGGTTGGCAGGAAAAATCACTATATTTTGTTAATCACTACCAAGCCCAGATCCCTTGGCTGTAGGCTTCCTGTGAATAGGGAGTGTGTCCAGGTGTCTATGGCCTAGGCTGGATTTTAGCCTTGGTACCCAGGAATGTCTTTCCTTTCTTAAAATGCCTATTCTGTCCTGGGAAATTGAAAACAGTTGACACCACTTTAAATGAATGGACTTGGTGGACCACAGTTTCCGCATCCAGTAGTTATTTAAGAGGCATCACTGGCAAATGTTTAGCTTTTCTTTTAACATAGTGTGTTAGGATGAAGTTCAGGCCTAGAGAAATTAGATGGACAGAAGCCATTTTACAAAAACCTCATGCCAGCATGTTGTATTTTAATTTCCTAGGTATTAATGTGCCCAGAGTTTGTGGGATGAGTCAGGTCCTGTCAGGCTTACATTTTCCTTGTCTCAACAGGCCTGTCAGGTCAGAGGCAGCATAAAGTCTTGATTTCAGTTAGGAGTAAAGACTATATGAGCTATTGCCATGAGCTTTTACCTACTTAATTCATTATTTGCAGACTGGTTCTCTCCTAAGTTTTGTGATTGAGTATCATCTCTGGGAGATTATGAAGAAGTAGAAATGTAGCTTAGCCTAAAAAGTCTCTTTCAAAGTCTTTTTGGGGTTACTGTACTTCTTTTCTTTAAGAAGATTCAAAAAAATCTTCAATTCTATTCAAGTCTCGAAGCAGTCCCGAGGAAAGCTCCTGTTATCTCAGAGGGCTCTGACATAGATGTTATGTTTCCCCCTTGTAGTCTTTTTCTGAAATTGTCATTTTCCACATGAAGGGAGAACTGTTGTCCCCGAATTGAAAATAAAGCAAATTGTGTGTTCAGTATGAATGCTGAGGACATGTATTAAGAGCCATTTGAGAAAAAGCAGACCTCTAGGCCTCTGTGCTAACTGGCTCCTTCTTAGGGATAAAACCTTATTTTTGAAATCCTGAATTAATAGCACTAATTTATTAAACCCATGTTTCTCAGATATATTACTGATTATTTTTGAGTTAAGGACTTATATGTAAAGACTCTAGAAAGGTGATTTTATTTGTTGTGCTCTTAGGTTTTACAGCTCCATGAAATAAATCAATATTACATGAAGCAGCCTAGCTACTTAGGTAATCATTCTTTCCTGTAAATGGGATATACAAACGTGTTTCTCAGTCACTTCAAATTGGCACATCTTGTTATCTGCTTGTTAATTCCCTAGTTAATGAGTATTATTTTGACACTTTTAAAATCAGTGAGTCTAGCCGAGGATTTAGGTCAGTAGTGCTGACGCCTGCCTCGCAAGCACAAGGACCTGAGTTCAATCCCCAGTATTAAAAAAAAAAATCAATTGTTTGTTAGGCTGGGGATTTAGCTCAGTGGTTCTGCCACCTGCCTTGCAAGCACAAGGTCCCAAGTTCAATCCCCAGTACCAAAAAAAAAAAAAAAAATCAGTGAGTCTCACAAGTTTTCCCCAGTACTACATTTATTACTTCATTAATTCAGTAACTTTATCATATCATCTCCCTTCTAAAAACTGGTCAATGACAAGCTGTAAGATGAAGCCCAGCTCCTTAACTTGGTACTCTGGGGCCTATATCATCTGGCTTCTGCCCATTTTTCAGCCTCGGTGTCGTCTGCCCATGGGTACAAAGGTCACTGCAAATTAGCTGAACCATTTATGGGTCCTAATCATTCTTGCCCTTGATTTTGCTTTTGAAATAGCCTTTCCTTTGAGCAGAAGGGTCGAAGAACCAAAGAATTAGAAGCTATAGCAAGAACTAATGTGATTTTAGAAAAACTCAACTAACTTTTAAGTGTATATTTTCTAATACTTAAGGCAGTAGCTCCTTCTTCCTTTTTGTCAGCTATTATTCCTGATTGCACACTAGTAAAGTTTTCAGGTTTGCCTCTACAAGTTTTTCCCACTCTAGTATCCAAGGATATTTTCTTAGTTCTCAGTTTTGAAACATTTTTTTCTGAAACGCAGAATCCATACTCCTCCTTTGGTCTAGATTTGGTGCTTCTCTGGCCTTCTCAAGAGCCTAGCTTTCTACACTTCTTTCTCCTTAATGGGCAGGAAGTTGTGGGGAGTTTTATGGAGTGGTCTGTGAATCTGAGATTTCTGGGCTGAGTTCATGTAACTGGTAGACCCACTTCTGAGTCCTGTTCATTCTTATTATCCCTGCTAATCTTGGGTTCTAGCTTAGTCACTGTGGGCCCCCTGCTTTAGATTGGGAGAGGTGTGGAGAGGTATAAGACAAACCACTATCCTAGACAAACCACTATCTACACCTTTCAGCCTGCTAGATGCCATTTTGAATTCTCATTTTAACCACAGCTTTCTATCCTTGGTGCTACTTGTTGAGTCTGTTAACTCTGACTGGAAGCTTCTGATGTTGTTGTGGGCTTATTAGTAATTTGACACTCTAATAGAAACACAGGATGGAGGGTTCTTTGGGATTTAGTAGTCCAGAGAATACTTTATTTATTTGTTTATTTATCAGGAATACCAAAGTGAGTCTTTATGTTAAGAGGGCCTGTGGTGCAGCACAGAGGGTTCAGCACTTTAGGAGGGAGCCCTCCTAGACTAAAGCCCAAGGTCTGGCTGGAGAGTGCTGCTGGGATGAGCTGCCGGCCTGTTCTGGTGAGAGGCAAGGTTGAAAGCTTGCTGTAAATGTTGGATATGCAGAGAAGGGGCCCAGATCCCTCTCTTCCTGATCTTAGCAACTCTAGGGTGCCCCTTCCCATCTTCATAAAGGCAACAGTATCATCTGAAGCTGCCCACAGAATCCTACTCCCTGCCTGGTTTACATTCTTCCCTGGAAAGGAGCCTGGCCTCATCCTCCTTAAGGCTGCTCATTTGGCCAGTCCTCAGGTGCTGTCACACACCACACAGGTCACCCGTACTTCTGAGCTTAAGCAGCAGCATGAACTCTAGGCCTCGCTTGGGTATCTAGACCTTATCAAACTATCCCCAGGTTGATTGCTGCTCCTCTTTGCGAGACACAGTCCTGGGTCCTGTGGGTCACAGAGGAGCTCACTTCACTTGATACTACACGACATACAGCCCAGAGCCTGTTTCTAGCCTGCTTTGGTCTGCTGAAAGGATTTCTAAAAGGCAAAGGAAGGATGAATTCCTGTTTTCTTCACAGCTAAACATCTCAGAAAGGAAGACTAATCTTCAGTGTTTTTTCATGGGACTTTCAAACCTTTTAGCCTTGACTTGCCTTGTCTTACCTTGCCTTGTTTTCCCTTGCCTTCCCTTCCTTTCCTTTCCCTTTTCTTTTCTATTCTATTCTTTTCTAAGAGATATTGTCTTCCTATTTTGCCTAGGCTTACCTTGAACCCTGGGCTCAAGGGATCCCCCTGACTCAGCCTCCTAAGCAGCTGCAACTATAGTCATGCCTCACTAACCTTCCTTTTTCTAAAATTTGCATGGAAATTCTGTGTATAAAATCTTTGCTGAGAGGAAATGGCCGTCACCCTCCCAATTCCCCCTTCCATTCTTCCCAGAAATCTTGTTCCTCCTTACCTTGTGCTCTCTAAAGTGGCTGGAGTATTGGGGAATAAAGACAAATCCCATAGCCTGTGTTAGAATTGTGCCCTCAGTGCAGCAGTGTTCCTATACTTACCCTGTCCTATGCCTAACCCACTTTTTTTGGTAGTCCATAGCTCTCCACAAAGAGCAAGCTCTGTGAGCCTAAGATTTGTATCCATTTTGTTTGCCTTTGTCTGTCCAGCATCAAGCACAGTGCCTTGCACTTGGTAGGTACCCTGTAAATACTTGTTCACTGAATGGCTAAGTCAAGGTATGAACCTGAGTTCTCCTAGCCTTCCATCTCTCTATTCAGCAACCTTAGCAACTTTACCACTCTAAGGCTTTGTAGCCAGGGTTCCTAAAACATCCCAGCCTTGCCCAGACCTTGCTCAAAGAAGATTGGTCCTGCCCATCCCCCTGGGTGAAAGCCTGAGCTCCTCTAGCTATGTCTTTGTGATTCAGTAAAGCCCTGTGGTTAAGAGACTCTGGGGAGACTGCTGATGCTACCACTGGGTCTGCATTTCTTGGAATGATATGACCTTAGGCAAGGTATATATCTTGTCTCTGTTTCACTTTCCTCATATGTAAAATGGAGATAATGGCAGTGTTAACACATATAAAGCACTTAGAATAACACCTGTTTGTGATATTATTTGCTGTGGTGATTGTGATGAAATCATCAGTCAATTCTGTATCCAGGAGTGTTGTGTACTTTTTAAAAAACCATTTTCCTCATCCAGTTTTTACAGTTTTTAGTTTGTGATGATCCATTTATTGTAGGATGTACACTGTTTTTTTCGTTTGTTTTTTTTTTTTTGGTACAGGGGATTGAACTCTTGACCTTGCGCTTGCGAGGCAGGCGGTGGTACCACTAAGCTAAATCCCTGGCCCAACACTGGTCATAGTTCCAGCTTAGGTTTGATTAGACAGTGAATTTGCTCTTTAGGCTCAACCCCCCATATCTTTCTTTTACAGACTTTAAGTCTTATATAAAAGCTTTTCTTCAGGAAATAAAAAAAGATGATAGAATTTTTGTCATAAGCTGATGGCCATCGAGGTGGCAGGGCTTTTACTCAAGCAGTACTATGCCTTTGGAATTCCCATGTGATGGTGGCATGGAATGATGTCAAAGGCAGACCTTTGACATTAGAATCACCTGGCTCTGCCCTTTAATCATGTGACTTTGGGAAAATTGCCTGTATTTCTAAAGCTTAATGTTCTTTTTATTTAGTTCTTCACAAAGTTTAATAAGGATTAAATAATGCATGCATAATTATTATTGCAGGGCCTGGCATACAGTGAGTATGCAGTATGTGGTGTTTATTATTATCATTTCTATTTTCATCAGAGATTGGGACTAGATGGAATAATAACTATCCCTTGGGGTTCATCTGTAGACTGTTCAAGACTTTGAATTGGGTTTCTACCAGAGCTTGTGAATAAGTATCTCAGTGGTATATGTCTCTGATTTTTTTTTTTCTTGATCTATTTTCCAAAGGTTTTAATTTCTCATCCTCTGGAAGAGAAGATGTAGATGTGAGAACATTAGGAAATGGTAAGATTGCATCAGCATTATCTGTCTAGAACTAGATTTCCAATTATCTTTTGCAGACAGCAGGCTTACTTAGAACCAAAGTAGGCAGGGCCCAGAGCTCCTCCAGGTGGGAAAGCCTTGTGGATTGTGGAGCTACCTTTGTAAATTATACTATACCTGTGTTAACAAGAACCATTTCCTCAGAGACAATCCTTATTGCATATCTATAGGTTATAAGGGACTTTAATGTGTACTCCTCCCCCGAAATTTGATTAATTGTTCCATTTAGTAACATTTCAGAAGTACCAGTTTTAAAAATTTATGTCCTCATTTAAAAAATGATTCTGCTCTTAGCCTTCCTTTCTTTCATTTTTATCTTGTTGAATTACAGGAAACATGATGAAAAATAATTCTGGGCTATTTGAGATTTATAGTCCTTTTCTCTCAAGGAATTATAATTTTTCCATTTCACTAGCGGATTAGGCTGGGAGAAAGGATTTCAACTTGGTTGAAATCTGGGCATTGTTGCATGTGACAGTATAACAGTACTGTAACCAACTTAATTAGTGGTTGTTTGAATGTTATTTTGTAATTAACACAGGCTTGCTTGTGGACCTTTGGGAAAGCAGTCATTTTCACATATTGCCTGTGCTGGGGTTTAGCAACCCCTGTTTCCCCAAAAGCTCCTTGATTCTTTTCACATACTCTTCCCTCTGCCAGATGTAGTCATGCCACTGAACTTTCTGTCCTCTAGAGTTCAACTCATTTTCACACTCCTAACCCTCTTGCATTATTAGCCTAAATGTTAACTCCATCAACATGTTTCTGTTTCATGACGGGCTGTGTGCTGCCAGGAAGGCCCTTTGCAATTGAGCTGGTGAATCCTCATAGAGTACATTTCACTTCAGAAGAAATTAAGGAACTTCAGCAGGTAAAGCACTTCATGATAAAGAAATTGTCACATTTCTACAACTCTGTAATTGAGCTAGCATTGCTAATTGTTTTCCTTTTCCTGCTACTCCAGAAAATTAATAAATCATCCGACAAGATACAAGTACGTGACTTGCAGCTTGTCACAAGGTAAGGGTAGGTTCACCAGAGATGATTTCAAAAGGGAAATTTTAGTTGCAGATCATATATCTGATAAGAGAATTACATCCAGAATACATGAAGAACTCATAACAACCCAGTGAAAAATGGGGAAGTGATTAAGTAGACATTTCTCCAAGGAAAACATGAACAATCAATGAACACATGTAACATCATTAGTCACTGGGGCAATGCAAATCAAAACCACAATGAGATCCCACTTTACAATCACTAGGATGGCTATTATAAAAAACACAGAACATAACAAGTGCTGGCAAGAATATACAGAAACTGTAACACACATTGCTGGTGTTTGAAAAAATGTAGCCACTTTGGAAAATAGTTTTGACATTTTCTCAAAAGATTAACTATAGAGTACCCATATGACCCAGCAATTCCACTTGTAGATATTATATTTGCAAGAGAAGTGAAAACATGCATCTGCACAAAGACTTGTTCCTGAGCATTCATAGTAGTAGTATTTATAGAGCAAAGAGGTAGAAACTACCCAAGTGTCTATAAATAATCAAATGTGATACAGTAGTTCCCCACTGTCTGTGGAGTATATGCTCTCTCTCCCTCTCTCTCTTGTCTTTTTTTGAGACAGGGTCTTGCTATGTAGTCTAGGTTGGCCTTGAATTCACTGTGTGGCCCAGGCTGGCCTCAAACTTGCACTGATCCTCCTCTCTCAGCCTCCCAAGTGCTGGGATTACAGGTGTGTGCCACTGTGCCCAGCTGTGTAGGATATGTTCTAATACTCTAGTGGATGCCTGAAACTGGATAGTATTGAACTCTATATCTTATGCTTCTTCATATACATGCCTATGATAAATTTTAATTTATAAATTAGGCACAGTAAATAATAAGACAATTATAGCAATATACTGTAATATGTTATGTAAAATATATGAGTTGTTTATTTCTAGAACTTTCCATGAAATGTTTTTAGACCAGGGTTGACTGTGGGTAACTAAAACTGCAGAAGGTGAAGCCATGGATAAGGGGGGACTACTATAGAGCCATACAATAGAAAATTATTCAGTAATAAAAGCAAATGAAGTACTGACAGGCTACAACAAAGAGAAACCTTGAAAGTGTTATGAAGTGAAAGAAGGCAGTCACCAAACTACTGTATGATTCCATGTTATCTGAAATGTTCAGAATAGGGATGGAAAATAATGAGTGTCTGTCTAGGGCTTGGGAAAAGGAAGAATAGGGAGTGACTGCTAATGGGAATGGAGTTTCTTTCTTTTTTGGTATTGGGGATCGAACTTGGGTCCTTGGCTTGTGCAGCAGGCGACAAAACCACTAAGCTAAATCCCCAGCCTGGGAATGGAGTTTCTTTTGGGGGATGATGTAGGTATTATAAAATTAGGTTGTGGTGATAGGTACACAACTCTGTAACCATACTAAAAAAAATTAAATTGTACAGTTAAAAGAGGGGAATTGCATGTAAATTGTATCTCAATAAAGGTATTTTTATCTGGCCCCTGCCTCACAAGCACAAGGTCCTGAGTTCGATCCCCACTACCAAAAAAAAAAAGGTATTTTTAAAGAGACATTTGGAGCAAGGCTTGTTTATATTTTATATATTCAAGACATTTTTAAAAACTGTTTTAGAGAAGCAATAGGACATATGAAAGAAGGTGAAGAAGAGAAGACCAAGACCTATAGCGCCTTAATATGGACAAATAAAGCAATACAGAAGGAAGACATTGAATTCTTAAATGGTGTAAAGGTAATTTAGATGCTGTTGTCCTTTTTAGTTTATTTTTCTGTTGTCCATAGAAGAACCCACTATTTTCTAGGTTATTATCAGCAAGTCACACAGCATGGGTTTTGGGGTTTGTGCGAAGTGAATTAAAATTCTGACTTTACCATTTATGAGCTGAATTCCTGGGTCTTCCACCTAACCTAATAGCGAGGCAGTGCTGCTAATGGTTAAAATCCTAACTCCGAAGATAGATTACCCGGAGGCAAATCCTGGATTCTTATTTCTGACTTTGGACAAATTATTTAACTTCATAATGCTTCATTTTCTTCTTGTGTAAAATTAGTGAAATAATTAAATAAGTTTAATCTTATAAAGGACTTTGGATGGTTTCTAGCACATAGAAAACTCTTACCAATGCTTATCTTTAAGAAATAAAACTTATAGAATTGATGCTAAAGTTAAGTATGTGAATAAAACATGTAATAATGTGTATGAAGCACATATATTTTGGCACATACTTCCATATGAACACGTCACTGGGGAGGGTCTGCCTGTTCTTTTGCATATTTTTCCCACTTGCCTTCACTCTTTCTGTAAAGATAATTTACTTCTTTTTTTTTTTTTTTTCTTTTTTTGGTTTTTTGAGACAGGGTCTTGCTATTAGTTCAGGCTGGCTTTGAACTCATATGTAGTTTAGGCTGGCCGCAAACTCACAGCAATCCTCCTGCCTCAGCCTCCCGAGTGCTGGGATTACAGGCGTGTACCACCATGCCTGGTGATAATTTACTTTCAAATGCAAAGAATGAACATAAATGGGCACAAAGATATATATAGTTATTGCAACATTGTCTATGTGGGCAATATATTTTATAAAAATCAATAACCTACTAGAGGGGACTAGTTTAAAATTGTGACTTAAGTGTATAATGGACTATTACTACCTAATTAAAAACTATATGGTAGATACTAATTAACATAGGAAAATATTTCTGATAAGTGCTAAGGGGGGACAAAAAGGAAAGAGTGTATACAGGATGGTATATTGTGTGTAAGCATAAGTGTGAGCATATGTGTCTATGCATGTATGTATGACTGTGTAGGAAACTAAGTACATGGCAAAAGATACCATTAATAGGCTTTATACTTAATTATGAAAAATACAGATACTTAATAGATAATAGACAAGGGATATGAATAGACAGGTGAAAAGGGAATAATTCAAACTGGCCAAGAATCATTTGGAAAGATGATTTCAACCTCCAGGTTGAAGTAACAATAAGCTATCACTATATTCCCCTTAAACTAATAAAACCAAGCAGTGGGTTTTAGTAGAGAAGATAGTTGTTTATGTTCAGTCGAAATATAAAGTGTTTCAGAGCCTTTTTGGAAAGCAACATGGGAATGACTTTAAAATTTTAAAATGCACATGTCTTCTACCCAGCACACAGTCTACTGACAATCTCTCTTAGAGACATAAAACTTCAGTACATACAGATAAGTGCACAAGAAGATTTACTGGCTTTGTTCAAAGTGGCAAAATCAACAGTAATAAAACTAGAAGCGAAATGAACATCTTTCAATAAGGAAGTTGTAGAATAGATTATTGTACAGCTATTATAAAAACAAAACCAGCACATGGTCACATTTGATTTATATGTTAGTATGTGTATGAAGTATGGTTGAAAAATATGATGTGTGTTTAAATAAATATGTATCATGGTAAAAGACACATTATCTTTAATCCCCCTCAAAATTCTCCCCCTTGCTTCAAACACACTTATCTCATTATACTTAGCACTTTCTGATGCAGCTCTGGAAGTCCTCTTTCATGAGTGTCTTTAATTGTGTTCTCATGGCTGCCTTGAATCATTTAAAACATTTACCTTTCATGGTCATTTTGACTTTGGGGAAGAGCCAAATCTGGCTGGCAAATCTGGTGAATAAGATGGATGAGGACACACGGTAATATTTTATGAGCCTGCCTTTCCATTGGATGGCACTCAGCAGTGGCTTTCACCATTGATTTTTTTTCTTTTTTTTTTTTGGTGCCGGGGATTGAACTCAGGACCTTGCACTTGCAGGGCAGGGTTGGTGCCACTGAGCTACATCTCCAGCAATCACCATATTTTTTATTGCACCTCATAGTGATACTCATAAAGGAGGACGTCCAGAATTGCTTCAAAAAGTAGCAAGTAGGCTGGGGATTTAGCTCAGTAGTTCTGGCACCTGCCTGGCAAGCCCAAGGTCCTGAGTTCGATCCCCAGTACCAAGAAAAAAAAAAAATAGCAAGAACAATGGGATAAGTACATTTGAAGTGTGTGTGGGGGGTGTTTTGAGGAGGATTAATGGCAATGTGTCTTTTACTGTAATAAATTTTTTTAATTTAATAAATTTAAAATTAGTATTTTTGATTACCCCTTGTAACATGCCTAAAATGTTGGGGAAAGGTAAAGGTTTATCTGAATCTATGACTTAGCCTATGACATTCTGAGAAAAGAAATGAGGAACAGAATAACATTTATGATATGAATATTTTGGTGAAAACACATCATTTGCAAATCCTGCTTAGAGAAAGTAAGTGATGTGCTAGGTCACCCTCCATTGCTCCTCCAGTTCTCAGATCCTGTGATTCTGTAGCCCCCCTTTTGGCTTTTGGCCTTGCTACCTAGGGGCCTTTAGGTTAGTAGTTATAATATAGACAAGATATCTTTAAAATTGCAAGATTAAGATTTCTAAACTTCTCTATTCCTTCATAAGTGTACACATTATTCAGAATGCTGTGGAAAAAAATAAATCCACTAAAAAAATAGATTCCAGGCTGAGGACAAAGCCTTGGGTTTGATCCTTAGCACCAACCAAAAAGATTTATAGTTTGGGATGGCTATAGAGCTAATTCAGAAATAATGCTAAAAGGTGATTTTTATAGGTACAAATTAAGTTGTAAAAGGGTCTGTTTTAATGGTCCACAACCCAAGTGGAATGACGGGTCTAGTTGATTATTAGTAACATTTTGACAATAACAGAATATTTCAAATAATCTTATTGGCATAAAAATAACAAAAATTGAGTTATTTCCTTATTCTGGGGAAAAGTCACTTTACATTTACTATTTGGTCTCTCTTTTTGAAGGGCAACTTACTTCCAAGAAAAAAAAAGTTTGTGTGTTTGTGAAAAATCAGCTGTATGGGGATAATGGAGTGCAGTGTTAGAGTAAGTGTTAGAGGGTTTCTTTTGTCATCTAAAACCAAACAAAAGACACATGAACGTGTGTTGATGTGAGTGCTACATTAGAAGCAATGATGGGTATTTCCATTAATGAACTGGCTTATGGTCAAAGTACTAGGATTTGACTCAAGAGGTAAAGGAGTTGGGGAAGAAGAGGATTCATTAGGTAGTTGCTCATTTAAAGGCCAGCTGTTTCTGTACATATCTTTATAGATTACTTAATAGTCCAGCCTTGTCATTCACTTCATTCATTCATTCATGGTCTTTTTTTGGCCACAGAAAAGTCAAACCTTATGGAGACAGCTTATTTCATCAGAACAAAATGCTTCTAAAAATCACAGAATTATCATCAAAAAAACCTCAAAGAGTTAGGTGGAGCCGACTCACTGTTCCGATAGAAGCAGTGACAACCTTTCAAGTATGGTCTTTGTCAGCACTTGCTCTGTTTCTTGTTAGAGAACCTGACAAAGGGGAGACCAGACAGAAAACTTTCTTTTCTTGGTAGGGCTTTAGGCACTCACTAATCATGCAAATTTGGAAGGGCTATTCCAACAAGAAATCACAGAGAATTCAGCATTGTGATAGGCAGTGTTATTTTTCTCAAGGTGGGTTAACAAAATATTGAGAGTCCTTGGTTTATTGTGCACATTTATTTGTGATTGCCGCATTAAGATGTTACACTAAACAATGGTGTAGCATTTCTAGATATATCCTTTTCTATAACAACAACAACCACCACCCTGAAGATAGGAAATACTGCCTGTGCATCAGCATCCCATCCCACTTTCTGCAGCCAGCCATTTCTCACCCCAGCCTGACATCCCCTGTTGGTGAGTCACAGTCACTCTGGTGAGTTGGCAAACAAAGGTGAAAACCTTGCCCTGCAGAAGAGCCCCGTGAAGTAAAGTGCTGGATAGAACACTAGAGTCCTACCAATTTGTTAAATATTAGAGCAGGAGAGACCTTAAGAATCATTTACTTCCATGACCCCCTTTTTATCAGGGTAGTAGGGCCCAGAAAATAAGTAAATGTACTAGTTTATGAGCAGTCCCACTGAGTTTGAAGGTAAAGCAGTTCAATTTATTCTAGGATTAGTTAGTTCTTGTCGTGGCTGTGATAGGAGTCTGCTAGAGAAACACCTGGGGTGAGCTGTGGAGAAAAGGAGGTGCTGACCCAGGCTTCACTGGGAGGCAAGGCTCTGAGTCTTGGCTTTGTCACCTCCTCCTCTAGGACCTAAAGATTGACCAGAAAACACCTTTACGCGTTCTTCACCGAAGGCCCTTGGCTGTGAGATCTCGAGTCATTCACTCCATGGAGACACACTACGTGGATGAGCACCATTTTCGCCTCTATCTAAAGACCCAAGCTGGAACGTATCCTTTCCCACTGTGCTGCAGTAATCTAACCAGCATCATGTTGGGAGAGTTAATGTTGCTCTTGAAAATAGGTTCAACTGGCTCTGGGAGATCATAGGGAAAGGATTATATTGGACAGGAACCCATTCTTTCTTTATTTTTTCCCATTAAATTTGTGTTTTTCAAAATATTATTTTAAACCACAAGAGAAGCAGTTGGTTCAATGTCAACTTTAAAGTTATTTAGGGTTTGTTTTTTTGGGGGGGTACAGGGGATCGAACTTGGGTCCTTGTACTTGCGCAGCAGGCGACGAAACCACTGAGCTAAATCCCCAGCCCAAGTTATTTGCTTTAATTAAAGTTTCTTACACATTGTTTAGCACATGGTAAGTACTCAGAAGATACTTTTGATTAATTTGCTGTCTTGAAACATTATACATGTCATATATTTATTCATGACCATATTTGGGTCCTTTTAGCGTTTCAAGAATTTGCCCCAGGGGCCAGGGATTTAGCTTAGTGGTTCTGCCGCCTGCCTTGCAAGTGGAAGGACCCGAGTTCAATCCCCAGTACCAAAAAAAAAAATAATAATAATTTGCCCCAGATTGAACACAGGTGGTAGAAGGGAATTGTACTGTTTTTAAAAAAAAATTTTTTGAGACATGTTCTCCCTATGTTGTCTGGGCTGATTGTGAACTCCCAGACTCAACTTACCCTCTTGTTTCAGCCTCTCAAGTGCTGGGACTACAGGAGCATCTCACCATACCCAGCTCTACTTTGCATACTGATATTCTCTCTCTACATGCCTTGTGAAGAAACAAAAATAAAACAAGGATACTTCAGGTTCTGTATTACTTATTTAAGCCATATAAACTTGGTTGACAGTAATAGTGTGCTGCATTTACACCATTTTCAAAGCCTAAAAAGAGTCCTGTGTGATAAAAGTGTTGTACGTAGAAAGGGTTGATATGCAGAGTTTAAAAAAAATCCATAGTCCCAACATTGATTTGTATGGTTTTATATCAGAACTGAGTTGCTGATTAAAATGTATCAGGGAGATCCTATAGTCTTAACCTTAGTTATTATGCTCGAATCAAAACATTTCTTGAAGGTAGAGTGAATAAACTTGAAGAACGTGGGGATATAATACCAGCATACTATAGTTTTGCTTTCAGTTATCTAAGTTTTATCTTTCGTATTCAAATTCTATTAAATATTTTATATTAAAAGCTGGCTTTTAATATATGTATATATTTAGCATATATTTATATATAGTCTGCATATTGTGTATATTATGTAATATTATGTATATATTTAGTATAATGCTGCGTTTTTCCTGAATGCTAGCAAAAGTGTGTATCTTTCAGATAATATATTCAAGGCTACGATACAGTCCTATGTAAAAAAGTTAATGAAAAAAAATAAAGTTAATGAAATCTTATTAAGAACAATTCCAGAATTAGTCATTGCCTTCAAAATTTAAAGAGCTCTGAGGGAAATACAAAGTCACTCCTTTAAAAAGAACTCAGGCTGGGTATGTGGCGCATGCCTGTGATCTCAGCACTCGGGAGGCTGAGGCAGGAGGATTGATGTGAGTTTGAGCCGAGCCTGGGCTGCACAGTGAGTTCAAGGCCAGCCTGAATTACAGAACGAGGCCCTGTCTCAATCAATCAATCAATTAAATTTTAAAAACTCAGTTTTTTGCTAATTTTATTAGTAAACAACTTTGGGTAAGTTTGATGTGAACACAGATTTATACAGTGGTACCTTGGTTCATGAACTTAATTCTTTTTGAATTGCTCAATTGCAGCCAGAATCATGGAACCAATTCTGCAACCAGAATCATGGGAAGAATTAAGTTTATGAACTGAGGTACCGCTGTATTGGCTTTACAAGGCTGGTAGGAACCAGTTTATCATAGCTTATTTTCTAAGATACACATCTCAAGTCAGAACTCAGAAATAACCTCTTTTTTAACATTTCTGCTTTTACGATTTTCCTTTCACCGGTCAAATTGATATTTGCAATACCAAACAGTATTGCATGGCTATCTTCATTTTTTTCCTTAAACAGACTTCAGCTACATTAAAGAATTTGTACATGGAGACTTTGGGAGAACCAATCCAAACATTGGGTCTTTGATGAATCTGACTGCAGATATTCTTGAGCTGGATGTGGAGGTAAATCATTTTATTGTGTAATACACATTTGCAAATTGAATTCAGCCAAAGTTATGCCCTTTGGCATTACACCAAATAGCACTACCCACCTTTATAGGTACATATTAAAAAATGATCAAAATCTCAGAGTAGCATTGTATTACAGGGAGGGAACATCTTCTGAATATTGGTTTTTAAAAGGTGTAAGATCTCATTTATGATTGTGAATACATGCAACTAATTTACTAGCTGTACTTTACATATGGCATCAGATTAAACCTTTAAAACAAACAAGGAAATAAAATTGTAAGTATCCTTCACATGTCTTTTGAGATGCTAGGGGGCTCATTCCCATATCTGCTTGAAAACATTCAGGATGGGTAGAAAGTGGAACAATTTCCATGGAAATGGAACAGGTAGAAAATGGTTATTGATAAAAGTGTTGCTCTAAGGAATCCCTATGATGTGGTCCAAAGGAGGTTTTATAAGGGATTCCTGTGATGTGCTTCTGTACTCTGACAGTCTGAATTGGAACAAGGTCAAATGCTAAAGCAAGTAGAAGAATTGATCTTTCAGGCAATTGTGTTTTCATTTGAGCAAGAGATGTTGAGTCCCATGTTATGCTCCTTGATGAAAATCTGATTAGGAGTAGAGTCCTTCCTTACCCGTCACACGCCCCCAAATCTTAGGAGAGGCTAGTATTTTGCACTAGGGAATAATATCAAAGTTTTAATAAGTATTGCCTAGTGTGAAAACAGCCATGGAAAGCATTATTACCTTACCAGAAATTCTCTTAAATGCTCTCAGATTAGATTTTATATAGTTGTGGCAGTGCAGCGAGGGACACCCCTTCAAGGTTGCAAAGTCTTCAGTCCTTCATTTTGAGGACAACCTTCTGCTAAAATCCCAACTGAATTCATCTTTTTTGACCTTGATATTTACAAACAGCTTAGGTATGTCAGTCACGGTCAGGATTTTTCAAACCTGATCAACCATTGGGATCAAATGTGGAGCTTTTTGAACACTGTAACATGCCTCCCCTCCCCTCCCCTCAGCACAACCATTTGTGACCAGTGATGTTTAATTTTTCAATTTGAGAAACCATTCATTAACTTGTATGGGTGTTTGATATATGGCTATATTCTGAAACACTACCAAAATATCTTTTTGAGATTTATAACAGATACACACACACAACAATAACTGTTATTTGGGCTTTTCCAATAATTTTTCTGAATCTGGAATTTTCAGTAAATTATTTCAGGTTTTAAACTTTAAGTGTCAATAAAAACCATGGATACAATGGATGTTTTTAAAGCTCTTAAAATAGGCCCCTAGCATAGTTATGATGTGTTTTGACGCTTTTGGAATGTAATAGTTTGTGTATGGACAAAATAGTCTGCTTTCTGCAATTTTCAGGTTTTGTTCTAGAAGAGCAAAATGGATGTGAGTAGAGACAGAGAATTTAATTTTAATTTTTTTTTTTGGTTCTGGAGATCCAATTCAGGACCTGGTGCTTGCGAGCAAGGCAGGCATGGCACCACTGACCTAAATCCCCAGCCCTAGAGAATTGAATTTTAAATGGAACAATAAAAATTCTGGTGTAGTGAAATAAAAAGATTCTTGATCCTTTCTAGTTCCAGGTGATCTTTCATTCGTTTCATATTTATTTGCTAAGTTACAAAACAGGTCTACAGGCTTATAGACTACTTGAGTTCAGTCAGCTGTGTATAATGATGTTTCAATCAATGATGGATACCATATATATGGTAGTCCCATAAGATTATATCACCTAGTGACATCATAGCTGTCTTGAGTATATATTCTCTATGGTGTTTGGAGAATGGTGAAATTACCTAGTGATGCATTTTCTAAGATTGTGTCCCAGATGTCAAGTGACATTTGACTATGTTAAATGTAAGATGGCAATATGAAATGATCAGAAGAATAAAAGTTGCTGAGACTTCTGAGGGAAAACTGGTATAGCTACCTGAATTTGAATGTTTGCTATTTTACCCATTAATAAAAATTTTTAAAATTTAAGTAACTGTGTTCTGAGACAAAGGTACAATTAACCAAGTAACCCAATATTGCTACTCAGTTAACTCAAAAACAGACTTTGGGTCCAAGAATATTTAGAAGGGACTTTAGAGTACTAAACTGTCATATTCAGTAGCTCTTTTCTTCAAATGTAATTTCTTCTGTTGCCTTATATATTTAAACTATTACCAGCAAATGCTTACCAGAATAATAGTATGTTTTAATGACTTGTTTTCTTCCTTCTAGTCCGTAGATGTTGACTGGCCACCTTCTCTGGATGACTAGCTTTCAAATTTGGAAGCAGAGTAGTATTTTCCTAGCATGATGTGGACATCCATGCAACATACCTGTAAAAGGCTGTTTACCCACCATAACGGTGTCTTGGAAACCATTTGGATCATGTTGATCTATTTTTAAAATTTGTTGTAACATCTCAGGATCTGTCTGTCTATACATGTGTGTATTTTGTGTTACACTGTTCCAAGGATGTCTGTGATTTTTTTAATTCCCACTTTCACCTCCACAAACAAAAGCTATGAATAACAAAACCATTCTCCCTCTTAACTTCTTTTAGAGAGGTACACAAACAGGAGACATTTTCTGTTAAGTTTCAAAATGATTTCTCTTCACAAGAATACCACCTTTAAAATCATATTCTAAATTAAAAAAATTATTTGAATAAAAGTTATAACTAATATACTGAGCATCCTATAATATCTTATCAAATGCAAATCTCACATCATTAATATTTTTCCTGGTAAGCATCAAGTAAAATTACCAATGGAAGTACGGCTGTGATTTATCACAAGTCATAATAACTTCAAGTTACTATTTTTGATAGTCTAAAATTACCAGTACATGTTTCTTGTGGAAGGAAAGTGAAATTTTAGAAATTGAGGCATATCATGGTCAGAGACTTGCATAAATATTTTAAGTAAGGAAAAACAAGTGCCTTCAATAACTTCAACCCCAGGGTAAGAATTTGAAAAACTAATTGACAAAGATTAACTGGTATTATTTCACAGGGCTTCAATATATTGCCCAATTTCAAAAGTTCTAAAAGGTAGATAGATACAATGTTTGATTCTATAAATAGGAAAACCAAAGAATAAAAGTTAAATGACTTGCCTAAAATTCTTAGTTACTTCCATATCTGGGACTAGAACTCAATTATCTTACTCAGTCCTTAGGATAGTGATGGCGAACCTTTTAGAGTTGAGTGCCCAAACTGCAACCCAAAACCCACTTATTTACTGCAAAGTGCCAACGCTGCAATTAAATCTGAATACTGAGATTTTAAGTTTAGAAAAAACAAGTCATATTAACATCTTCTGTCTTAAAAAAAACAAATAACACTTGCCATAGGTTGGCCACCACTGCCTCAGGATCTTTCTAATAAACCCTACTCATCACCTATTCTATGTAGGAGACACCTGAGGAAGCCAATTAAACTCATGTAACTTTGAAAACTGACTTTCAGAATTTAGATAGCAAATTAAGGAGCTTATTAAACAATGGCCCAAGTACAGTATATTTCATATACTCTCATATAATTATCATTTGTTAATAAGTTAATCATTTGGCATTATAAAGAGGAAAAATATTAAATACACTGAACCTAAAGAAATTGAATGTATCATTAGAAGTTTCAGAAAGTAGACTCACTAAAACTTCATATTGCTGGGCATAGTGGCCCCATAGGTCAAGGCAGGGGGATCACTGAGAGTTTGAGGCCAGTCTGGGTTACATAGTGAGTTCAAAGGTAGCCTGAACTACATAGCGAGCGAGACTCTGTCTCAAAAAAAAATTTTTTTTCATATTTAAATATAATTTGTCACCTAATTCAACTATATGAGCTTTTTTTCCTTTTTTTTTTTTTGAGGCAGGATCTCCCTTTATAGTTCAGGTTGGCCCTGAACTCACTATGTAGCCCAGGCTGGCCTCGAATTTTCGGTGATCCTACCTCAGCCTCCCGAGTGCTGGGATTACAGGTGTGCACCACCATGCCCACCTCTGTATGAGCTTTTTTAGGAGACATCTGACTTGATAGTATTAGATTACTCAGTCTTATTTCTATATTAAACATAGTTCATGGATACAAAGATTCACTTTAGATATCAGGAAAATGGTTTTAGCTGACGTGAAAAAAATCCTACTAATGGGCCAGGGATTTAGCTCAGTGGTTCCGGCGCCTACCTTGCAAACGGAAGGTCCCAAGTTTGATCCCCGGTACCAAAAAAAAAATCCTACTACTATCTTGAAACTCTTCATCATATGCGAGTAATAACAACTAATTTCTTTTTGCTATTTTTGATGCCAGAAAATGAGAAAAGGATAACAAATAAATTTTAACAAAAAGATAAAAACTTCAGTGTGGATGTCTCTCAATTTCTGGGAAAATTTTGCTACCAAAGAGATTTAAGTAATTTAGAGTAAGTCAGTGCTGAATGCCATGGACCTGCAATATGGAAGACTCAGGAACCTCCTCAGCAAACTTAAATTAGAAAACTTAAATTTCTTTTCCTAAGACATACAACATTTCAAGCAAAGAGTAAACATTAGCTGTAAGTACTTAGCCCAAAGGTTCATATTGTCACACCTGGCCTAAACAAACAGGACAAAGCAAATAGCCTGCTTTCAGCAAACAACAGCAACCGCTCAGTAAATAGGACAATGGACCCAAAATGAAGAATACAATCCCTCTGGTGCTGAGAAGTCCAGTGATTGTCTACACACCTTGGGCATCCAGGTCATAAACATTCCTTATGATTATATCCCCTTCCCCTAAATCTATATCAGCATAGTTTTCTTTCCCTGCTAGCTACTAGAATCTATCCCGGATTTTAGTCCGTTTACCGGAATAAACTTTTCTTCACAAAAAGGCCTGTTTCAACGAGTAGATTTATGTGTGCTGTCTATAACACATATAATTTTGAGACAAGTTAAAAATTTATGCAGTTCTTTGTTTAGGCAGAACTAGGAACATTCTCTTATGAGAGTACTCTAGTTTCTTGTTTGCCTATATAAAACTATTTTAAAATTAGTTTTATGATTTCTTTAAGCTTTGTTTAAATTAGAAGTCTTTTAAATAAGATTTAGAGAAAAAGTCTTTTGTTCTCTCCAAAACTGGGAAAGTAAGTTTCTGTTGTTTAGAAATAAAAACAGAGAGAAAAATCTTTCAAAAAGGCATTTCAGTACCCTGAAAATACTCATTTCCAAGAGTCACAATGCAAAAAAAATATTCAGCAATAGCATTCCAAAAACATGTCTTAACGCCTTAGAAACCAAAACTAACTTTTGTTTTAAGAAAAATACAAATATTAAGAAAATCAAATTAAGTCAAATTGCAACAAAATTTAGCAAGTGTTTTAGAATTTTTTACATTTATTGTATTACCAAGAAAAAAACCTGTATACAAAGATATTACAAAGGTAATAAAACATTCTGTACAATAAAAGGTATTTTAACATTTTAAGAACTATTGCATATTGATACAAATCTTAACTTTAAATAATTTAACAGTGAGAACTTTTAAAAATCATTTTCATCATTCCCTTTAAATTTGTTCATCATTAAGCATAAAAAAATTGGATTTTCTATTCTATTGGAATCTGTATTCATTGTGCCATGTATTTGTACACTGAGCCACAACCTTGCCCGCTTTTTTATTTTGAGACAGTTTCTAAGTTGCTGTTTTCCTCCCTGAGCTTCCCAGAGTGCTGAGACTACAAGTGTATGGCACCACATTCAACCTAAATGCAGTGGTTACCTTAAAAGAAAAAACACATTTTTGGGCCGGGAATTTAGCTCAGTGGCACCGCATCTGCCTGGCAAGAACAAGGTCCTGAGTTCGATTCCTGATACTGAAAAAAATACATTAAAAAATACATTTTTATCTTGTTTGTTAAAAGGGATAGTGGGACCATGAGTGGTTTTTTTTGCATGCATGAAAAAATGTAGATATGGTTACTTTTGAGATTTGATCTTATCCACTATTAAAGTGTTTGCTTTAAATTTTATGATACATTAGTTAAAATACTCATTTGACTAAGTCTAAAGAGGTACAAGCAACCCATACATTTATCCCTGACTACTTATTCCTGGGCTTATGATAAGTAGCATAAAATTTTCTATATTTGTGGTATGAAAAAAATTCTAATTTTCCCCTTTCATATTCAACCTCAGGAAAAAATCAGAAACCTTTCAGTGGAAACTTCATTAGAATCAAAGTACCCCTAATTCATAATCAACTCTGGCACAGAGATTAGGATCACAGAATTTCAAAAGTAAATTCAATAATTGGCATTATCTTCAATAGGAAAGAATTCTGCAAAGAATAAGGCCAAAAGAAGGTTCTCCAGATTTGGGCAATAGCTAGTCAATCTAAAGAGAAACCCACTTCAGGCTCTTACCAAACCATCTAATCCACAGTGATTTTTCTCTCCTGGGATTAGATAATCAGGGGTGTCTGGATTAGAGATTAATCAGAGCGAAGTGACATACACAAATGTTGGTTTATTATATTTTACACTATGAAATTTACAGTGTTTCTTCTTAGACATTATTTAGTACAAAACAAACTATGAGGTAGGAAGGTTGGGTATTATCTGACTAAAAATAGTCCCCATTCTCTTTTGTTTCTCCATGCTGTTTAACAAACAATATGTGGTAATCTTTCAATAAATCAATCTCTGATAAAAAATTATGTGCTACTAGGCAACCTGGATTACCAATTCTAAGTCTCAGCATGGACAATAGAATTAGTTTTCCTGAAGGATTAGGTTAAAAATTGACAACCTAGCCATTTCTGTACATAAAGATCATGACTAGACAGACCCAGTTACCAATTTAAAAGGCCACTTTAAGATAGCAGGTTCTGATGATAGAAATCAGAACAGTGCTTCAGAGGTACAGATTGGGCAATGGTCTGAGGGAAATTTCTAGGATAATTATTACATGAATATTTACATACATAAAAATTCTTCAAGCTATACACTTAAAATAGGTCTACTTTAAGCAGTGGACTTTACATGTGTTATTCCTCAAAAAGGACATCTTTGAGAGCAAGAGTTTAATCTCATTCACCTGTATCATTTCCTGCTTTGGACATTAGACATTCAAAAAACGTGATACATGTTTTATCATACAAATACTGGAGCATCTGTACAGAGGTAAGGTTATCAAGGAAGTGCATGAGGGATACTTAAGATTAAACCTGCTACATATAGAGGAGAGCTAGCTATGTCAAAGGTATGAAATAATCCTAATAACTAGAATTTATACCTAAAACATGGCACTACCATTTTCAATAGAGCCTACTTTTAATCTCAAAAGGGCTGCAGGAGGGTTTTAAAAAAGAAAATGAGGGCAGCAGGTCAAGGTAGAGAAGTGTATTTCATAAGACAAATAATCTTGGCATCATTGCTTTTCCTGCAAGGTTAAGTACCTTTTCTTTTAAAAGCCATCCCCTGCCCAAAGTGTTATAATCACTCCTATGTCAGGTTCACCCTTCCCTCTCTAAGAATAGCTACCATTTATTCAGTACCAACTATGCCTGGGACTGTGCTAAGTGCTGGAGTCCCAGAGATGAATGAGATGATACTTAAACTATAAATTCTGTCATATGGGCACATACACAACTGCACCTTTGTGCAGGACTAAGCCTCATGGACAAGCCTGGTCTCAAGAATAAGAGTGTTATACAAGTATGGACTCCTGCTATCCAGTATGGTATCCACTAGCATATGTGGCTATAAGTAAAACTTTTTTTAAATGATACTATCCATATTTCAAGTGCTCAGTGGCCACATGGCTCAGGCCACCATGAATTAGCAAAGGTAAAGAACAATTCTGTTGTTTAAAAAAAAGTCACTGAGCTGGACTACAGTAGCTTCCAAAAACAACATTTACCTAGAATGTAAGCTCCATAAGGGAATCTACTGTCTTTTTTTCTACTCTGTCTTATGTACCATTATGTCCTAAGCACTTAAAACTAAGCCTAGCATGTAGTACATGTCCAATTAGTCTTGTTGAATAAATTGTTAAATGAAGCTAAAATAAAAGAATGCATGTTCTAGTAGCAGAAAAGCAGATGAAGAGTAGGTAACATGTTAAAAGTATGGAGGTCTGACAAAAAAAATTTTTCCCAAGAGAAAATGTAGTAAGAAGGTATAAGGAAAATTTATTTATTCTTTATTTTTTTATTTTTTGGTACCGGGGATCGAACTCGGGTCCTTGTGCTTGTGTAGCAGGCGGCGAAACCAATGAGCTAAATCCCCGGCTCAAGGAGAATTTACTTTTAAATTTACAGATTTTTTTTATTAGTACATGATTGCAGTACAAAATAACTTCATTGTGGGTTGTTTGTACAGGTAAATGCAAATATTAATTCTTTCTATGCCCCTCCCATCTGTCGGTCCCTTTCCCATTTGCAAAAGATCTATCTCCCTGCCTCTTACGGTCTATCTTTTGTGTGTGCATGTGTGTGTGAGAGAGAAGAGTAGGGAGAGGGAGGGTGGAGAGAAAGAGAGAAATTGGGGAATTGAACCCAGAGCCTTCATACTGAACTATATCCCCAGCCCTTTTATTTTTTATTTTTTTATTTTTTTGAGATAGAGTCTTGCCAAGTCACTAAGTTGCCCAGGCTGGGCTTCAACTTTCGGTCTTCCTGTCTGAGCCTCCCAGAGTGCTGGGATTATAGGAATGGGGCAACAACTGGGTTGGGGAATGGGATGTTTTTAACTGGAGCTTATGGAAGATTCTTGTTGGAAATAAAGAAGGCCTTTATTAAGAATGTGAAGAAAAGGCAATGAAGAAAGGGCAGATACCAGAGATTTTTAGGAGGCAGATTCCAAAGGACTAAGACTGAGTGTGAAAAAGATAAAGATCTGATTTTGAGGCATCTATTAAATATCCCAGGTGGTAAATGATAGTGCCATTAAGCAAAGAATGCAATAGGAGAAGCCAATCTATATGGCCATTCAGGCAGCATGAGAGAAAGCTGAAGCTATGGACATTGCTGAGATTGAAAAAAATAAGCAACAACTGAAGGCTGTGGTTGGGATTCTACAGGAAAAACTGGAAGAGAAGTTAGGATGTGAAGGGAAGGAGCACAAGGGTGATAGGAAATTTTTTGCTATTGTTTGGTTTTTGTTTTGTTGTTGGCCTTTCTTCTTAGGCTGGAGAAGACAGTTACTATGTTTATACAAAGACAGGAAAAACTAAATGGTGATGTGAGGATACAGTAAACACAGTATGAGATACAAAGAAGGGATTCATCACCATGGAGTTTAGAAAGGAAGGACATCATTTCCTCAAAACTAAGGTGAGAGTAAAAGGAGAAGTGGATAGCCAAGTGCATTTTAAATTATAAAATAAATTCTATGTTCAGTAAATAGCACCTGATAAATGAAAAGTCTACTGGAAATACTGTAAACACAAGATACAGCAGACCCTTAATCCATCTTACAGAGGAAAAATACTGCAAAACAAGCCAATGCTTATTTAGTTAAAATCCACTGAGCTAGTCTGTTTAAACTGATCAGTGCTAATTCATATGAAATTAAGATTATGTATTTTTAAAATAACATACCACCTACCAATCACCATCTGGAGATATTCTGGGTTCATATTCTGAACAGGAAAGAAATTATACCCTATTTTTTTCCCCTTGCTGGCAAGTTCTACTAAAACTATATTAATATACTTGTGATTTTTAAATTTTATAGGACAAGTATGTCTTTTTAAAATCATAATTTGAAAAATATCCTAGGTTCTTAGGGGGTTTAAATCTTTTCTTTTGCCTTCTGGACTATCCTAACCTCAAGTCTTATCTTGCTCTCCTTCCTATTTCCCAGTATCATTCAATTGGGAATTTTTATTTATATGATAGTCACATATCCCATTTTGGTTGAATAATTTGTGTAAATTAGTGGTTTGGGTGGATTCTGTATAAGTGAAATGACACATTATTTCTAGTCAAGGATATGTTTAACATCTAGGGTAGGTTATTAATGGTTTGGGTGGACTCTGTATAAGTAAAATGACATATTATTTCTAGCCAAGGATATATTCAACATCTAGGGTAGCGTCTAGTTGTAAGATAAACTAGATCTTTAATATGTTACTTACTTGGCATCATCATACCGTCACAATTAAATTACTGCTCAAATTCATTTTGCCACAGAGTTCTTTTGCTTTCAAATAATTTGGATTACCATTATTAATACTGGACTTGAATGTATATGATTCTAACAAAAACCTAATGTCAAATAACAAAATGTAAAAACCTTAAACATCTATTTTTTTTTTTTTGGTACCGGGGATCAAACTCGGGTCCTTGTGGTTGTGCAGCAGGCGGCGAAACTACTGAGCTAAATCCCCAGCCCAAAACCTTAAACATCTAATAAAGCTATTCTTTCAAAAATCAAAGTTCTGTTGGTAATACTTTGAATGCTTAATAAATATTTACTGTTCTACTGGTAATACTTTGAATGTTTAATAAATATTTACGGAGTGCTTAACATGAGGCAGACACTGTTCTACAAACTGGAGATTTGACAGTAAACAACACAAGAATGTCTGCCCTCATGGAGCTTATATTGCAGTAAAGGATACACATAATAAATAGATGCTTAGACAAGTCAGATCATGGTAAGTGCTATACATGTATAGAAATCAAGAGAAACAAGGAATGGTGAAATTTAGTCAAGGTAGGCCTTGATCAGTGTGACAGTTAAGCTTGTCAACTTGATTGGCTTGGGAATCACCTGAGATTAGTAAAGCACATTTCTGAGTATGTCTGGGTGGATCATGGAGGTGTTACCTTAAGGACTATATCTGGTCTCTGGTCCCTTTCTCATTGATGTTTTTTCCTGGTGCTTTGCTTCCCAGTTGCCATGAACTGATAAGCAACTTTGTCTGACTATGCCCTTCTGCCATGATGTTCCTGCCTTGGAGCCAGCTGACCATGAACTGAGTCCTCTGAAACCATGAGCCAAATAAACCTCTCCTCCTAAAGTTGTGGGTGTTAGGTATTTTGCCCTACAATAGGAAAGTGACTAATACAGAATACTGGTAGTTCAGAAATAGGGTTGTTGCTGTGACCATACCTGAAGCCTTTTGAACTGGTGGATAAGTTTGGAAAGATTTGAGGATGTGACTTAGAGAGGCCCTGGAATACTTTAAGCACAGACTGATTGGTGATTCCAGTCAGAGCTCAGAAGACCAGAATGCTAATAGGAATGTAGGCTGTGCTCATGAGGTTTCAGACAGGAACAAGGACTCTTGGAAAATTGAATGAAAGATTATACATATTATACTCTGGCAAAAAAAATGTCTATATTCTGCTCACATCCTGAGGAGGCTGAGTTTGAGGGCAACAGACTAATTGATCTGGCAAAGGAAATTTCAAGGCAGCCCAATGTTTAGGCAGTGGTATGAACACTGCTAACTAATTTTTGCCAGATCTATAAGTGAAAACTTGAAGCAAAAAGCAGAGCTGAAATATCTGAAAAACTCTGGTCTGAAAAGAACCATGTATAAAGTCGGGGCCAAAAGAAGTATGGTTCCTGAAGAGATTAGCACAATTAAAAAGAAATCAAGGACTTTGAAGTGGGACAAGAAGAAATATACCTTGAGGGCATGTCAGAAATTAGCAAGACCTTACCTGTTGCAGGCTCAAGGGTAAAAGAAGTGTAAACCTTTCACTTAAGATGGATTCTTCCTGACGAACTGGATATGGGAGATAAAAGAATCAAGAATGATGCCAAGACTTTTGGTCTGAGCAATTAGATGCATGGCATTGCCATTTACTGAGTTGGAGAAGACTGAAGGAGAACCAAATTTGGGAGGAAAGACCAAAAACTTAGGTTTGGATACACTGAGTTTTAATTAGATATTTGAGTTTTAATTAGATTTCTAGATGTCAAACAGGCAGTTGTATGAGACCATAGGGAGTGAGAATGCCTAAGAAAGAAGAGTGCAAAGAAGCTTCTTTGTCTTGAAAATGTGGGTGCAAAGCTAAAGTTGCTTATGCAACTTTAAAGATACAGATTTAAATAGTATAAAATGGAGGAATCCTCCCATACCTTGAAAGCTCACTTCAACTGCCTTCTGCACAACTTAACATTTTAAAGAAATTTTGATTTACATATAAATCTGAGAAATTCCAAGAAGCCTCTAAAAACCCCTTAGGGGTGCACAGGCCTCAAAAAAAAAGTAATTTATTTTTCCAATGGCATAGCCATTACAAGTTTTCCCTTAAATTTGCTTGAAAGCAAATATCAGTTCATTTAACCATACATTAATATGTTATAAAAGAAATATAAAATTAGAAAAAACTCTTCTTGCTTTAATGTTCTCCCTAGAGTCTTTCCTGGGGAAATGCAGTAGAACTCTGAAGATAGAATTCACATGCCACCCACTATCAGGTCAGATCTTTCAAGAGAAGAAACAAAGAAAAAAGAAAATTTCTCTTTTTTGTTTTCATTTTTTGAGACAAGGTCTCACAAGTAAGCCCAGGCTAGCCTTGAACTCTTGATCCTCTCCCTCAGCTTCCTGAGTGCTAGGGTTAGAGGTATGCACCACCATGTTTATCTTAAATTTTCTCTTTATAACTTCCAAATTTTGTATTTTATATACATCCAAAGCTTGTATTCTATACACATCTAAAGTTTGATACTTCTATGAAAAAGAAGTTTCAAAAATAGAAACAGCATTGTGTTATAGTTTTGGTTATACAAATATGGAATGCTGCATCTGTATAGGTACTACCAAAATGATCATGAACATTTTAAAGGATTCAAATCCTCCAAATTATACTTAAAAAAAATCATATGCAAAGGACTCACTCACTTGCTCATTGTGCATATTACCAATATTTGAATACTGACTATTTTGAAAACTATGGTTGTTTGGATTAGTACCATTTGATGGTCCCGGCTCATTTATCAGGCTGTTATCTGCACAATTAAAGTCAGATCGCTCCAATGCATCTGACTGTGAAACAAAAACTGCAGTATTGGAATTGGTACCTACTGACATACTGGAAGAAGACATTTGATGGAGTTGTCTTAAGTCTCTTGGATCTAACATTGAATTACAGGAGGGGTTTTCAAGATTCATGCTCACAAGTCTGGAGTTATCTGTCTCCTCCATGGTGTCCCTGCTGGCTGTCATCACATTAGGCAGCATGGTGGCATCAGAAATACCATATAAGTGAGCTGGTGACACGGAGGAGGTTTCCATTCTGCCTAGGTCATCAGTACTGTTATAAATGCAAGCATTAGAAGCATTTAAGTCACTCACAAAAGGCACTGCCAGGAATGGTGGGATGCTTTGTGAATTAGAAGAAAGTGTCCCTGTTGAAAAAGTACTCAGTGAGCGTGAGGTGGGGTGGGGTACTGATGACCAACTTGAAGAATGCTGAGATACCATTGAGGACATGGCTGAAGTGTGATGTGACAATCCACCTGAGATGGACACTGGTGAGGGATAGTAGGGTTCTGCTTGACTTGAAACCCCTGAAGGCCTGGGCATTTCTGGAATAACTGTACCATGAGGAAACAAGTTTGATTCTGTGGGAAGAAAAATGTATTTTATAAAATTAAAATAAACAAAATTATACACAGCATTATTTCTAAATTAAAATTGGAAAAATATTAATAAAGAAAAATGTCAAAGCAACGGATGTAACATTTCAAATAAAAATTCTTAAAAATGTATTGAATGCTGTAATATGTAACTTTTATAAATATATGTAAAATGATTTTTGTAAGTCATTTTGTCACATGGAATTTCACTCCAGTTAAATATGAAAATCTATCTTTTGAGGCCCTGGTACATGTATTTTTATTTTATTTTTTATTTTTTATTTTTGGTACCAGGGATTGAACTCAGGACCTTGCACTTGCAAGGCAGGCGCTGGAACCACTGAGCTAAATCCCTGGCCTATGTACATGTATTTTTAAAAAGTGAAAGATTAATATCAGAATTTCAGTGGACAGGAATTAAATAACCAGGTATATCATTTCATAGTTTTGCTTTTTGGAGAAAATGGAAGGATGGGGAAAACATGTATTAGAGATGAATGAAAAGTAACTTTTAAGATATATTAAGCCATGACCTTAAGATACAAAATTCTCAATCAGAAAAAAATTAAGGAAAAATTAATTCTGTATTAATTTATGGATTACACAAATGCTACACGTAGTAAAGCAGGAAAAAATGATGGGTGAAGAGCTTAACAGGTGAGGAAAAAGACTTTTAATTAACCCTTGTTTGAATGATCTAAACTAGGGTTAGGAAAATTTTTTTCTATAAAGGGCCAGATAGTTAAATATCTTAGGCTTCATGGGCTATACCATTTCTGCTGGAACTATTCAAAAACAAAAACAAAAACAAAACCAGGGCTGAGGGTGTAGCTTAGTGTTAAAGCACTTGCCTAGTGTGTGAGGCCCTGGGTTCAATCCTCAGTACTGCCAAAAAAATAAAAAAGGGCAGCTAGAGACAGTACATAACCAAATGAATACGGCTGTCTTCCAATAAAACTTTATTTATAAAGATAGGTGGGGCCAGGGATTTAGCTCAGTGGTTCCACCGCCTGACTCACAAGCGCAAGGTCCTGAGTTCAATCCCTGGTACCAAAAAAAAAAAAAGGTGACTAGACAGATCTAATCATTTCTTTCATCACACAATGCAATTAGTGAAATTATCACTGTATGAATAAAATGTACTTTCTCAAACAATAAATACCCTAGACATGTTTTTCAACACAATGTTCAGAAGCCAAGCTCAATTCACATAGTAAAAGAAAGACAAAATTTGTAGGAGAGGAAAATATCAAGGAAGCAGTCAGTTGTTTATTCTTAAAAATAGAATTCTAATGCACCATGCAAAGCCCTAGACTTTCAGATCACAAGGAATAGTCTACAGGGAATAAAATACCTTTTTTGATGAGTCTTCCTTCTCCATTTGACCCTGGGGGGGCAGGTCTTGGTCTCTCTGGAAAGTTAACTGTTACAATGAAGATTTTTCCATTAATAAATATAATTTGAATAATTTATCACTTAAAATCTGAGAAACCAAATAAAACAAAACCTACTTAAATATGAGTCAATCTAAAATATTCTTACCAGAATCTTGCCAAAGTTTCTGGAAAAATGGAATTGTTCTTTGTTTCTTTGATTTATTGCCATAAGTATCTGATTAAAAAAGAGACCAAGAAAAAAAAAGAAAAACCAAAAAAGCAGGTGAATCATCATGAAATTATGCTTTCTTTCCATTAATAAACAGGTATTTTATTTGTATGAAGAAAATGCTCTAAAGAAATATACATAATATAGATTTAATAAGTATATTATTATAGAATATATCCCAGATTTGTCACAAAGTATATTTTCTCTTAATAAAAACAGTTCAAAATAGTTATCTTGTTTCTTATAAAAACTGTAAGTCAATACTAACCAATGAAATAAGAACTAAAGCAAGATAAGGATAAGGACTAAAACAAGTTTTCCATCTATAAAAAGGGCACAATAAGGACAAAAACAGACTACCAAAAATAAAACAAATTTTGATAAACATTTTAGATACTCTGAAATTATTTCAGCTAAATCAAATGTTCCTAACAGAGATGCAAAGAGCACAAAGGAAAAAAATTTGAAACTTATAGGAAAAGAAATGTAAATTGTGCATACACATAACTACTTAAATGTATCTTACAATGTTACTAATAGGATCAACTTTAAGAAATATATAAATTAGTACTACCACAGTGTTGTGTCATACCTTTTTCATCTGGCACATATCTAAAATCCATAGATTCACTAACTTCTTGGTCAGAAGGTCTCCGGAGCTGCATTTTTACTGTTACTGGTTCTGTTATAGCTTTGCAATATGGAGGAGTCTTGAAAACAATAGCTACTTGACGGTGTACATCAGCTTGTGAAAAGATACCTTTTGCTTCCCAATCATTCAACACAAAGCGAACTTCTATGTCATCTAGTAAATAAGTCAAAGAAATAATAACAATGGGAAAACATAGTAATAGACATCTATTAATCTAAAATATATTATGGATTCAATGAAAAATAAAGTAAGTACCTTTCTGAACTTTGTCACAAAGTAAAAATATTTCATCTCCTCCCCTGACACTTCCACAGTTCTTGTTTACACGACAAATTCTTAATTCTGCAGTATTCGGGGCACCTAAATATAAAGGATCTTTTTAAAATAAGTTGCTACCTCAGTAATGCATTTTATTCTGGTGTGAGGGGGAGAATTTGGGGAAAATCATTTACATAATAGATTAAAACTTTTAATGTACAGATAAAAGACTCTAAATTAATCATCCCACATATGTCCCTTTCTTTTCTAGAAATTTCTTTCCCTAATCTGGCTTACAGCCTTACGATTTTATTTCTAGGCAATGACATTTTCTCTAAATAAATCTCCCTGCTTCTGATTCTGATTCTTCCAATCCATCCTACCCACTGTCACTGGATTAATCTTCCTAAGTCATTGGCCATATCTATAGGGCAATGCAGTTTTTTGCTTTTATCTGGCCAATATGATTATAATACTGTAGTTTTCCCTGGCATCCACAGCTCTCCATGATGAGGATACTCTAATCTACCTAAAAGCCCTGTCTCACTATCCTTTTACATGCAAAACAGGTATAATCATCCACCACTGGTAAACATATATGTAGGTATGTGTTTATACATTAAAAAATATTTGAGGGCAGTTTCATAATCAAATGATAAATTTCAATATCTTTTGATCTAGCATTTCTACTTCTGGAAATCTACATGAGAGAAATAGCTGCACAAGATGTGGACACAAAACAGTATTTATTGCAGTACAGTTTGTTAGGCAGGAAGAGATATTAAAGGAAACAAATATCTTATAATAATGATTTGATAAAATTATGATATAGCCATATAATGAAAGTCTCTCATGTTATTGAAAAGAAAAATGTAACTAAAAAGAAAAGTTCAAGATACATTCCTAAGAGAAAAAAGTTTTTTAAAAGATCAGTGATAATTTTTTAATGCTGCAAAATTATTTTGTATAATGATGATGATGGTGATGATGTATTTGTATAGATGAAGAAGAAATTGCCAAAACAGGCATCAAAGAACTATGATTATCTTTGGAGGATGAGATTATAGGAGATTTACTTTCTTTGTTACATACATTTCTGTAATGTCTGCGATTTTCCAAGAATGAACATACATTTTTCTGATTATCAAAATACTTTAAAATTAGTTTAAAAAAAAAACAAACTAAGAAAGTCTACAAATACAAGAAAATAAAGTACTTACGGTTATCATAAATTGGGTTAGAGACAACAGGAGGTAGTACAGTTGTCAAATTACCGTGTTCACCAGGAAGAAAAACTTGAAAGCACAGTCTGACCACATTGAGGTCGCAATCTTCAATATCCAGCAGCTGCTGTTCCGGAACTAAACAGTACATTGTTCTTTTTAGAATGTAGTACAATCACAGTACTAAAATCCTGCTACGTCTTGCTCCCCACCCATTACAGCCAACAACCTTGAGTAGCATCCATATCTGTACTAACGAAATAGTGCCTTTTAGACCCAGGGATTTAGCTCAGAGGTTTCGCTGCTTAGCGCAAGGACCCAATCCCTGGTACCAAAAAACAAAACAAAACAAAACAAAACAAAGAAAACTAAATAGTGCCTTTTATAATCAAGCATTCACTATCTAAGAGTACTTGATAAATTATAGCCATGTTCAGGATTTAACTATTTCAGTTATCTGGGATTTAGAGTCCTAAACATTAATATCAAAAAATTTTTTAAATGGAAGCAAATTATACATAATAGATCAAATCTATACATTATCTTATAAATCTTGAAAGAATTACTATCATTCCCTTCTTTATAGATGAGGAACTTAAATGAAATTACTTGTTTAAAGTTTCACAGCTAAGAATTAGTAAGATGGGAATTTGAACTCCAATCACTCAACCTAGAGCCTATTGGTTTTAAAAATTAAATCAGAAATTTTTATTTCTTTCCACATAAAAATGACATACACAGGAATACAGACTAAAATTTAGATCAACACTTTAGGAATGAAATGTCAAAAAAGATACCAAATGACATAAAACAGCTAGTTTCCACAAGAAACTTTATGTGCAAATTAAATTTGCTTAAAAAAAAGACCCTACCATAGAAAAATGTTGCAGTTATATACATATATATGACAGAATATACAGTTTGATATATTGAAAACAAACCCAGTTCCAAAAGAAAATATTGCCTTTTCAAAGAATACCAGAAGCTACACTATAACTAATATTGCCATATTTTTAAAAGCACAAAATACACATTAAATATTAAAATTTTATTTTGTTAAATATTCAAATTTAAAATCCTAAATCTGGAAAACCAATTAACCAAATTCCTTAATCTTATAGGTAGTAATAAAAATATATTTTATTTAATGATACACACAGTCTCAGTAGCTGTCAGATTTAAATTTATGTCAGTATAACCATTCTTAAGCATAACATTTGAATAAGTATAGAACACATATGTATGTCTGAAAGCTAAAATGTTATGATGCCAACACTTGCATCATAAAAGCATAGAGGAACCATTATAGAGGCAATAAGAGGTCTATCTCTTCAAAATCAAGTTTTAAAGCAATATAAATTTAGAGTTTGAGATTTCAGTGTCTCTCAATTTCAAAGATGAATAATCAATATACACACACACAAAATGAGTAGCTAGGCCGGGGATTTAGCTCAGTGGTTTCGCCGCGTGCTGCACAAGGTCAAGAACCCGAGTTTGATCCCCGGTACCAAAAAAAAAAAATGAGTAGCTAGGTGCTCCAGACAAGCTTAAAAATAACTTTTGTGAGGGCCGGGGATTTAGCTTAGTGGTTCCGCCAGCTGCCTTGCAAGCGCAAGGACCCAAGTTCGATCCCCGGTACCAAAACAAAAAATAAAAATAAAAAAACCCCAAAAAATAACCTTTGTGAAATGTATGAACAAGTTGTGGTATCATCAGACTATGTAATATTATCAATTAAAAAGAATATATTATGGATATAAACACCCCAACACAGATTTATTTCAAAAATATGCTGAGTAAAAGGAACTAGACAAAAAAAGGACTATATGCTTATACAAAATTCTTGAAAAGATTAATACATACATGGTGAAAGGAAGCAGATTGGGAGTTTGTTGGGGCAGGGGTCATTGACTGAGAAAAGGGACTATGGAAATTCTGGCAGGTGATGAAAATATTTTTTTTTTTTTTTTTGGTACTGGGGATCGAATTCGGGTCCTTGCGCTTGCGCAGCAGGCGGCGAAACCACTGAGCTAAATCCCCGGCCCTATTCCTCTTTTTTTTAATTTTTTTTTTTTTTTTTGGTACCGGAGATTGAATTCAGGACCTTGGGTCTGCGAGGCAGGTGCGGTGCCACTGAGCTAAATACCTGGCCCTTTAATGTTATTTTTTATTATAAGACAAGGTCTTTCTCAGCCACTAAATTGCCCACTGTTGGCTCAAACCTGGGATCCCCCTGGCTCAGTCTTCAGAGTGCTGGTATTATAGGCATGTGTCATCATGCTCAGCTGGAAATATTCTTTAGCTCAAGGTCACATGGGAAACTATATTTAGGTGGATTCTGTATCTCAGTGAAAGTATATTTAAAGTATTTAAAAATGTTACCCAAAAGATAATAAGCCAAAAAATTAAAAACATTTAGTTACATAATGGTTCCCTCAAAGTGAAGAAATTCTACCTACTTCTCAAAAATTCATTTCTGAATTTTTTTTTTTTGATACCAGGGATCGAACTCGGGACCTTGAGCTTTCGAGGCAGGCGGTGGAACCACTGAGCTAAATCCCCAGCTCTCAAAAATTCATTTCTTATGAGAATTTTGCTTTGAATTTTCTCAGTACCATATATGGAAATGAAAGGTCTGTTGAACAATCATTTAGATATCTTATAACTGCTAAAGAAAACTGAAAGTAAAAGTTAACAAAATGAGGTACAATTTGTGGTAATGGCATAAGACACACATAACTATTGAGAACTAAGTGGACAAAACTCAAATTCCTCTAAAAATATCACTCAGAACTAATAAGGTCATGAAAAATCATGGGGTCAAAATACGGGAAAGGAGTAGAGCTCAGTGGTAGAGTGACTGCCTAGCTCATGTAAGGCCCTAGGTTCAAACCCCAGCACTGCAAAAGAAGGCAGGAAGGAAGGGGTAGGGGGATATGGGTGAAGGAAACCTAAAGTTCAGAATAAGAGATCACTTTATCTAGATATAGCCTGCCAATTAAGAGGTGGCTAAAACGATAAGAAATAGAGATGAACTCACAATAAAGGAGGAAAATAAGAGTTCAATGTCTGCCAGGGATGGGAAATCTAATAAATGCCCTATTATTTGGAGCATTTGGGATCTGGAAGAGCTACACCCCAGGAGGAAAGGTGAACTAGAAATATACTAGACTTCAGGGAGATGAAAATCCAGCTTCAAATGACCTAAATCATTCACTGATTTCAGGGAATCTAGGATTGCTAGTACACCTAGCTATCTACAAGAAGAAAATCTGCAAGGAGATAATATTGTCTTAGATCTAAACATTTTACAAGTTTTCGTCTCAATGTCTAGTATTCTTCTTTCAATAACCAAGTATGTAAGAAGACAAAATAAAATCATATTTTAAAAAATAAAAGACTAGGGCTGAGGATTTGGCTCAGTGTACAGCACTTGCATAGTACAGGTGAGGCACTGGGTTTGACACAAACACAATAATAAACACACATATACACACACAACAAAAAACTAGACCACATTAGATTCTTATAATGAAGTTTTCAGAGCCATGATTTAAAATAATTATTCTCCACTTGATCTTAGCCAAAAGGCCAAGAAATGATGAAAAAAATTATTCCCAATACTGTATAGTCAATGAGTTAAAAAATAAGATTAAGAGATTAATGGGGAACCTGAAATTAAGAAGCCAAATATATCCTATACTTGAAAAATATAATAAACTGGAATTAAGATTATCAAATTTACTATTTTATAGAAAACTTTGCATCTTGTTTTTCTGTACCACAAGAACTGAAGTATATTTACCAATATTGTCTACCAAGAGTTTTTAAGTGTTGATTTACATTAAAAATCTTTAACCCAGATGTGTATGATGGCACACACCTGTAATCCCAGCACTTGGGAGGGCAAGGAGGGAGGATTGCCAAGAATTCTAGATCAGCCTGGGCTACATAGCGAGTTCAAGGCCAGGATGAACTACACAGCAAGACCCTGACTCAAAACAAACAAACAAACAAACAAACAAGTTAAAAAGTCTTGGGCCAGGGATTTAGCTCAGTGGCGCTGCATGCCTGCCTTGCAAGTACAAGGTCCTGAGTTCGATCCCTGGTAACCCCCTACAAAAATTTTAACCCATCTTTGTGTGATTTTCATACAGGGTGTGAGGTAGGAAGTCCAATTTAATTAACAATTTTCCCCAACTTTTTTCTCTTTCTTCTTGTTCAAACATTTTCTAATTGTTCTGATAAGCCACTTCTTTCATACACTAAACTCTCTTACTTTCTTAGATCCGTTTCTGGCCACTCAATTCTACTCTACTGGTCAATCTATGCAGCCTTACCTCAGTACTACTGCTTTATAAATATCTGTATCTGATAAAATCAGTTTCTTTTCATCATTCCTCTTTAAAAAGTATCTTCCTATTCCTGTTTTGAATTATATTCTCATATTTAATTAAAAGATCTTGCTGGTATTTTGTTTGGATTGCACTGAATCTATATCAATTTGAGGAATAATGGCATCCATCTTGGCAGACAGTCACTTAAGAATTAAATTATCCAGTAGATGTCATGAAACTTTTCATTATCAATGCTGGGCAAATGATATAACTAAGAGAATATAACCTTGGGTTTAAGAGAATTGAAAAGGCTTTTGGAGAATTTGGAGTTAGAAAAACAACTTGAATATTTCTGGTAGACAAATACAAATAAGGCATGTTTATTCATACATTTGTCTTTTTTCTTTCAACAAAATTTAATTAAACCATAATCATGTGCCAGACACTGGGCTAAATGGTAGATACACCCAGAAGACAGTTCCCACCCTCCAGACTTAGTGAAGGAGAAACATGTAAATAAAGTTTTGGTAAACCATACTAGAAATATATATAAATACTTTGGGAAAACAGAAGGAATACTCAGCTCTGTTTGGGAAGGAGAAGGAAGGCTTCAAAGAGGGTGTGATCCTTAAACTTGAAGTCTGATCAAGAATTTAAGCAGAACAGAGCATTCCATACAAAGGAATTATACGTATAAAACCACAGTGGCAAGAAAGAACACAGCTTCCTAACAATGCAAATAGTTCAGAATGACAAAAACAAAGTATACAAGCAGTGGTGGAAGAGAATGAAAACTGGAATAGAACTAGGTTTGAATGGCATGCTTGAGAAGCTGAACTCAGTAAGTAGATCAGTTTCTCACAATGTGGTTCAAGGTTCACCTGTATCAGAATCATCTAGGGGCAGAGATTACAAATTGCAGTTTAGTACCTAAAAGTCATGAAATTAGTTTAGTAGATTAAATAAGCATTTTCTGGAAGGAAAGAAAGAAAGAAGAAAAAGAATAAAAAAGAAAAGGAGGGAGGGAGGAAGAGAAGGAAGAAGGGAGGGAAAATATAAAATGCAGCAAAGACTAAGGCTTAAGGTAAGGGTACTGTAGTAAAGATGTGATATGTATGGATGTGTAGGTACTGAATGGAGAAATAAAATCAATTTCTTACTGTAGTTCAAAAAGTTTAGAGGGCTGGGGATTTAGCTCAGTGGTTATGCCGCCTGCCTCACAAGCTCAAGGTCCTGAGTTCGATCCCTGGTACCCCCCCCAAAAAAGTTTAGAAACACCTGTCTAAATGTACTTTTTAAAATGCACATCCCTAGGCTCCATGCCAGGCCTGGGAATGTGGCCTAGAATGTACATTTTAAATAAGTACTATGGGATTCTTACGCATGTACAAATTGAGAACTATTGCTGAAGTTGATTTAAAGCCACTCAAAGGTAAACAATGTTCTGAAATGGTCATATTGATTTCATGACGATTTTTTTTTTGGATGCTTTGGATCTTTTTTGGAAGGAGGCCAAGAATAAAGGAAGGGACATAAGTTTAGAGGTTAACACCAATAGTCTAGGTTAAAAATTGATGCAAGCCTATACTCCTACAATGTCAATGAAAAGACTAGACAGGACTGGACAAAGATGGTCAGGATGGGTGAACCAGATTTTTTCCAGATTGTTTCAGGAATAGTTAGGGGTTCAAGACACAGTGGAAGAGAAGACAGGAAAGATGATAGAGCTATATGTAGATGACTTTGAATGTGGGGACCTTTAGTTTTTAGACTATATAAGAAGCCACTGCAAGTTTCTGAACACAACATTTTGATAAAGAACTATTCTAAGAGTATTCCAACGGGGAAAAAATGACTGTACCTCAAATTGTGAAATGATGAGTTCCTAAAGTAGGGAGGCAGGAAAGAGAGGAAGAAATGGGTGATAAAACAATAACTAGCAGATGTTAGCTCAGTGGTAGAGTGCTTCCCTAGCATATCCAAGGCTTGGATTAGTTCCTCTCCACCAGGAACAAAGAAAAATAACAAAATATCTAAGTGACCACTGAAAGCATAAATAATGTGACGGATAAACTGGCAGAATTGTTCCAACCACAAATTTATATTCATTTAGGCAGCATAGAAAGGTTGTTAAGATCATAAATTATAAAACTTGTGTTCAAATCTTGCCTTCACCACTTACCAGCTATAGGACCTTCAGCAAATTACTTTTCTATGCCTCCATTTTCTTATTTATAAAATGAAAATATGTATAGTATCTACTTCTTAGGTTGTTACAAGGATTAAATGAAATAAATACATAAAATACTATCTACCAAGAATTACTTTAAGTGCTACTTGTATGTTTATTACTAATCTCATGTCCAGTTCTAGACTGTGAAAGAAAAAAACTCTCTCATTTTCCTTTTTAATGCCTTTGCCACTGGCATCAAGAAATTGAGTTTGAATTCCAGCTAGCATTTATATTTTGACTACCTTGGGATGGTATATGATCAAAGCTTTGGTTTTCTCTTCTGTAAAGCAGTGTTGTTCAATGATCCAATTAAAAAGCGTAGATAAAACAGTTATTAATAAGTGCTTATTAATAAATGATAGCAATTGTTTATAATCTCCTTGTTTTACACTGTGTCCAGACTTGGATGGACTTCTCAAAAAAAAAAAAATTTAAAGTCTGGCCTTCATTTGACAGTGGATCAAAGCTTTGAGTGAACAGACTCTTGATACAGAATTTTCCCATTTCTGAAAATTTATCCTAGAGAAATAATCACACAAGAGCTTCTTAAATAAACTGAAAAAAGGTAAATGTTCATTAGAATAAACAAATTAGTCTACCCAAACAGCAGAATAATCTGTTGGAAAATAAAATAGATTTGTAAGTACTGACATGGAAAGATGTTTAAGATATAATCCTGAGTGGCGGGGCCGGGATTTAGCTCAGTGGTTCTGCCCCCTGCCTTGCAAGCACAAGGACCAGAGTTCGATCCCCAGTACCAAAAAAAAAAAAAAAAAGATATAATCCTGAGTAGAAAAAAACAAGCAGTTACATAGCAGGCATAAAATGATCTTTTTAACATAAAAATATGTCTATATATGACTATACATGTTAAAGGAAATTTTAGAAAAATACACATCAAACTTCATAATAATCTTTTCTGGCAAGTAACACTGGAGGGGAGAAAGGGGACTTTTACTTAATACTAAATAGTATGAAAAATGAGGACCCACACAAAAGATATACACATCCTACAGCTCATAAAAACAGTACCTGTTTGTGAGCATATTCCTTAAATTATCATCATTTCCTCAAATTATTTTCATACATCTAGAAAAAATACAAGCCTACAATATAAGGATGTCTTAAATATGACAAAGAAATTTATTCTTTGTGAATTTTATAATTATTCAATTCCTGATATGCTTAAGTAGCTGCAGAAGACTTTAGAATGAAGGCTACCAAGAATATAAAATACCAGCATTTATCTATTTAAGCAATACAGAGTGCTAAAAAGTACCAGGTGCCATATCCAGACAGTGCCATATACATAAATGTTTAATAAATGCTATCCCAAATAAAATTTACTGAACAGTAAATATCGAGCCATATACACAAATACACTATGAAAATAGTTTGTGTGGCTTCTACTATTTCTGTACTTTCATATTTGGGATTAGGTTTTGCTGTTGAATATGCCTTTAAATTAAATGCACTCCAATACCTCATAACCACAGTGAATATTCAACATTCAGAAGAATTCTCTGTTGGAAAGTGGCATAGGGAAGGCCACATTCAAAAAGAATCAGAACATTCTGAGAAGGTTTCCTTAAACAGTGACACTCTCCAGTGATACCAGAAAGCCTTGTCTGTATTAGAATTTTTTCCTAAAAACTGAAACGTTTTAAAAACATTTCATTCCTCAAATGCAGTATAAATCAACAAGCAGAAAACTGAACACAAAACTCTAAATCACTTTTTTTTTTGGGTACTGGGGATCGAACTTGGGACCTTGCCCTTGTGAGGCAGGCGCCAGAACCACTAAGCTAAATCCCTGGCCTCTCTAAATCACTTTTAAAGTACAGCTCAGGATATAAATAGAAGTCACACAGTAAGTCAGTATCTAAGTAACAGAAATTATTACATCAAATATACTTACCATTGAAAGGATTTATTCCTGCACTTATTCTTGAAATAACAGCTTCTTTTACTTCTTTTTTCTTTACACATCGAATACCTAAATTTTGAAAACTAGAAGAAAAAAAAAACCTTTTAAAACTGCATTATAGCTAAATAAAAGGAATACTACAGAAATCGAGCATACATCCAGCACTGAGAAGTCATCATGCTGTCAGGGGTACAAAACCATGAACTGTACTTCTTTTTTTTTTTTTTGGTACCAGGGATCAAACTCAGGACCTTGTGTTTGTGAGGCAGGCGGCGGAACCACTGAGCTAAATCCCCAGCCCTTGAACTGTACTTCTAACTGCTATGATAAAGAGGTTAGAGTAAAAAAGTGGCATAATATTTCTTATAGAATTGTCAAAAGAAAATAGTATTACAGTACTATATCATCTTTATAATATTTTACAATTATATCTTACCAATATGCCTATGTCAAATACACCAAAGTAAAGATTAACAGGAAAGCAACACCAAAAAGCAAACAAATGAACTGATAATTAAATAACTGAAATCTGTGTGCTTGATCATATAAAGCAAAGAGTATAAAAAGATGCCCACAGCCTGAAGTTCACAGATATGTTTTGTAAAGCCTGTAGTTGTATATGAACATCTGTAGTTCTGGCTTCATGAACATTTTAGAGGTCCTGCAATACTAGCTTCTTACAGAAACAACTAATTGAGACCGAGCACCTGTGGCCACATTGACAAAGGGCTCTCTAGTTTGCTACAGTATCTGCTAAGTCTGCCTACACCTGATCCTCTATGCTTATTCATGCTGCCTGCTTAGACCCTCAAGAGATGTAATTTTTCAGCCCCAATTTCACAGCTACTAGTAGCAAGGGAATATATTTTGTGCCATATTACATGAAGTTATAAGATACATTGAAATGAGGGGTTTTTTTTTAAATTATAAAGAGGTTAAACACTAACAATATTTAACAAAAGTTTCAAGATGTCACTTATGGAAAACTTCTCAATAGCTACAAATATTACTAATTTGCATATGTGTAGTACAGAGGATGGTGGGGGGAACTCCACTACCACCACCAGTCATACTCCTTCCCACATGGAAAAACCATGACATCATTAAAACTGGGTGGGTGTGAATAAGGAAACAGAACTCAATTATAATGACACTACTATTTGTTCAAATTTCACATGGCCCTTGGCAACCAGTGGCTACCTTGTTTACCTTCCTCTGAGCTAGTCCTGTCTTATGTTTGTTTTTTTGTTTGTTTGTTTTTGGTACCGGGGATTGAACTCGGGTCCTTGCGCTTGCGCAGCAGGCGGTGAAACCACTGAACTAAATCCCTGGCCCTTGTCCTGTCTTATGTTCATGCTCTGCACACTCACCACACTGAAGGGTGTGTTAAGCACTTAAAGTATCTTTGACAATACCTTCCTCTTCCTCCAATAATTAAAAAAATAAATCATGAATTCTTAATTCTTTCTTGAAATCCTGAAACTACAATCCTCTTCCTCAAAGGCATTCTACTTCTTTGAAAGAGTCTTAGTTTGGTTCTTTTTCCTTGACAAAAGATTTTAAGGAATTCCTCATTCTAATATTATTTATAAGCTGTTTTATTTTGTTTCATCTGAATAATCATATTTGATTGCCATTTACAGAATCATAGAAGTAATGGGGATTTTTGAAATTCTGATAGCTCAGCAGTAGAACACTTGTCTAGCATGCAAAAGGCCCTGGGTCTGATGCCTAATGTGCACACACACGTGCACACCGCCTCTCAACCTAACCCAACCCAAACCAACCCAATGAACAAAAAACCCCACAAAAATCTGACCTGAGGACACCAAGGATCACAGACGTTATCTGAATAAATTATTCATTCCTATATTCATCACAGTCACTTAACACTTCTTGGAACTCCTCCTATGTACTAAGAATTCTGGAAAGTAATGGGGATACAGAACTCCTCCCCTCACAGAACTTATAGTGTGATACAGGGGTTAGCAAACTATAACCCATGGGCCAAATCTAGCACAGTGCCTGTTTTTGTATATAAACTTTGTATTGGGACACAGTCCTACTCATTCATTTACATATCAATGATGGCTGTTTTCACGCTGCAGTAGCAGAAATGAGCAGTTGCAACAAAGACCATAAGCCTCCATAGCCTAAAATCTTTACTATCCAGCATTTTATAGAAAAAGTCTACTAATCTCTAGTCTGGTGAGTCAGATAGCTATTAAATAATCACAAACTAAAATTACGACAAGTTTTATAAAGGAAATATATACGTTTAGAGGAGTCTATGATGGAAGACAATTGATCACTTCAGGGCAGAAAGGGAAGGGATAGTTAACAAACAGAATGGAAGTAGCGGGAAGAGGAAATAGGCTTCTAGGCAAAAGGAAGAGATCATGAAAAGGTCCCTAAAGAAGATCATTGTGAGCACAAGACATTAAGGAAAGGCTTTAGTGAGTGGTGTGTAGAGATCACAGGATGCCCAGTACAACAGAAACCTAGAGATACAGGTGGGTGTGTAGGCCATAGAAGAAATGCTGACTTTATTCTGAGAGACAAACAGAGCAATTAAAATGTCTTATGCAGGGTAACAATTTGATTTGTATTTTAAAAGATGACTCTACCTAAAGTGAAGGGAAGACTGAGGGGAAGAAGTATTAAAAAAAAAGCTGATGAAAGACCACCAGGCAGAAGGGTATTCCAGCAACGAAATTTAGAATACAGAGGTGTGGTGGTGACAGATCTCACTGCATGACAACATGGATAGATTCAAGGGTTATATAGGAGGCATGCGTTACTCAACACTCAACTGTGTGAGAGGGTTAGGGATGACACCTATGCTTGGGGCTTTTAAAGCAACCATTAAGACAAGCCACACTAGAAGAAGACTAATTTTGAAGGGAAACCCTAAATACGATTCTCAGTAAAAAGAACAAGGGATCCTTGGAAAAAACTGATGACTTAATAGCTGGAGCAAGAAAAGTATAAGTCTTGAAAACAGTGTAAAACTGATGACTTAATAGCTGGAGCAAGAAAAGTGTAAGTCTTGAAAATAGCGTTACATCTAAAAGTAAAGAAGTGCTTGAAGAAAGAAGAGAATATACCAAAAGGATACAGAAGACAGACAGGGGTTTGTATTGTGAAAGCTAGGTCAATCTGAAAATCAAACTAATGCCACTAATGGGCTATAGTACACTGGATAAAAGAATTCATAAATTGACCATGATATTTTTAAATGGGGAAGGGAAAGAAGGGAAAGTTCTTTGTTAATAGAATGCCAATTAACAACACTAAGAATGGAAAAAAATGTTATGACATGTCTCCTTAGGGGATATTTTGAGAACAATATAGCATCACCTCTATAGATTTCAAGGTGTTTTATAAAACATGTTAACATAAAAATATTATTCATGTTAAATAAAAAAAGTCACTTTTGGGACAATAATTGAAGTAGTCCAAAACTTTAACTGCTAGAAAAGTAGGATGTGAAACAAGTTTGTTCTCACAGAAATCAAAGAAAGAGTATTTCATTTCTAACATACCTTATTTTTAAATTATTTTATTATAATTAATATATATTACTTATATGAATTAAGGGGATCCAATGTGATATTTTCATACATGCCTATCTCATACATTGATCATGTCCATCTACCCTTCTTCTACCTTCTCTTTTTCTCCCAAAAATATTTCGGCAAGAATGCCTAAAAGTTTAAAATGTTACTGGGAGCTCAACTAATAGAGACAAAAAAGATTTCTGGCTGTGTATATAATTAGATGTTTTATATTTTGTGTTATTATTAAGGAACATTTTGAAAGTGTTTTTTCTAAATGGTTATTACTGACATATAAGGAAAACTACTAACCTTTTTGCTGGTGCAATTAATTTCATTTTCCCATAAGAACCAAATATGTTCATTACAAAAGTGAGTTAAAATAATATAAGTTAAAAAAAATAGCTAGGTGTGGGGGCACACACCCAAAATTCTAGCACTTGAGAGGCTGAGGCAGGAGCATTGCAAATTTAAACCCAGGCTGGGCAATTAAACAAGACTCTGTCTCAAAAAAAAGTAAAAAATGGCTGGGGATGTAGCTCAATGCAAAGACTATGGGTTCAATCCCAAGTACTTCAATAAATAAATAAATAAACAAATAGTAAAAATTAAAAACCTCACAATCTTACCAACTCAAAGACAACTACTATTAATATCTTAGTATACATACTTCGATGTATATGTATAAAATTAGTATATATATCAGTGTATATATATACTACCATATATATATACACTACTATATGTATGTATGAATTAATTTTTAACAAAAATAAGATTACTCTTTTAATCTTGTTTTAAAACCTATTATATTTATCTGACACATACCAACAGACATTTGCAATGTTGCTCTTACAGCTACATAGGGGTACAATACAGGATGTACCAGTTTGTTTAGTACTTAGATTGCTTCTAACTTTTTGCCATCACAAACAAAGATGCACTCACTAAATATCACTGTAGTTAAAGATTTGAACATTTTTGATTATTTTCTGAGGAAAAGTACTTAAGGTGGAATTGCTGGTCCAAGACACATTCCTATTTTTCAGGGTTTTGCTATGTAAATTCACTATCAAAAAGATTTTATGAATTTAAATTATACCATAATAAATAGGCTCATTTCTGGTACCTCATCAACATGAAAATGACAGTTTTTAATTTTTTTTTTTTTTGGTGGTACTGGGGATTGAGCCCATGACCTTTGCACTAAGATATATCCTCAGTACCCTCCCTCACCTTTAAAATATTTATTTTATAACAAGGACTTTTAAAATCACTTAGTTGTCCAGATTAGGTGCAAATTTTCAATCCTCCTGCCTCAGCCTCGCAGGCAGCTGGGATTATAGGAATGCATTACCATGCACAGCTGTTTTTTTGAAATCTCAGAACATCTGTTGTATGTTAATTTTAAAACTCGCCCCTTTCTTAATAAAGTCTAGTTTTCTAGTTGATTTTCTCACATCTAGCAATTTGTAAATTAAACAAAAGAGTAAAATTTTCTCTTGTGAATTGTTTGAGCTGAGAAAAAAAATATATAAAATGTTTTTTACTCTCAGTAATAATAAAGAAGTATTTCTACCCATCATGCGCTGTGTCTACCAATGAAGAATGAAAGGGTAGTTCTAAGGTAAACAGTAAGAAAACGTAAATATACACTATAATAAATAGGATGAGAAATTAATGTATTTGCTAAAAAGTAACAGCCATGGATAGGAAACAGAGCATGCTATGCTTACCCTGTTCCCACAGATGTGTGTGACTGTGTACTTACAACAGAGGTCTGCGTTCTTGTCCAAATTCTGCTTCATAGTAGCCATCCCTGCAGTCTTTTCCAACTAAGTCATGAGGGTGAGGTTTATATGGGTCATTCTTTGTTACTAATGTAATTCTCACTTTTCCTTTTCCATAATAGTTCATAATCTGAAAAAGGGAGTAGTTAAATACATGATCCATAGATATACCCATTCACAACCAATCTACTAAATTAGGGTTCAATTTATATAATGTGGTTAGCACTGGATTAAAAAACAGCTCAAGTGACCAGCAACTGCATTTGAGCTGAAGCTTTCCAGAGAACATCAGTAGGGAAAAACTTGTCAGCACCTAGACATACCATTTTCTACTGTTGTTTCAACTGCTTATATCATCGGACTCTGCTTATTTTCCTTAAAACATGTAAAACTATACCACAATTTTATTGCAGAACATAAGGAAATATCAGATGTTACATAACTAAGTTCCTTGCTCTTAGATGCACTGTCATACCATAAACATTCCTTGAAAATATATTTATTTAATCCATACTGCAAATGACAGTGCATAAATGATTGTTTTATTAAATATGTGATATTTCACAAAAATATGTGCTAATCAGTAGGCATATAAAGTGTTCACTGTACAATAAGCAATAAATCAAGTTAAATTTAATAAGATTAAGGTTCACAAAGAAAGTACATCTAGAACACTCACCATAAAGAGGCAGGAGACACTTAGAGATGGGGAAGAACTAATGTTCACTTCTGAAGCTAGCAAATTTGACAGAACAAGCAAGAAATATAAAAACCAGAATAATAAAAGCTATTAGGTAGTTAAATAAGAATGGGTAGCTTACTAGGTAGAGGGCACTAAAGTTCATAATTCTAAATTTAGACATAATGTGCACAGTAACCTGGAAGTATTTATTGTCTTTCTGAATGAAAGAGAAGGTAACCATTCAACACTGTAATAAAGGATGATTTAGAAATAATTGAAGCCATAAAGTATATACAGAACCTATTGGTATGCTAAGGACACAGATTTTAGAAATACCTTAAAGACATATAGAATAAGTTATGTAGTAGAGTTAAAAATGACTCAAGGGCCGGGGATTTAGCTCAGTGGTTCCGCTGCCTGCCTCACAAGCAGAAGGACCCAAGTTCGATCCCTGGTACCAAAAAAAAAAAAAAAGACTCAAAAGATTAGAAGAACAAAAATTTAAAATTTACTTATTATATCTCATCCATTTTAACACTTAAATAAAAGGACTTAGATAAATCAAGTACATACTACTGCCAAAAATGTTACTTAAAAATAGAAATTTAGGCCAGGTGTGGTGGGTGATGCATGCCTGTTATCCCAGCATTTGGGAGGCTGAGGCAGGAGGAACACTGAGTTTGAGGCCAGCCTGGGCTACATAGTGAGTTCAAGGCCAGCCTGAACTGCACAGTGAGATCCTGTCTCAAAAACAAAACAACACTATATATTTGGAGTTAGATGAGAGCAAAAAAACTCCGATGTACTACTGCACAGTATTATGATCATTGATAACAATAATGTACTATAAATTTCAAAAAGCTAGAAGAAAGGACTTTGAATGCTTTCACTATAAAAGAAATTATAAATGTTTGTGGAGATAAGTATGCTAATTTAATTACCATGGAACATATACATGTGTTAAACATTACTGTATTCAATTATGTATAATTTTTATGTATCAGTTAAAATAAAAATAGGAATTTTGTATTACACAATTCTGTGTTAAACTATATTTTAGCAAGTATCTAAGTTCAATAGCATAACTTTGTGAATAATCTAGCTATAAAACAGTGAATTAAGATTTATTGATGAAAGATGATATGCACCATTTTCAAAATTCACTTTGCTATTGGGCTTTTTTTTTTGTTTTGGTCTTTTGAGGCAGCATCTCACTATTTCGCCCAGGCTGGTCTCAAACTTCTGGACTCAAGTGGTCCATGTGCCTCAGTCTGCCGAGTAGCTAGGGACTGCAGCAGGCACACACCACTGCACCCAACTTAGTATTAACTGGCATTTGAAGGATTAAAAAAAAAGACAAGTAAAACACAGCTAATAAATACAGATATAGTGTACCTTATATTTACCAGAATCACTTTTAAAGAAAAACTTCTTTCAAAATGTGTTAACATGAAAAAGTTACATTTAAAAAGTTATGATATCTTAAATGATGTCAATGACTCAGAGGATCTGATACAGGTAAGGAAAGGTACGAAAAAAGGAGAAAAAAAATCTTTTCCACAGGGCCTAGACTATCAGATTGTAGAAAGAATAATTCTGATTAAGTTCTCAAATCCATGTTTTTAGATAATCTAGGCAATAATTTCCCTTACCTTTGTATGTAAGAATGTCTTTTCCTCATTAAATGTTTTGCGTTCTATGGAAGGAATAATGCTCTCAAAGCTGCCAATGTGTACTAAGTACTGCAAATCACTGTGCTTATATTAATACACAAACAGATAACTACACCAAGGAAGACTCGTATTGTATTTAAGAAATGATTCTGCACATCTACCCAGATATATTAAAAAGAAAAAAGAGAATAAAAGGAAAAGACTGTAGAGGTGACTGTGAAGAAACTAAGGCTTAATGTAACTGCTGTAGCTACAATATGAAGCAACTGGAGGTGAGACAGGCACAGGAGAAGGGTCTGTTACCTGGATAGACGGGTATGTTCGGTTGTCCTCTGTGCTGTGCTCCCCTGGAATGCTGCCTGCGGATCGCCCTTCACATTTGTATCTAAAACGCATTCCCCTCTGCCTGGGTTGTTCAATTATTTCTATATATGGGTTATACCCACCTGAAAGTTTAAAAAGGGAAGGGGGCAGTGAGACTAGAATACCAATGTAATTGATTTTAATGCTTTTAATTTTTTTAAAAAAAATTTTAAGTTTGGAATGGTTTTAGACTTACAGAAAAATTGTGAAGGTAGCACAGAGAGTTCCTATATATTCTTCCTACCGTTTCATTTTATATAAGTATAGAACATTTGCTATGATCAGCAAATCAATATTTTTTGGTGCCCTCTTTTTCCAACATTTTACAAAAATGTTCAAACTTTTTAAAAGAATAGATCGGTGATAACCTATGTAATCATTACCTAGTCTTTATTTATTTTTTTTTAAATCATTACCTAGTCTTAATAATTTTGCCAAATTTTACTTTAGCCATGTATGTATTTATATATATGTATCTTTTTCCTGAAACAGTTAAATGTAAGTTATAAGATCTCATATCCCTAGTTGCTGCAGCACAATATCCTCACAAAAGGACATCCATCTACATGACAAAAACAAAAACAATTACCCTCACACACAATGATTTATCACACCTAAGGTATTAGAAAGTCTCCATCATTCACCAGCTAGTACATGTTCATATTCTCTCCATTATTTTTTCAAAGTTATAAAGCTTTGTTGTTTTGTTTTTTCTCATTATATATTTTATTAGCACGTATCACTTTTACAGAATATTGGGGTTCACTAGGAATTTTGAGTTTTGGGGGTTTTTGTTGTTGTTGTTTTGTTTTTTTTTTGGTACTGGGAACTGAACTCAGGACCTTGTGCTTGTGAGGCAGGTGGCGGAACCATGAGCTAAATCCCCAGCCCAAGGAATTTTGAGTTTTTTAAAAACAGCGGACTAAAATCAAGATTTTCTTTCCCAACATTAAATAACAAGATTTAAATATAATTATTCAAGATTGGATGGGAGAGATCTTTTTCCTCATTCAAATTAAGCTTTTATGGAGTGTTAACACAAGTCATTCAAATCACAATGATTTATCAGTGCTTTATGGCTTAGTATCTACAGCTAATGTCTGTATGAAGTTCTGAGGTAACTACTTCAGAGATATATACTTTACACATGAGACCAAGCAGAAGGATTTTCCCCAAGATTCCCCAGAAGGGTGAATAAGGTAATATTCAGAAATATAATGTATTCCAAAAGTGAGTAAAATGTACTTAACTGCTTGATTTTATAAGAGACTCTTAGTGGATGAAAAGACCACTCAATAAAAATGAAAATGCATTTAAATCCTTCCAGAAGCATACATAAGTTTGGAAATTAAAGGACTTGAAAATAGGCTCAACAGATTTTTTAATCAGTCTCATCTAAACCTTTTCTAAAATATAACATACAATAGAGGAAATAAATAATTATTTACTTTCTTTTTAGTTTTTTTTTTTCTGGTACTGGGAATCAAACTCAGGACCACTTTCCAGGCAGGCACATCACTGCTGAGCTACACTCCTGGCCCTTTATTTACTTTCTGTAACAAATATAATTTACAACATGTACCTTCAGGTTGAATACCTAATACATATAATTACATAAATGACTTTCAAAATAATCAGGCTGAATGTAAGAAGTAGGACCAAAAGAGCAAGCATTATGTAATTCCATTTATATGAAACTCTATAATACATAAACCAAACCATAATGAAAGAAAGTAGATCACCAGCTGCCTAAAACAGAGGCATGGGGTGGATAGGGAAGTTTGGGGAATGATGGATAAACTTTCATTATTTTGATTGTGGTGATGATTTAGGTTATCTACACAGGTTAAAACTTACCAAATTGGTATTTTATATGTGTATAATTTGTTGTAAATTATACATCAATAAAGTTGTTTAAAAATTATGCATCTTTATCCATTCTTATCCAAATTATGGAAACGAAAGTTCAGTAAAGACACTCAATTGTGAAATGGGGTTTTTATTTCAGGAGTGTGAAGATGTCTTTCATTTAAAAAAGAAAACAGGCTCTGTCAGTCCATTTAGTGATTTCTTAATATCCAAAATTACAAATTCATTTCACTGACTAAGGCTTGTCCTGTTAGAATGCAAGCAATCTCTAAGATAACACAGTGGGCTTTAGTAGTGCAATATGAGAGTAGGCCTTTTGGATCCCACTCAACCACTTAACAGTAAGACCCTGGAAATGTTATTAAAATCTTAGTCTTGTCTGTAAAATGGGGGTGATGATGATGATAGCAATAGCACTAACTCACAGCATTGTGAGGATTAGATACAGCATTATATGGGTTAAATTCTTACCAAGTGTTATGCATAGAACAGGTAATCAATAAACAGTATCTATTATTATTTTGAGTATTTTCTTGAAAACAATGTATCAACAGCATCACTATCACCACTGCTACTCTAAATGACTTTATAGAATAATGAGACAAACACCACAAATTACTAGATTGCAAATGGGAGGAAAGCACTAACAAAACTGCAGAAAATGATGAGAGCTAGAGTCAGGAATGCTTAACTATGTCAGAGGGGGAAAAAGAGGTAAAGAAAACCATGAGGAAAAAAAGGAATGAAAAAAAGGCATTCTGGGGAAAGGGAGGAGTGTGTCCATGAAGGTTGTACTTAATTACCAATGGAAGTGGAGTACATTTCCACTCTTGGAGAACCAAAAATCAGGGTATATGTAGTGATAAGGATTTCACTGCATGTGTGACAAAGAGTCAATATTTTAAAGCAGGGAAATCAGATAATCAGATTGGCATTCTAGATTAAGAATTATGGTGGCAAACCAGGAGTAATGGTACATGCCTATAATCCCAGCACTTGGGAGGCTGAAGCAGAATTGCTATGAGTTCCAGGCCAGCCTGGACTACATAGTGAGTTCAAGGCCAGCCTTAGGTCCACAGCAAAATCTTGTCTCAAAAAAGAAAAAAGAAAAAAAGAAATCTGGTGGCAGTAGACAGATTGAAGAGAGAAAGTAAGGTAATCAGTGTAGAGACTACTATAATAAAATAGTCCTCTCTTATCCACAGAAGAAATGTTCCAAGACTCCCAGTAGATATCAAACTTCAGATAATGCTGAACCCTATATATATGATTTTTTTGCCTATACATACCTATGATAAAGTTTAATTTATAAATTAGGCACAAAAAGAGACTAACAACAGTAAAACAGAACAAATATAACAATACTACAAGAGTTATTTTAAAGTTACTATTTCTGGAATTGTCCATTTAATATTTTTGGACTGCAGTTGACTCTAACTGCTGAAAGTGAAATAAGGCTAAGTGGGGACCACTGTCATGTGGGAAATTATGAGGTTATGTCAGAAATATAATTAGACAATGAATTAGAATGAAGGATTATTTATGAAAACTGACAGTATTTGGCGTCTAAACAAAACATTAAAAAAGAATTACTGATGACTACAGTACACGGTTTCTACTTTGGGTTACTGAATGATTACTGTTATCATTAATTTTACTTAGTTTGATCAGCCTCCTTGTGTTTGAATCTGCTACTTATTTGTTTATTCAAAAGACAAACAGGAGCCAGGTGAGGTAGCACATGCCTTCCTGTAATCCTATTGGGGAGGCTGAGCCAGGAGAATTACAAGTGTGAAGGCAGCATGGCCAATTTAGCAAGACACTGTCTCAAAACAAACTAAAAAAGGGCTAGGGGTGTAGCTCAGTGGTATAGCACTTGCCTAGGCTGGGTTCGATCCCAGCACTGAAGGAAAAAAAGGTAGAGGCAATGGAGGTAGCATCAGAGAGAGGAGAATAATGGTATAGCTGAGGAAAAGGCAACTTCAAAATACTTCTAGGTAGAGGACTTCAATGGAAAAGTAAAAATCAAATACACAAAATAGAGAAAAATGACGAAACACTATCAAAAGTGAAGCAAGGGGCCAGGGATTTAGCTCAGTGGCGCCGCACCTGCCTTGCAAGCGCAAGGTCCTGAGTTTGATCCCCAGTGTCGCAAAAAGAAAAACCAAAAAAAAAAAAAAAGTGAAGCAAGAAGAAATAATAAGGAAACAGACAGTAGGATAGAAGGAAAGTTTCATTATGGGTTCCATTAAAAATACAAAAATCCACTCAACCATCCATGAGAAGTAGAAAACTCTCAGAGCATGTTCTTATGGAGGTTATTTCCAACTAGGGAAATGTAGATAAAGCCAGGGAAAACCTGACTTCAACCCCATTAAGTTCATAATACTTATTTCAACTTTACTGTAAAACAAGGCAGGCAGGTAAGTATTTCACAATTCACATATATTTCTATATTGCAGTATTTTAAATTCACATTTCAATTTCGAATACTTCACATCCTTTTATATCCATGTAGGAGTATTTAAGAAAATGTACATTTTTCTCTCAACAGCTGTTAAAATCAACAGTATTTTTTTAGTGACATCTTAATTTATGTGGTTAAAAAGAAAGATCAAATAAATCCCTGTCCACTACTTATTTTAAAGGTGTCTTTGTAGGAAACTGATATAGAATGACTTCATTATTGGTAATTGGTTAACTCTTTTGGAGGAGTGTAAATAAAATGCTAGGCTCATTGTGAGCATTCATAGTGAGCAAATATTTCACTGATTACATGACACTTCTTTAGATAATGTGTTTATGAAGTAAGTCTACGGACAAAAGAATGGAAAAGCAGTTGTTAAAAAGATTAAATGAAATATTTTAAAAAGATTTTTAAAACAGTAAAAATGAGATAAATATTAGTTGTCATAACATTAACAACTAATCTTAAGTACATGTTATAATATCACGTACTTAAAAATCCTTGAAACCTTTTTCCTCTTGCAGAAGCTCTTAATTGATTAAAAACAAAATCTCACTAACAGCCATGTAACAGAATTTACTATAGTAATATACATTCCTCCAGCTGGAAATAACCTCCTTTCTCATTTATTTGCATTTACTGCAACTATTTCAAGTAACTTTAATTTAGGAGAGACTCGTTATTATATTCATTCTTGAAATAAAGCTACTTGCTTTATTTCTTTAAGCTACTTGAAGACAAAGATTATGCTATTCATCAATCAATACAGAGATTAAATAAATACTGTTATCTACTGGGTGAATGATTAAAAATCTAAAGATCTTCTGTTTGTAAGTTATTCAAAAATTAAAGGACTACATTAATGATTAATCAGATCTCCCTTATTAAATTCCAGGATGATAGAAAAAATAGTGCTCTATAGGTATTAGAATCATTACATTTTCATACTTCTTCAAAATCATTCATATTCTGATTTCTTTACCTGTATCTATTATCAATAAAAGCTTCCTAGCTATAAATCATTTATTTCATGTATCAGTATAATACACCAGTTATTTCCTTCTTTTGTAGTATGTTTTATAGTTCCATTCTTCCTGAAAACAGAAAGTGCTGAAATGTAGTTATCTATGTGTAAAAAAGGTAAAATACAAATCAGGGAATTGTTAGGAAAAGGGATAGTCAATCAGTATTACTGAAAGTCACTACAGTTTTAAAAAGCACTGAAATACCTTCAAAATTGGTTCTAAACAATTTGATTACTGTACAATCTGTATATTTTGAACAGTATTTTAAAATGCTAATACAGACCAGAACAACATTTGAAATATAGCCAAAATGTTTGCAGATATATTTATGGTTTTATTATTTGCACCTAGGCAAAAAGAGTGCTTCTAAAAACATTGTGCTTCTCTAATAATGAATTTTTTAAGATTAAAAAAGCATTATGTATATCTAAATTGTAACAATAAAATCAATTTTTTTAAAAGTAAAAAATGGATCATCAACCAATAGAAACAGATACATTCATTAAGATCTTATTGTTAGAATTAGGAACCAGCATTATGTGTATAATGAAAAAATGTTAATTACATATAGTAATTATTAAATGGGTTTAAAGCACTTACTTCTATTTCTCATTTGATCCTCTTAACTTTACTCTTCATAAAAACAGAAAAGAAATTATCATCCCATTTTATAGATGATAAAATTATAGGTCAAAATTGTATGAAGTTATGAAAAGAAGAAATCATGAATGACATTAGTTGTTATGACAGCTGGGATTCCAGGGTGTCAAATTTTAAAAACAAGCAGAAAAGCAGCTGGGGGTAAAATCATAATAGCTGATACAACACATAACCTGCAACATAAAATAAAAGCAACCTAGTTTAAAACGATAATGCATGTTGGTATAGGCAACCGAGTATTTAGATCCAGTGAAATCCTTAGACAAAGGGGATATACATCAGAACCACCAAGGTAGTTTTTCCAAATCCAAAACTGGGCGGGCATTAAGAATCCAAGTAATGGAATTTTCAGATGAATATTCAACTGATAAATGTAGCACAAAGTAAATAAAAAATGTAAAGTATTTTGGAAACAGATTCCACTGCCATGGGGGTGGGAGAAAATCAAGTCTTAAAAACTTTTCATGGGCTAGGATGAAAAAGGAGAGAAATATTTAAAATCTGTCCTAGATTATATAGGCAGTCAAATAAAAAATACATGTCAGGGTCAAATATCCTTTACGATTACCAGACTTAGAAATAAAATTACAGGAGGCCCAGTTAAATATGAATTTCAAATAAACTTTTTCTTTTTAAGTGCAAGATAGCCTATGACTATCTGGGTCACGTGCCTACAAATGCAATCATGTGCAAAGAAGACAGATGAGAGAAAGGTGGAACAAAAGAAATTTCTAAGTCCCATATTTGAGAAAAATACTAAATATGCTGCAAACGTTCTAATTTATGATTTATTATCTGACTCTCCTCTAGTCATTTCATCCACTCAGTCTATTATGTATCATTTTAATTTTTCACACCACTGTTAACTTTTTCATGTCTGACATTTCTGAAATTACATTTGTGTATGTGTTGAGTCTTATACTAAAAAAAAGAAGTTATCTCTTTGGTTATCCATTCTTAACTTCCAGCTCTATTATTAGACATCTATACTTATATCCATTTTCCCCCTTTCTTTTTTTTTCTTTCCCCTTTCTTAAGAGAAAAAAATTGATTCTCTTTAAATTCACACAACAAAGAGCTGGTAAGCAGTGTGATTTATAAAACAATTTCTTCATGTACTTTCCATTAAGTGACACAGCAAAATAATACTTTAAAAAGTGAATAAAAATAAATTTAAAAAATTTTTTAGTACCGGGGATCGAAAAATAAATTTTAAAACACATTTCATCTAAGACTACTATTAATAACCACAGCTATGTGCCATATAAGGACATTTTGTTCTTTTTACTAAATGAGAAATTTTAAGTTCAGACATAAAACACCTTAATGTTAAATAGGATAGAACCATAAATTATACAAAAGTAACAACTATCTAACTATGCATAACTTCAAGAGGCTTGGGAATATTTTCATCATTATGCCTATCTAGAATCAAGATGTAGCATTTTCTTTAAAGGCAATGAAAAACTTTAATAGCTGAGCTGTGAAAATCCTACATAATCTGCTAATTTACCTGAACAAAATCTAGAATCACTATACGAAGTCCCTATTCCCATGGCGCTAATATAATTTTGCTTATGAGATGATGATTTGTGTTCCTTTTACCTTATAGGCATTACTTATTCAGCTACACATACCTATTTACATATGACATCCGGTGAAAAATGAAAGTCTTAAATGCTTAGTAATCAATAAAAAGTTTTTGAAGTTTTAATACTACCTTGCTACAAACAATATAAACTAAAAAATGATAAACTAAGCAATTTTTTTTGTCAGTTAATGTTTCAAAACAGGGTGGGAATTTACAATTTCATCAGTGAATCTCTCTCTCTAGTATAAGATCTTTATAACTGATTATACTTAGATTCACTTTTTGGGGGGCCTACCGGTTTTAAATAACTAAATTACAATTTAAATAACATGCTATATTTTAAATAACCCCATTTAATGTAACATGAGAAAAAAATAATAATCGCCCTGCAACTTCCAGACCTTTAAAAACTTTCCGTTTATTTTTCCCCTTCATTTAGGGGAATCAGTACTCTTTTTTTTTGGTACCGGGGATCGAACTCTGGTCCTTGCACTTGGGAGGCAGGCGGCGGGGAATCAGTACTCTTAACAGCACAAAACACAATGTCACTAAACAAGTTTAGATTGTATTACATTTTTAATCATGTAGGTCTTTACAGTACTCTAGAAATAATTTTTTCTCTTGAAAAAATTTTAAGTATTACATTCATGTAATTACACTTATTAATAACGACTAAACATCCAAGGGCAGAGCTTGTTTTACTTATAACGTTCTCCATTCTTCACTACTTTCATACAAAATATTTCTAATAAACAATAACCAAATAAGTAACCTTCATACTTTTAACCTAAACGTGCGCTGAATTTATGAATTTACAAGACTATGTGAAAGTCGGGGGTCATGTAGATGGGTAAAGGGAAAGTTAAAATATTTTAAACTACATTTGCTTTTTCACATGAAAACCACAGACAAACTGAAATCAAATGTCATGAGAAACACCCCAATTTCCTTTTCAGCCTACATCGGTACCTACGGCATTGTTCTGCTCAACTCTTTAAAGAGGGTTTTTTCTATGCCTTCTGCTTCCTCTTCTCTATTAAACATCAACCTACTACTGATGGGCACTGTGGAGGCAGTCGGGAGGCTGTGGGTCAAGCATAAACAAGCCCCCTCTTCAGCCTCTTAGTACAAGCATAATGTATACTTAGACCTCCCTTCCTTCGTTCAAGCTGCTCCCTCAGTCTGGAAAACGCTCCCCAACCACCTTGCCAGTCAGTTTGATTCGCCCGCCATAGGTTACGGGCAGCCCTCGCCAGGCGGTCTACAAGAGACTCCTCTCTTGCTCTGTAAACCTGTTTCTCCGCAAACCAAGAGATCAAGTATTTAGCAACAGAAAATAAGTATCTGCGCTAAGTGATAAAGTTGTTTTCATTCCTACTCATTATTTTAAAACACAGATGGTCTAAAAATCTTCTTTCCCCCTTGTTGCTAACAAGAAAATTCGACGTCTTCGGTAAACTAGAAAAGCACGCGCTTTAGTTTACATTAAAAATTATCCACTTAACACCTGTTAAAATACCACCGAGGTCTTCTACAGTTGAGTCATATTTTGTACAACTGTCAGCACAAAAGCGATCACCTACAGGCCCTGGATGAAATTAAAAGTTTTAAAAGGACAGAGTAAGTCCCAGGCCGGGAGGTTCCTAATTCTTGTCCTAAAATATAAAACCACCGATCCTATACAACTCAGTCTGTAAGTACGAGAACTCTTCGTTCTCCTTTATTTAGATCATTACTCCACTAATACTAAAAAGCAAGTTGCTGGGAATTTCTACAGTTCAGCTCTTATAATGGAATCGGATTACAGAGCGCGGCTTTGATTTCGCACGCAAATCCTGACGCAGGTAACTTTTCAAAAGGCCGACGATTTGCCAATGAGGTGATTTTAAAGCCAGAATGCGCCGCATCCCGAAGTGAACACCGAAACTCAGAGCACATCAGCCCCCTCCCCGGTCCGCCCGGCCCGCGCCCGGCGCCCGCGGGACACTCACCCGAGGCCATGGCTGCTCTTCGCGCCGCCCAGCCCGCAGCTCCCAGCGTCGGGCGCGAGGCCGCCGTCAGTCAGCCGTCTGTCAGGAGGCCGAGGGACCTCTGCGGGCAGGAACCCCTGTCCCCCTGATCACCCCCGGAACCTCCTCCTCCTCCTCCTCTTGCCCTTCTCTGGCTTTGCAGCTCGCACCTTCCCACCCTCTGAATTCTTGCGTTTCAGGTCACCAGTATCACCCCTCCAGGTTGCAGGAGCCAGCTGCAGGGACAGGGCGGAGCGAGAGCCCAGCGCCCGCCCGGCGGAGAGGTTGGCAGCAAGCGGGAGGGGGATTTCCCGCGGCTGACGTAGGCTCCTCTCCACCGCCTTTGCCCGGGGGCGGGAGGCGGGGCGTTCGGCGGAAGCCGCAATGGGAGGCCCTAGCCCCGCCCCTTTCCCGCCCCCGTGCTCTCGCCTCTGTCCCCCTCCCCGCGCGTACGTCTTGGAGCTGCCGCGCAGAAAGGACGAGGTGAGAGGGGGTCGAGCTGCGGGAGCTGCGGGAGCTGCGGAAGAGGGGGCAGCCGCGAGGTGACGCTGCGAGTGAGAAGGCCGCGCGCGGACTCCTGAGAAATCCCCCTCCTCCGGTTGTTCTGCGGAGTGTGACTTAAAGTTCAGGAGTCGGTGGGCGGGTGCGGTGACGTCGAGAGGGCGGCCGCCCGGGTTTTCGATAGGTGGTTCCCCCTCTTCCCGATTTCGCACATGCAAATCTCCGCCCCCGCGCCGGCGCGCGTCGAAGCGCGGGCGTCCCGGTGCGCCCTAGAGAGGAAGTGCGGAAGCGATCAGGACCTGAGTTCGCTTGAGATTTGTGTATTTGCATACGGGGACCCCCGTAGTCTGATTTTCCCTCTTTATATCTACATTGCGAAGGCTCGGTTAAATATACGTATTTTATACACTAAAACCTTTAAAACTCTAAAGGCCTTCATTGAGAGTCCGATGCCTCGTCATTATGCGGTGTAAGTGGACACAGCTGAGACTTGACTGATGCCCACGAGGAAAGGGAGAGAGGAATGAACATTTGGTGCATTAGAGTATCCCGTATAACTATATCCTTCATTTGCCAATGCTTGTTCACTTTGTCTATGATATATAGTTATCCTCATTTATAGATAAATTAATCAGGGTTTGACGTTAAATGACTGGTCTCTACTTCAGAATGATAGCAAAAGGAAAAAGACCTTATTTGAACTTAGGGTTGTCGGGTTCCAAAGCTCTATGCTTTTTTTTTTTTTACCCCCGTTTCTTAAGTGCCCAAAATAAGTATAGTATTGGGAGTGGGGACGATGGAGAATCAGCCTACCATACAAATGCCCAAACTAGAGGAACCTCTTGAAATAATTAAAAATGAATTTGTCAGGCCCAAAATATACTCTACAAAATATACCCCCCAAAATGTAACAGTTGTATTATTAGGTCAGCATTAAAACGTACTGTGGTGCACACATCACAGGCAATTCACTAGATTCCTAAGTAAAAAGCAAAACACTTCTTCATACACCAGATACATACAACCCTATTTGGTACTCATCAATTGTCTTTATCCAAAAGAAAAATAATAGGAAGTCAAGAGCCAAGGTTTAAACTCCCACTGATTTTTTTTTTTTTTTTGGTACCGGGGATCGAACTCGGGTCCTTGCTCTTGTGCAGCAGGCTGCGAAACCACTGAGCTAAATCCCCGGCCCACTCCCACTGATTTTTTAAGGGTTTATGCTGGCGGGGGGGGGGGGGGGGGGGCGGTGTAGCTAATAAGCAGTTAGTTGAGTTTTATAAAGAATAGGACCTATTGGGCCAGGGATTTAGCCGAGTGGTTTCACCACCTGCTGCGCAAGCGCAAGGACCCGAGTTCGATCCCCAGTCCCAAAAAACAAACAACAAAAAGAATAGGACATATTTTTCCTCAAGGGTTTATAGTCTTTGATACTATTCATTTAACAAATATTTTCTTTGCCCTTGTAAATTTCGATATATATATATATATATATATATATATATATATATGCTAGCTGAATACTGTAGAAATTTGTCTTCATGATTCTGTGTCCTACATGAAAGACAAAAAGCCTGTTAGCAAATAAAACCATTTAAAATACTATTAGAATATTACTTTATTGCTACAAGGAAAAATCATGAGGGTAGAAAGTGAGGGACATGGAGGCTGTGAAGAGGTGACATTGCAGCCAAGTTGGCATCCAAAGAAAGATTCGAGGGAAAGAACATTTCCACCCAGTGGAATGGCAAGTAGCAAGTTCTTAAGATATGGAAGAGCTTATTTGATGAAATGAAGAAAGGCCAACTCAATGAGGTTAAAGAGGTAAGCAGGGGCCAGATTGTGAAGGACCTTGTAGGCCATGATACAAAAGGTAGATTTTATTTTAGTCGCACACGGGACACTAGTAGAAATTTTTAAACACATAATGTGTGAATACAATTTGAGATATATTTTGACTATTACTATATGCTAACTAGGGAAAACAGTGAAAGCGGATCAGTTAGGCTGTTGCAATAATTTAAATGAGAATTAAAGGTGGTTTGGATTTATGTTTTAGCAGAGGAGGTGGTAGAAAGAGATCAGATTTAGTGGATATTTTAGTGCCAAAAGGACTTGTTAATGAAAAAAGTGAAAAAAGATATATCCTTACCAGGGAGCAATGGTACACACCTGTAATCCCAGCACTCTGGGAGACTGAGGCAGAAGGCTTGGAAGTTTGAGCCAAGCCTGAACAACTTAGACTGTATCGAAAAATGATGGGGGGAGGGTTAAGCATGGTGACACATGCCTGTAATCCCAGCACTTGGTAGGCTGAGGCAGGAGGATTGCCATGAGTGAATTCAAAGCCAGCATGAACTATATAGCAAGGTCCTGTCCCAAAAAAACAGATTGGGGAGGGGAGGTTGGGGATGTAGCTCAGTGCAAAGGTCCTATGTTCAATCTCCAGCACCCTCCCTCCTCCCCCAAAAAAGAAAAGCTGAATTGGAGCAGGTTGAGAAGAGACTGATAGAAATGATGAATATAAATTACTTTTTGGAAGACTGTTAAAGGAAACAGAAATGGGGCAGTAGCTGGAGGAGGATGTTTATTTGTATTAGGTTAAGGGCTATCACTAAAAACTTCAATCTCAACAGGATCACACAAAGATTATTACTTGAGTCACAATCCAGTGTAAATTGTATGGCTTTCCTCCAAGAATGCCTTCCATATTATAGCACTAATATGTAGCACATTAAAGGCTACTTTTTAAAAAGAAAGAGTAAGGAATCACAAATGAGACATTTGTATGGACCAGGCCTAAAAGTGAATATATTACATACCCTGGACACAGAGGCAAAGACTGCTTTCCACAGGGTTTCCATGGCAAGCCTGAGAAATATAATTTGAGAAATGTAACTTAGCTGTGTGCCCAGAGACAAAAATGGTTATCAGTGAGCACTAGAAGTCTGGCACAGAAGTTTGGTTTTATTTCTAGAGGGTGGCATTAAGGCATATTTATATAAAGATGAGATGAACTTATAAGTAAAGGAGTTTGCTGATGAAGAAGAAGGATAAGTGCATCAGTAAAAAAGAGGTAAAATAGACTCCAGAGCGAAGGAGGTGGAATTGGTCGTACCCTGGAATGGGGATACTTCTACTGTAACAAGAAGGCAGGCAGAGCAGAGTGGTTGCAGGGAGCCTAATGGTTCGATAGTACAAAGATGAGATAATCAGGTAAGTTGCTTTCTTTCCCCCAGTGATGTATAAAGTTAAATTCACCTGACAGTAGGGGACAAAGAGGAATGGAAGGTTCAAGGAAAAAGAGAAACTGAAGGCAAGGTCTTGAGACTGCCAGATGACCGGGACAGACTCCCGGAAGCTCAAAAGATTTACCTGACTGTACTAAATCCCCGTTTGTAATTTGTGGTCATAAAGGTAATATCAGACTAATAAACACAATACTTCTGTTATGGTTTTAGTCTAGGACATCAATGGACAATACTATCCTGAAAAAGAAGATAAAGAACTAGTAAAATTTAAGAATGAGAATGTGTGGAAACAATGTATAGTATCTCTCAATTCCCACACACTCCCTGGGTAAGCGCATTCATTCACATTATTTTATCAGTTGTCTCAGAACATTTGGCCTGGATCTTCCCCAGGGCTTCAGACCCATATACCCAGTTGTCTGGCAGCCACCTCCAATGGGACACCTATAGGCATCCCAGTTGGTACTGGAGATTGAACTCAGGACCTTGTGCTTGCCAGGCAGGTGCTGTGCCACTGAGCTACATCCCCAGCCTCTTTCATTTTTTTCTGGTACCAGGAATCAAACTCAGGACCTTGCGCTTGCCAGGCAGGTACAGTGCCACTGAGCTAAACCCCCAGCCCATGGTATCCCAGACTAAACATACTCAACTTTTCTCCTAAGTTTACTCTTCCAAGTTCTCAGTCCTGATATCTATCCAGACACAGGCTAGAAACTTGGGAGCAACTTTGACTTTCTCTCTTACCATCCCTCATTTATTACAGAACATCCAATCACCATCCAATCACCATATCATGTTGATTTTACCAGTCAAATACAAATCTTCTATTTGTGCCTACATGCACTGGGGATTGAACCCAGGACCTTGAGCATGCCAAACATGGGTGCTACCACTGTGCTACACCCCCAGCCTTCTTCTACATTTTGACTGCCATTGTCCCTGATCAAATCTTCATCATACTTCATGTCAACTATTGGGATGGTCTCCTATAGTGACTATACTTTCCTCCTTTAAAATCCATTCAGATCTATTGCTGTTTGAGTCATTATGAATGCACATTGAGGCATGCCAGTCTTGTGCTTTAAAATCATCAGTTGCTCTACATAGGGAGGGGAGGGGGCTTGAGGGGGGAATGGGATAAAATAACAAAAAAAATCCAAAATAGTCCCACCTCATTTTCAAGAGGCCTTGGAGGGACATTTAGACACAAGCCATAAAAAAAAAATCATCAGTTGCTCCCATTAATCTTGAATCCAAACTCTTCCTGTGACCCACAAACTCCTCTATAATCTGGCCATTGCCTCTACCTTTAGCCTCATCTCTTTCACATTACACCTTGCACTTTATACCTTGTGAACTGCTTCATAACTCTACAAGATATTTCTTATCTCCCTGCATTTGTTTTTCTCCCTCTGCCTAGAATGCTCTTCCTCAGAGGCATACTGGTTCTCTTTGCACTCAATTCTCTTTCCTTCCTACTTTCTTTTCATATGTACCAAACAAATCTTAATGTTTTCCATGCCTAAACCTTCTTTTTTCCCTTTATCTTTCCTAGATGGTTCACCCACTGAATCTCTTACACTGCTAATTTCATGTTGGCATCTTTTTCCCAGAGAACCCAACTGGAATACTCATATCAATAGTATATAAAGATTGTCTGCAAATCAATAAGGAAAAGGTAGAAAACCAATTTTTTAAAATGAGTGAAAGACTTACCTAGGTACTTTGCAAAAGGCGATATCAGAATGACTAATAACCATTTAAAAAGTTGCTTAGCCATGGTTGACCTAGGCAGCTTGTGCTGAATGATGCTCAGAAAACTCCAGAGTGACATTGGTTTGGAATCAGACATGGCCATGGAACAGATGGAGACATTAGGGAAAGAAAATTAGAAGTAAGGGAAGTACCATATTTTTTCTGGTAAATAGCCCTTTGGGGGTGAGAAAAATAGAGAAGCCAAAATCTAGTAAGACGGAAGAGAAGGAAAAGAAGCTATTTTCCCCAAAGTTAAAAAAGGTTAAAAAAAAAAAAGCAGGGCCTTCTGAAGTTGACATGAATTTTCCTAACTCTAAAAAGGTAAAAAGGGAAGTTATTATTTCTCTGACAATCAAAGGTGCAAAAAAGAATAAGGATCCCCTTGAAAAGAAAGCTGTTTCTCCTAAAACTACTAAAAAGTGAAGAGCTTTCTGAAGAAGACATAAGTGTTCTTAAGCCCAAAGAGATGAAGAAAAAAAAACAAATGTAGAGACTGGAGAGAAAAGCCCCAAACTTAGATTCCTTCATTCTGAAACCAACTTTAACTCCAGTGAAGCTGCCAGGGAAGAAAATAATAATGTGGAAGAAAAAGAATGCCTGTGGAACAAAAAGACGGTGCTTTCTATGATTTTCCCATATCTGAAGAGAGTATTAAGCTTTTCAAAATCGGTGGGGTGACCTTCCTGTTTCCTATACAAACAAGACATTTCATCATGTCTAAAGTGGGAAGGAATTAATTGCACAGGCACAGATGGCATCTTGGAAGACATTCTCTTTTACCATCCCTTTGATTGAGGAACTTCAGGGACAGCTGCAAGACAGGAAGAGAGGTCATGCCCCCCAGGCACTGGTTCTTGCCCTACAAGGGAATTGGCAATCAAGGAGAGATTTCAGTGACATCACAAGAATGTTGGCAGTGCTTGTTTTTATTATGGAACTTCCTATGGAGGTCAAATGGAAGGAATGCTGAATGGAATTGGTATCCTGGTAGGGACATCAGGTCATATGAAAGACCACATACGGAATGGCAAGCCAGGTCTTACTGAACCTAAGCATGTTGTGGATGAACTTGATCAGATGTTGGGTACATGTTTTGCTGATCAAGTGGAAGAGATTTTGTGTGGCATTCAAGAAAAATTCTGAAGATAGCCTCAAACACTGCTGTTTTCTGTAGTTTGCCCAAATTGGGTATTTAATGTTGCTAAAAAACATAAGTCTACATATGAATAGGTAGACTTGATTGATATAAAAGGCTCAGAAGCAGCAGCAGTTACGGGGATGTGATCATCAAGGATGTACTGTTATCTTCCATGAAACCAAGAAAGAAGCCCAGGAGTTGTCTGTAAAGCAGGATATACTCAGTCATTAGATTAAGACTTTCCACAGAAGCAAAGGAGACTCGGCCTGAAAGATTTCAGAAACGGTGATTTTGGAGTTTTGGTGACAATCAGTGTTACTGCACATGGGCTAGACACCCCTGAGGTAGATTCCTACATTCATTATTCTGGCCAGGTGGGTAGAGCTGGAAGGACAAGGGTTTTTATCTACTTTTATCAGCACAAAGAAAAATTTCAGGTAGCAAAAGTAGAACAAAAAAGCTGAAATCAAATTTAAACAGATTTGTTCTCTCTGCAAAGAAATAATAAAAGCTTCCAGCAAAGATACCATCAAGTTTTTAGATTCTATGGTTTCCACAACTATTAGTCATTTCAAACAGTCACCTGAGAATCTGATGAAGAAAGGAGCTGGGCAGGCCCTAGCAGCAGCCTATATTTCAGGTGCCACACCTGTTGACCAGTGTTACATGATCAATTCAGGTGTGAATTTTTTAACCATGATCTTGCAGTGCTCAAATGAAATGCCAAACATTAGTTATGTTTGGAAAGAATTTAAGGAGCAATTAGTGAGGATATAGATTCCAAAGTGAAAGAAAGAAGCGGGGCATGAAGGCCCAGCACTCAGGAGGGTAAGGCAGGAGGATTGCCTTGTAGCAAGACCTTGTCTTCTCCCTCCCCGCAAAAAAGAAAGAAATGGTCTTTCTCAAAGGAAAGCTGGTTGTTTGTTTTGATGTCAGTACTCTAGAAGTCACAAAAATAACAGGAGGAGCCGGTTGTGGTGGCACATGCCTAATCCCAACACTCAGGAGGCTGAGGCAAAAGGATTGCTGCAAGTTCAAGGCTAGCCTTCAAGTTCAGGGCCAATCTGAAATACAAAATGAGACCCTGCCTCAAAAATCAAAAGCAAACAAAAAGAAATAACAGAAGGAATGGCATGCTTCATGACACAGGAAGCCCACTGTGGTCACAGAGCAGCTGGAGCTGGAAGGACCATGGGAAGGGTCTGAGGTTTCAGGTATCAGCAGGAAGGTAGCCATGGTTTCAGGGGAACAACAGGAAAGAAACAAGCTTCAGGGAACAGTGGAATAGAAATAGAAGCTTCAAGGGCCCAGGGATTTAGCTCAGTGGCACTAGAGCAAGGTCCTGAGTTTGATTATACCAGGAAAAAAAAAAAAGCTTCAGAGGACAGGGATCAGGAGGAGGCAACAAAAGTAACAAATTTCAAAGCAGAGGTCAGAAGTATTGTTTTATTAAAGCATATGGTCAGTTATTAGAAATAGAAGATGTATATGGCCAAAAAAACCTATCTTTGGCAACATGAAACTGAATGACACTTTTTAGATCAAGTTAAAAGCATATTACGCTTCCTTTTGAGCACTTGCTGGGCCTCTATCCCTTGCAGAGAGGCTTTATCTAAATTATTTCACCTGATCATTATTGTTTGTAATCTTAGTGGGGTTTTTATTTTGGAGTATGAATTCCTTTTTTGTCTATAGATTACAAGGTAAAATCAAGCATATATCTACCTATAAAAAAGATTCAGAGCATCATTAGTGTATGTGTGTGTGTGTGTGTGTGTATATATATATATATAATATATATATATATCCATCAGAATGGCTAAAATTAGAAGGATAATACCAAGTGTTGGTGAGGATATGGACAATTGGAATTCTCTTACATTTTGGGAGACTACAGTTTGGGACCACAACCTTGGAAAATTGACACCTTTAACTAAAGCTAATATATATGTACCCTAAGACCCAGTGTACCACTCTTGGATATATGTCCAAGAGAAATAACTGCCTATATCCAAGAATGTTTAAGGCATTTGTATTTATGTTACCCCAAAATTGTAAACAGTTCAAATGTTCATTAACAGTAGAATGGATAAACTGTAGTATAGGCATGCAATGAATTTCTTCTCAGTAATGAAAAAACTGTACTATTCCCATGCAGTAATATGTGTGAGACTTGTAAATGTGACGGCAAGTGAAAAGGCTATATATAAAAGAGTATACTGTATGTGAATAAATGTGAATCCATTTATACCAAGTTCAAAACTAGATAAACCTATTAATATAAGGGAGATTGGAATTGTGACTACTTTTGGGGGTTGATAGTGGCTAGAATGGCCCTAAGGGAGTCCTGAATTGCTGGAAATGTTCTATATCTTGATCTGGGTGGTAATTACAAAGACTCGCCTTGACCAAACTCATTAGGCTCCTATGAGCCCTCAACTTGGCTTCAGCCTTGGCCTGTAACAGTGATGGCAAACCTTTTAGAGACCGAGTGCCCAAACTGCAACCCAAAACCCACTTACCTATAGTGAAGTGCCAACACCACAACTAAACCTGAATACTGACCAGCCAGCGAAAGGTCAAACTATTTGCAGGTAATGAGTTGTGGGCTTGTGATGTCATTGCTTGGTGCTGCTCCTCCTTTCTGAGCATGTGCAGGGCTCTATGTGTGCTGTTATCTGCTGCTGCTGGGGTGATGCTAGGGTGGCTTGGCTCGTGCCAAGAGCACTTGCGTGGCCACTGTGGCACATGTACCATAGGTTCACCACCACTGGCCTCTAATACTCTCAGACTCTGAGCACAAACCCCCTACCTCACAGTCTTATCTAGGAATGCTCAGGACTGCTAAAAGAATGTAATTTGTTCCTGCCAACACCTAAAGACAGGGCCCTGTGATAAGCATCCATTGCAAATCCAAATGGTCTGATAACAGTGACCAACCCCCCTTACCACATTTTGTAAATTTTTGCTTTCCTGTCTGTTTATTCCCACTCCCTACTCTCTCATTTTCTATTTAAAATGCCCAGTCATCTGTGCACAAATCGAAGTTGAGTTCAGTTTACACGGGGCTCCCTTCCCCTAATAGTTGTTCATGAATAGAATGTCTTTATAGCTTTTAACTTATATTTAGTTTATTTATCTTTGAGATGGGCTACATGTATTTAAAACTTAATTGAGTTCTACTCGTATAGAAAGACTTGTGTACTTTATGTATATTATCTCTCAATTTAAAAAAAAATGTTTGGAAAAGTTTTTGAATACTTTTCCTCACAGGGGTTATACAACCATAACAATCTCACCTTGAGGCCCAGCTCCTCTCCTGCCTCCTCCCTATCCCTAACAAACATTTCTTACCTTGATTCATTACTACTCATACTTTAAGATTCAGCTTACCAAAAAAAAAAGAGGATTCAGCCTGGCAGCCTTTACGTATAGATTACCCTGGCTGGGTAGGATGTTCTTTCTCTGTGCAACATAATAGGCACCAGATTGCCCGGCTTGCCTACGAAACTATACTACTAAAATCCTTGAAAGCAGGGAATCTCTTGTTCTCAGTGGGCGGTAGATAGCAGATGCTTAATGTTAGTTGAATGAATTAACCTGACAAGTGATCAGTACCTTTATTCCTCAGGGTTGTTGTGTTTATTGAACATCCCACCATGTCTGGTCTTTAGTGTCCAGTGTATTGTATGCCTTACATTTGGGTGGCTCTTGTGAGTTATGTTTGATTTTTTTCTGAAACTCTGTTGTACTACATCTGTTTAATGACAGCTTGTCTTTTGTTCTTTCAACAACAAATATGGAACACTTTCCTTTTTTCTCTCACTCTTACCTTTTCATATTTTTGTGGAATAATAGACCCAGAAAACATCCATTTGCTAAAATGCCATTATGTAAAAACAAAACTTTTTTAAAAGATCTGGGCTGGGAGTGTACCTCAGTGGTAAAGCACTTGCCTAGCATGCATGAGGCCCTGGATTCAATCCTCAGTACCGCAAAAGTAAATGAATAAATAAGAGAAAAAGTAAAAGAAGCACAAGGTTCAACTCCTGACCAAAACATTAACTATGCCTGCAGAGAGGTGTAATAGTGATATTAAGGATATTAAGACAAGAACCAAAATCATAGATTAGTATCATGAAAGCAAGCTGGGCCACCAGGTTACCAAGTCCCTTCATAGTATTTAAAGTCTTAAGTTTTTGCCAAAATTGTTTATTTTTAAATTATAATCTAAAATACATAAATAATGGGCCGGGGATTTAGCTCAGTGGTTCCGTCGCCTGCCTTGAAAGTGCAAGGTCCTGAGTTTGATCCCCGGTACCAAAAAAAAAAAGAAAGAAAGACTTGTATTTAGATATCTAACACAACCAAAAGTGAAGACAAGCATAACTTTTATCTAATAATAATATTTGAAGTAAACTATCAAAATTCTGTGCTTCAAATTATATTAAGCCTAATTTTAGATATACCAGATGAAATATTTTCATTTTAAACAATTATAATCTATTTTATTTAATACTCTAGGAAGTTTGCAGCCATCAGCAGTTCCAGTGCAATTCAGGTGCAATGGGAAATTTGAGGATCTTGGGTGGACCTGTTAGTGTAGCAATCCTTGTAGATAAAATACTTTCAAAAGCACATGTGATGGGATCTTCTAAAATTGACCTCATTGGTTTCGTTTTCAGCAAACTAACCTGGGCCACTCAACATGGCTTTTATTGTTCCTGATGTTAGTACATGTTCTATTTTTACAATAAAGTTATGACCTTCAGAAGATATCAATTTGACATACATAGCATCAGGGCCTTCACAGCCACCATAGGTTTTCTCACCATCCATTATGTTCTTATATAATTCTACTTTGATTCCACAGGAACTTTAGTAGTTTCTCTTCCGTTGGTACCACGGCCACCGCAGTGAAGTTTTCCCACCACCGCAGCCTTTACTCCAGGCCACCCCCCTGGCCCTAGCTACTTGCCCCTGTGGGTTCTGGGGCAGTTCAAGAAATTACTTCTGGCGGGTCACAGCTGCTTTCTTCAGTGTGCCACAGATCAGCAAAGTATTTTTATTTTCACAATAAACATATACCTTGGTTTCGCCACCTGCTGCACAAGTGCAAGGACCTGAGTTCGATCACCAGTACCAAAAAAAACCCCCCAAACAACAAAAAAACCCCAAAAAACATATATACCTTTATTTTTATTTAGTGCTTGTATACTTCATATTACTGGGTATATTTCGAATACATTTTTTGTCTTAAACTTTTGATAAGATCTTAGTCATGTTATTTATCTAAATATGTGTTGAGTGCTGTGTATAAAATGAAAATTAAACTTAAAAAATATTTGTTGAATTAAGCAATGAGTAAGTACTTACCACCTGCCAAATACTGTGGTAAGCATGAGAAACACAAAGGAGAAATTATGTCCTTGCCTCAAGGATCTTACTGTCTGATGAGGACACAGACCTGCCATTCCAATACAAGATAATTAGTGCCAAAAGAGACAGGATAGGTGTGATGAAGCATCTGGTCTTCTCTCCTGCTTTACTGAGCCCAGAAGGCCACTCTTTTTGTCCAACATTGTGTGACACTTTCTCACCCAGGCCTCAGAAATGACTATTTGTGCTCAAAGGCTGGGAGAGTCCATCATGAATACCGTTCTTTTATGTCTTGGCTCCTGACTCCTTCCTTACTGTGGCTCCAGATGATCAAGCTAATATCAACAGAGGCCATCTTATCTCCTCCAGTGTTCTTGCTTTTCTGTCTCTTTACCATGCTTCTGTAACCACAAAGCAAAATTCTCCATACATTAACAAATGCTGGAGGAAGGGGACAATAATAATAGCATTTATCTACATTTTCCCAGGATCCATCCCTAGCAAGAACACCCTGATAATCCATGAGAGAAAGCTTATTCTCTCAAAAATATAACACCTGGATTAAAAGTGCAAGACTAGAGGCAGGGTGTCTACTGAGGGATAATAATGGAGGGGAGAGATGATTAAATTGTTTGAATTAAGGTAGATGTTTTGAGGAATAAATAGACAAGGAAAAGAGAACTGCATTTCTCCTTTGCACAATTATATCAACTGTGTTGCCATTCAGTGATACAAGAACTGCAGAAGAAGGAAATGTCTCATTTTGTATTGGAATAAATCCAAATATTTGAAAGCCCTCAGCTATCATTCTTCCTCCCTTTCCACTTTTTTTTCCCCCATTAACTTTATTGGTACATTTTAGGTATAAAATACAGTTACATTCATCATTGGGATCTTGTACCTTTACATGAGTCTCTTGGTTCTTATTTTTTTTCCCCTTCCCCTGCCCTCCCTTCAACCCCTCCACCCTTCCCTATTTGCAAAGACCTTGTTTCCATTTTTTTCCTCTTCTCATATTTTTTCCTTTCCCTTTTTTCCCTTCCCCTACCCCTCCCAATTACCCAGCTCTTTTAGACCTTTTCTTCCTGTTACACAATATCAGTTATACATTTTTTAAATTACAATATTAAGATCTAGGAGACATTACCACAGATTTTACAGAATTTAAAAGGATATAGAAAGAATATTACAAAAATCTGTTTTGAAATAAATTTGACAACTTCTAAGAAGTACCTTGGAAGACTAATGGAACTAACTCTGGAGGAAATATAAAATTTAAATGGCACCTATTAAAGAAAGTATATTCCTAGCTTGCAAACCTACCTATATGACAACAGCAGGCTCATATACATTTTAACTGGTAAATTATATCAAACAAAGCAGAAAAAAGGAACACTTCTCTCCTCATTTTAGGAACTCAGCATTGTGCTAATCCTAAAACTGGATAAAGGTAATAGAAGAAAAAAGTATGAACATAGATAGAAATTTGTTTAACTATTGGAAGTCAGATCTGGCAGGATGTAGAAAGTGGTTTTGTTATAGGGATGGCAGTGTTGGTTCAGCATTGGAAGATCCACCCCCAAAAGTCATCATTTTAACAGAGGAAGGGAAAAAGCCATATGATCCTGTCAGTAGTTGGAGAAAAAGTATTGGACTAAATTCTACAGCTGTTCATGGTAAAAGCTATCAGGAGACTAAAAGTAGAACAGAACCTTCTCAACAGATTAAAGACATGTACTCCATACTTCCAATGAGAACACCTTATATGAATGGAGAAGATATAATGCTTTCTCCTTAAGGTGGGGAGCAAGAGCAGATATGCTTACTCTTTATCTGTCCATTAAACTTTGAAACCTAAGGCCCCACCAAAATAGTCTGGCAATAAAATGACACAACTAGGGTAGGTTTGGCAAGGCAGAAGCAAAATCTTTATATGTAGATGAAATGATCATCTACAGAGAAAATACCAAGAAATCTCTAGGGGCCCCTAGAACTTGTACTTGAATTTAGCACCCTTCCACTTTTTTGACAGAACCTTGATTTTTGTTTGGGTTTGCTGTCCTGCTACAAACACTATATACTTCTCTGAAACAATCATGCTTATCCCATCCTTAACCCAGAGACTGGTTTAGGAATGGACAAGTGACACACTTTTGGTCAGTGTATCACAAAGGGGAAAGTTGCTGTAGAGCTTCTGGGGTTTTTGACATGGTTTTTAAAATGTGTGTCCCTCCCTCCCCCCATTCATGTGTTGGAAACCTAGTCTCCAATGTGCTAATATTAAGAGGTGGAGTCCCTAAGAAATTATTAAATCATGAGGGTTGAGTGCTCATGGATGAGATTTTAGCCCTTTTAAAAGGGCTTGAGTTTGAGGGGGGTCATCTTGCACTCCTGCCCTTCTGCTTTCTGCCATGTGATGTTGCAGCAAGGTAGCCCTCGTTAGATGCTGGCCTTCAGAACTGCAAGAAACCAAATCTCTGTTCTTGATAAATTCTCCAGTGTCACATATTTTATTATAATTGCACAGACTAAGAAGTTTTTTCTTTTTTTCACATTAAAAGAGACACCCAGTGATTCGTTTGGACTTTGCTGTGCCTACATGTGACAAATAAGTATAGAAACTATTTTGAGGTCATGAGGTAAAAATAAAGCCAATATACTGAAGATGTTAGAGCATAAAGATGTAGAAGGAACCAGAATTTTGATGGGCATGGTTAACTGCTGAGTTGGAACTGTCCCACTTGAGACTTTTAGTTATATGAGATAATAAATACTCCCTTATGGTAGTGAAAGACCACTACAACAAAAGCTACAGCACTCTGAAAAACAAAATTGAAGAGGACATCAGAAAATGGAAAGATATCCCCTATTCTTGAACAGGCAGAACCAACATAGTCAAAATGGCCATACTTCTAAAATTGATACACAGATTTAATGCAATTCCAATCAAAATCCAACAGTATTCTTCACAGAACTGGAGAAAACAACCCAAGAATTCATATGGAACCAGAAGAGACCTAGATAGCAAAAGCACTCCTGGGTAAAAAGAGCAAAGTGGGAGGCATGATAATTCTGGACTTGAAGTTATATTACAAGTTATAATAAAAACAGCATGGTACTGGGACAAAACCAGACAGGATCAATGGAACAACATAAGGGATGCAGAAACAATCCCCAAAATATTAAACTATTTGATCTTTGACAAAGGAGCCAAAAACATACACTGGAGGAAAGATAGCCTCTTTAATAAATGGTGTTGGGAAAACTGGCTACCCACATGGAGAAGATTGAATCTAGACCTCTATCTCTCACCATGTACTAAACTAAAATCCAAACTCATCAGAGAACTAAATGTTAGAACAGAAACACTTGTTGGCAGACGAAATAGGTAAAACTCTTGAAGGCATAGGCATAGGCAACAATATTCTGAAAAAAATCCCAGTTGCATAGGAAGTACAGTAGTACCAAGAATCAACAAATAGGATCATATTAAAGATAGATAAGAAGTACAGAGATAGATCTTTCTCAAAGGGGAAGGGGATCAAGAGATGAAGGGAAAGGAAAGGGAGAGGAGGGAATGGGGATGAAAAATTAAGATGTGTTATGTACATGTACTACACACAAGAAATGTAAACATTATGTACTGCAAACATATAAAAAGGAAGTGATCATGAGATGGATGAAGAGGAGGGGGAGGAAGGAAAGGAGGATGACAAAAGGAATTAAGGTGCATTATGTACATGCAGAAAATAAAAGGAATTAAGATGTATTATGTACATGTACCATTTTATATATATATATATATATGTATTATGTACATTCCTCCATAAGGAATATAAACATGTACAACAAACATGTACTAATAAAGAAAATGATTTGAAGGAGAAAAAAAGTATTCCCTTATGATTTAAGCCAAGTGAGGTTCCTGTTATTTGCAACCCAAAATAATTTAAGAGATACGGAACTACCCCTAAAAGAGAAACTGCTAGCCAGGTCTGTAATCATCCAGAAATAAGACCTTTCTTATTAAGAGGGGCTGGATCCTCTGTGGTCCAACCAATGGCCTAGAGCATTTCACAATGAGAAGGCAAACTGCCTGAAAGATGAACACCTGGAAAATGGTCTCCACTAATATATGTATTCCTTTAAAGTGGTTATTTAATCTTATCACTATTAAGACACAGAATTTTAATTTTCACTTCCTGTATTATACTTAAGAGTTACTGTGTGCCTGCTCTTGCTCAAGACAACTGGCAGATTCAGAAATAGAACACGTGCCTAGGTCATGATGGAAGTTTACAACTTTGACAAAGCCTTTTGACAGAGTACAGGAAATAAAAGTCAGCCAAACAGGAAGTAGGCAGAGTAGAACAGAGCAGCCGGAAATATTTGGGCCTAGTGCAAGATTGTGTATCTACAGAAACACACACATACACACACACACACACGCATGCACACACACACACACAATTCAGAACTGAAATCTTTTAACTCCCCCATAGGAGAGGGAGAAAACAAGGAAGTAAAGAGGAGAGAAAAATGTGTCCAACCAGAGTAAATATTGTGTTGACCAAAAAATATTGTCTGTATAGGTAGTGGCAGTTTTAAAACATTTCTGCAAATTCCTCCACCATCCTCCTATGAAAACATGAGTTATGTAGCCCCTCCCTTTGCACCTGGGCCAAACCATGGTGACTGGTTGACCCAAAGATTATGGCAGAATTTACTATGTGGCTTTCCAGGCTAGGTCATAAAAGGTGGTACAGATTCTTCCTAGTTGTCTGGATCCTGCATTAGAACCTTGACCCATTACATAAGAAGCTTTACTACCCCAAGGCCACCATGCTGCAAGGAAGCACAACTAACTTATATAGACAGACCACATGCAGAAAAGGTGTCACATGGAGAAAAGATGCCCAGCCATTCCAAGCTTTCCCATTGCTTGTTCTCCCATCTCCTGCCTCTGTGTGACTGCAACTACATGAATGATCCTAACCCAGAACCATCCACTGGAACTCTTCCTGAATTCCTACTCACAGAAACCATAAGAGATCATAAAAGGATTATTGTTTTAAGCCAATAAGTTTTGGGGTGGTTTAGTAGGTCACAATAGAAACTAGAACATTAGACGAGGTGATTTAAATGCTATGGTTTTTTAATAAGTAGGGAAAGAACCCAAGGGCCCATTAGAAGTCATTACTGTATAATTAATTACTGTGACAAACAAGGTGAAGTGATTTCCAGTCAGAGGACCTGTTATAATAAAAACAAATAATTGGTGAGACCAAGTAAATTTTTAAAAAAATCTTGATTATGAAAATATGTTAAGGTGAAAATACTATGAAAAGTTTAGATATCTTCTAAGGGCAATTTGTATAAGTTTCTTTTTACTACTTTTTCTTCCTATTCCATATTACCAACAAACTATGACAGATATTTGGACTGATTCCTGACATGTTAAAACTCACCAACTGAGAAGTTTAGTATCGTTGTGAACTGGGTACATAGAATTTTCAATCATTTAATATTTTTCTGAAAGGGAAATATTGCTAGTGGAGCCATATCTGTGAGATAAATTTATTATGAGAAAGATGGATATCAGGGGAGTCAAAGCCTCTTCACACTGTAGTATTAATTCTTGTTTTAAAGTATTGAAAGGTTGGGTGTGGTGATGCATACCTGTAACCCCAGCACTTGGGAGCCTGAGGCAGGAGAATCACTTTGAGGCCAAGGCTAGCCTGGGCTACGTGGTGAGTTCAAGGCCAGCCTGAACTAAATAGTGAGAACCTGTCTCAAAAAAACCTCCAAAAGTAAATAAAGTATTGAAAGAACATTTAAAAAAATTATCATCCACCAAATCAGATGCAGAAGAGTAACATAGAAAATACACATAAAATGTTCAGAAAAGGCAAATCCATAAAGACAGGAAGTAGATTAGTGGTTGCCTTGGGCTGGAGGGACATAAAGACCGACAATTGATGAGTAAAATGAGTATGGGATATCTTTATGGAGTTCTTGAAAATATTATAAAATTCATTGTGATGATAGTTTCAAAACTGAGTAAACAGGTTGAACATCCTTAGTCCAAATATTTGAAAGCCAAAATGGTCCTAAATTTGAAGCTGTATGAATACCAACATGTTACAAGTGAAAATTCCATACCTGATCTCATGTGATAGGGCACAGTCAAGACATAGGCAAAGTAAAAATATTGTACAAAATTGTGCAAGGTCCTGAGTTCGATCCCTAGTACCACCCCCCCCAAAATATATATATAGTACAAAATTACCTGCAGGCTATATTTATAATGTATATGTGAAACATAAATGAATTCCATGTTGAGACCTGGGTTCCATCCCCAAAATCACTCATTACATATATACAAATATTCTTAAAAATACAAAAACCAAACACTTGATTGCAAGCATTTCAGATAAGAAATACACAACCTGCATTAAAAACCACCGAGTAGCCTGTAATCCCAACACTTGGGAGGCTGAGGCAGGAGGATCACAGCGAGTTCGAGGCCAGCCTGAGAAATAAAAATAAAAACTAATGGGGGCCAGGGATTTAGCTCAGTGGCGCTGCCACCTGCTCACAAGCACAAGGTCCCAAGTTCAATCCCCAGTACCAACCCCCCCCCCCCCCGCAAAAGACGAAAACCAAACCAAACCAAAACAAAACCCAATGAGTAGTACACTTTAAAGCGGTAAATTGTAAGGCATATGAATACTATATTATACAGTTCACTTATTAAAGCTCTCATAAACCAGGTGTGGTAGCACACACCTGTGATCCCAGCATTCAGGAGATTGAGGCAGGAGGATCACTGCACATTCGAGGCCAACCTGGGCTATATAGTGAGTTCAAGGCCAGCCTGAACTGCATAGTGAGACCCTGTCTCAAAAAAATAAAATAAAATAAAGTTCTCATAAAGAAGTAACATGAGAAAAAAAGTTTATGTAAAATGAAAACATAAAAATCAAAGCTCTTGAGGGCCAGGGATTTAGCTGAGTGGCACTGTGCCTGCCTCACAAGTGCAAATTCCTGAGTTCGATCCTTGGTACCAAAAAACCAAAATCTTGATCATAATTAAAATGTGTTCACTAATAACTTAGAAATGGCTGACTAAAGGAGAAGGTAGTACTGATATCCTTCCAAAGCAGAGTTCAGCAAACTTTTCTTGTAGTAGGACAGATACAAAGTATTCATGGCTTTGTAGGCCAAGATGTAGAATTGTAGACATTATAAACATAGTCATATGAAATGAAAGAACACATTTTTGCAATTTAGTTGGTGGAATTAAAAATATAATAATTGAATATAGTTTATTATAGTACAGGTCTTCTAATAAGAAGAGTGGAATTCTTTCAGGGGGGTAACATTTTGCTTAACTGAAGATCAAAGTTAGCATCTCTTGTCATCAAACTGATTGTAAATGTCCTTCTGGGGAAAAAAAAATATTTTACCTCATGAGTCAAAAACAAACTGTAGTTGGCCTTTAGGCCATACTTTACTCTAGAGGAATAAATTCCTACAGTTTGATGCATTAATTAACATAGGATTCAATAACAAAATAATTCACATTGAGTTGCTTAAAACAAGATAATCATTTTCTCACAGTTCTAGAGGCCAGAGGTCTGAAATCAAGGTGCTGGCAGGGCTGTGCTTCCTCCAAAGGCTCTGGGGAGTATTCTTCTTTTCCTTACCCAGGTTTTGGTAGCTGCAGGTGTTCCTTGGCTCATGGCAGCACAATTAAGATCTCTGTCTCTGTCTTCATATGGCCATCTTTCTTCTGTATCTATAGGTTATATCTCTTCTTATTAGGATACTAGTCATACCCTAATTCAGGATGATCACATCTTAACTAAGTGTATCTGCAACAAATGTGACCAGTTATTTCCAAATAAGGTCACATTGATAGGTACTAGGAGCTAGGCCTTGAACATATCTTTTGAAGGGATCACAATACCCACAGACTTGGGCAGAGAGTTCTGAAAGATCCTTAGCCCAAAGGTGTCAGTCATCTTATTATACACTTTTATCATCAAAAAAGTATTGCTATTCATGACCACTAAGTTAGCTTAGTTGTTTTGTTTTGTTTTGTTTTGAGACAGGGTCTTGCTAGGCAGTTCAGGCTGGCCTTGAACTCACTATGTAGCTCAGGTTGGCCTCAAACTCGACACTCTTGCCTCAGCCTCCTGAGCACTGAGATTATAGGCATGTGGCACCACACCTGGCCACTGGCCAGGTTAGTTTAGTTTTTTGTTTTTGGGGGCTTTTTTTGTACCAAGGATTGAACTTGAGACCTTGCGCTTGTGAGGCAGGCAGTGGGTGGTTAGTTTAGTTCTTATCCTAGAGAGTACCTACTACCCTGGAGCAGATAGAGTGCTACCTTTCATGGTGTCCATGGTTCCAAACACTTGGAGACTTATTTTTTGTTGTTTTAAGGCCCCCAGATATTAGGTGCTTTCATTTGAAAATGTGTCACTTACTATGAGGGAAAAAAGGTTTAGAAGTCATTCTGTACTAGAATGAATGTTCCTTAGCCATTTTAGATTTCCTGGAAGCTTCATAATACATCTGAAATTTTAGAAAATGGGCTAATTTTTGTTTAGCTTGATTCTGCTTTAAAATGATGAAATGTGAACAGATTCTAACAACACTCTACCAGCACCACCAAAATCTCACAATTTGAAAACTACCCCTAATTGTGCCTTCAAAGTCTAAGAAACCTCGATAAAGTTTGGGGGTTTAATAAGTTGTCTGATATGCACTAAAAGGGCAGCTAAGCACATAAGGCCAAGCCCGTAGCTTAACTGTTGTGAGAGAAGGGACAAACTCTTGGAAATAGAGATGTTTCTTTGACCTGCCAAGCAGTTGTATATGTTGCATTTCCCTGTGAACTTTGAGCAGTGGGGTCAGCAGAGTTGTCTCAAGAACATCCTCTTTTATCACTTCCTCTTTAACTGAGCGATTTTTTTTTTTATTCAAAGAAGTGCATTGTATTACAGAATCAAAATGTTCACATTGGAAGAAGCCCCATTTCACTTCCTCTTATTTAAGAGATGAAGAGACAGGTTCAAAGTGGTAAAATAACTGAACAAAGATCATTCTTTTATTTATTTGACAGATGTATATTGAACAATCCCACACATGAGGCTGTATGCTGGGCCCTGAAACCTAGAGGTGAACAAGGTAAACACGATTTCTATTCTGATGGGAGCTTCAAGTCTAGTGGAGGAGGCAGAAAATCAGTAAAAGTTTACACAGATGTCTGTGACAAGTGTTTTAAAGGAAAGTACAGGAGTTTTAAGGTGCCAGGGCAAGGAAGGAGAATTGAAAGGCTGGGCTGGGGCTATGGGGGCTGAAGGAGAGTCTGGGCTGATGAATTTGAATGTCCAATGGCCTCAGGTGGGCCAGAACAAAGCATTTTCAAGGAATAGAGAGAAGGTCAGTATGTTTGGAGCACTGTGTGTGAAGATTACTTAGTTCTTGACAAAATAGGAAGGGTAAACAGGCAGATCTTCCAGGGTGTTTTAAACCATGGTGAGTATTTGAACTTTATCCTAAAAACACTGGGGAGCCCTAAAAGCTTCTATGCAGAAGAGTATTATGAGCAAATTTGATTTTAAAATAAGAAAAAAGCTTAGATGTTGAAGAACAAATGGTTTAGAAAGGAGGGCAGAAATGAGATGAGAAATGAGATGAACTCATTTCTGAAAGTTATAATTGTTCAGGCAAGAGCCAATAGCAGCTTGTATAAAGCTGTAGCCATGATGATGGAGAGAAATGAATAGATTAATGATCTGTTCACAGGAAGAATCTACAGTATTTAAAAATTTAGCAGGGCCTGGTGGTGCATGCCTGTAATCCCAGGACTTGGGAGGCTGAAGCAGGAGGATTGCTGCAAGTTCAAGGCCAGCCTGGACTACACAGTCAGTTCAAGGCCAGGCTGAACTTCATAGCAAGACCCCATCTCCACAAAACCAAAAAAATTAAATTATGTGTAGAAAGATGAAGAAGATGGTGTCAAGAATGATTTTCAGGTTTCTGGCATGAGCAACTGGGTAGAGAATAGTACCATGGAATAAAATACAGAACATTGGAAAATTCCCAGGTTTAGGGGAGGAAGATCATAAATTTGGTGTGGGAATGTTCAATCTAAGCAGATTGTGAAATAGTAAGACAGGTATTTCACTGGTGATACAGATTTGACAGTGGTTGTTGGGTTTCAAGGATACCAGTGAATAATACCCCCTACCTTTTGGGTTCAGAGTCAACTGAGAAATAGATATTATCTTGGGGATCAGAATCTCAACTTCTTTATTGGACAAATTGGATTGTAGAATAAAGCTTTGATCTGTAGACAAGCTGGGCTTTTTAAATATCTTCCTCCGTGAAATTCACCTATTAGCCCCCACTTGCAGATCTCCCTCCCTATTGCAGAACCGAGCTTGGCCCAGTAACAGTGCATCATACAGGAGAGAGGACTGGGTGTCTGCTACATGGGCCAGTGGGTCAGAGAGGGAGGGAGAGGCGCTCAAGTTGTCAGTGAGTCAACCTGTGGAAAGGACAAGCTTTCCAGCAGGAAACAGAAGGTGCACTCACAGCTATAATTGAGGAGGGTTTAGCAAAGACATAATTTGCAGAGGTGTGGGCAAGGTTAAGTCTACCAACAAGGGATTCAGATACTTCCAGGAACTAATATTAGTAAGTCCTAGAAGGGACAAGGGAAGGGAGTTGTTACCAGAACTGTGGGGAGGCACTGTCCAACAGGAACAAGGCAGAGGAAAGAAGCTAGTGCCAAAACTGTCATCCTCAGTGGCCAGGGTGGACAGGCTGGGGTTCAGGTAGAAAAATACCTTGCCTTCCTGCTCTTCCCACCTCTGAACCTCCTACCATTGGCCAAACCCTCCAGAAGGCAGAGGATTGTACTGACTAGGGAATGCAGTCAGTAGCAGTCAGACAGCCCAGGCACAGAGCAGAGGAGGGAAGGTAGAGAGTCAGGGCAACAGAAAATAACCAGCATGGGCAGGGGCTGAAGAGACAGCAAGATGTCTTTGCTGTCCCAGAAGCAAATGTCCCTGAGTTGAGGATTGAAACCATGCTGCTGTCCTGCTCCAGCCTTTGTGACACTCCCCTCCCCTGCTTCCCCATACCATCCTCTCTTCCTTTGAGAGCCTCCTCCAAGAAGGCTCTGAAATGGGAGCAAAACAATTATTTTATTAAATTAATAGTGCTTATTGGGCCAGGGATTTGGCTCAGTGGTGCTGCAGCCTGCCTTGAAAGTGCAAGATCCCAAGTTCGATCCCTGGTACCAAAAAAAAAAAGTGCTCATTACACCCTGAGAAAGAAACTCATTACTATTCTATTTCCTAATCTCATATTTCCTCAGCTGTATTATCCAACTGACTCACCAGAAAATATGCAATGGGATCAGAGGATAATGGAAACATATAGCAGTATTATGTCTAACAATGATAGGATGTCAATCAAATAATAATATCCCAAATAACCTTCTTCCATTATAGCATTTCACTGATTCTGAGATGTGGAATTTTTTCCCTCTTCATGTCTTAAGCTTTCTGAAATTGGGATTCGTTCATATTATAGTCTAATCAACCAGGCTACAGTTAAGAAGGAATTGTCATTGCCTGTGCATGCACATCAAAACTCACACAGTGGGTATCAGTGGCATGGAAGAAAACCCTGTAGACAGACTAGAGCACTCTGTTATAAAATGCTCAATCACTGATGCTCTTGGTAACACAGAGGGTAACATTATTTGAGACACACACAGACCACTCTGAGTTAAAAAGTGATTTGGTCAGAGACAGATTAGTGGTTGTGTGGACTGGGTAAGTAGGAGCAGCAGAGGAGGAGATGGGTGCTCATGGATACAAGGTTATACAAGAAGATAGGGTACCAGAAATTATTCTGTAACAAGTAGTGGTGATGGCTGCACAACTTTGTGAATACACTTTAAAAAACAATGAGTCATTCACTTTAAAAGGGTGAACTTTATGGTATGTAGATTATATTTCAATTTTTAAGAAGTGATTAAGAACATGGAGGGAAGTTGGGACATGGGCCCTTGGGAACTCTGCACTATTTTTTATTTGCATCTAAATTTATTTCAAAATAAAAAGCTTTAAAATGCTTACTGAAATGCCACCAGAAATTGAAGTTTCATGTATGAAAATCCATATTCAGAGTATGTTATAGACTTGTGTGAATTATCTAGGTGGGGGGAGGTGATATTTAATAGCAGCTCTTTTCCAACTTTGAAAACAAAAATGGTTTAGAGGGCCGGGGATTTAGCTCAGTGGTTTTGCCACCTGCTGCGCAAGTGCAAGGACCTGAGTTTGATCCCCCCTCAACAAAAAAAAAGATTTAGAATATTTGGATTTTTGAATAAAGAGCTACTAAGAATATTTTATGTTATTTTGCTTATATTTTTCCTTTTATGTATGCACAAAGGCAATATATTATTAAAAATCTATAGCTGGGCCAAGGATTTAGCTCAGTGGTTCCCCCCGCCTGCCTTGCCGCAAGTGCAAGGTCCCGAGTTTGGTACCTGGTACCAAAAAAACCAAACCAAAACAAAATCTATAGCTAAGTAAGTCTAAAAGAATTTTTTAAGTAAGCATAAAATAAACATTTTAAGTGACAAAAAGGCATTTTGTTAATATGTAATTGGTAGTTTTTTCCCCCTTCTTTGTAGTATGTTAGATATTACAAAATATAGTATTTTATTCCCAAGGAGCAATATCTTTCAGACCTAATCTTCTTGCTTTTCTAAGGTAAAGGCCACAGACATTAAGGTCCACAATTTTCTCCTGCACAAACTCTCATCCTGTTTAGCCTCAGTTCAGGGGCCTCACTGGGTTCCTGGGAAGAGCAAGGGTCCTTCAGTGACTATAGCTAAATTCGCTTTTAGAGGCCAAAGAGCTAACAAGACGTAGAAGATAATCCCAGTACCAGCCCCACACCCAACAAATTTTAAAAACATGAGCAAATCTGCAGAAGTTAAACCAGTTATATCAGTCCTGATTTTCAGGCTGTCAGCCACAGGAACTGACACTGCCTGAGTTAAGCAAAGAAGGAATTTATCCAAAGCCCATTGAATAGTTGGGAGCATCACAGGGAAGCCCGGAAAACCTAATTCTGAATGATGTGATCTATGAATTGCTGTTGCTGGTGATCTGTGGACCTTTTATCTGGGAGATTCTCTTTTGGGCCTCATCTGTGCATCACTGACCCCTGACTCAAAGCGTAGGGTGGATGCATTTAACTGGCTGAGCCTTGGTCACATGATTGCAAGGGAATCTTGGAGAGGAGAGTGGCATTTCTGCTTTTATAAAAGGGAACAGACTCAATTTCCTACCAAGACTCTTAAGGAAGGGAAAGAGGTTCTGTTGATTGGTGGCCAAAATTCCTATGAATGTCCACTTCACCAATCAAAGTAAATCCCTTGGACTCCCAGAATATACACACAGTACTGGCACTAGCTAATGACCTAGCAAAGGTCCAGCAGTATCTGAGGAAAGGACAGGAGACAAAGAAACATGAAAGAAAAAGGAAAATCTATTATAGATAGCAGTATTGATTTGCCTATCAGTCCATGACCAGTTTTCCATAGTTCTTGATCTGTTAACTTTACACTCTGTTGGGAGAGATATTCCACTAAGAGGTTAATCATGGAGTACATGTGCCATATCACAGTTGGAAATCGAAAACTCCTTAGGGTTTTGCAAAATTTAAAAATTTTCAATGGTACTCCAGAACTTACTGGTGACTCCTTGCTTTTTATTCTGTATATTTAAAATCCCTTAATTTCCATATTCTTGTGTTTTAGCCTGTTTTCTGTTGCTATAACAGGAAAATTTATACAGAAGAGAAATTTATTTCTTACAGTGTTAATGTCTGGGAAGTCTAAAGTCAAGAGCCTTCTCACCTGTGGGAACTTTTTGCAAAGTTCCAAGGTGGCACAGGGGATCATGTGTCATGACAGAACAAGCTTGCCAGAAAGGGCCCACTTTATAACAAAGCCATTCTTGTGATAACTCATTAATCCAGTTATCTGTAAATTATCAATTACCACCTAAATGTCCCACTTTTCAAATACCATTAATGTATGACTTTGGTGGTTAAATTTCCAGGGCATGAATTTTAGGGGACATATTCAAACCATAATACCATACCCCCCTGGCAAACCAAAGACATAGGCCCATGTCCATTTGTCAGCAACCATTGTAATTCAGGGCTGGTAAACTGGCTTTCTGGAGAATGCAGAAGGGAAGCCAAGATTTGTGGAATTTCCAGTTTTCTTGGTGTAAAATCCTCCCATGGTGGTAGATTTCAAGCTGCTGAAGTTGTAACTTACAGAAATCTCTGAATATTTATCACCACTTCTGAACTGTAAGCATTGTCTCTTGCCTAGAATTTCTTAGGTCTGTGGTAACTCTCCCGAAACAGTTTTCTCACTTGTTTAATCTTGAGAATCTCTAACAATACATTCTTTTTTCTTTTTTTTTTGTACTGGGGATCGAACTCGGAACCTTGCACTTATGAGGCAGGTGATGGAACCACTGAGCTAAATTCCCGGCAACAATAGATTCTTGCTGTTGCTGTTCCATGGGGGCAGAGATCTTGCTTTGTTCATGGTTGTACTCCCAGTGCCTGGAACACTAGCGGCTCATGGAACACTCTTAGTACCTATTTGTGATAGTGGTGGTTCTGAGGCTCTTCCCTTAGGTCCAGGGATGATAAATATACACCCTGTGCAGGTCCACAAGCCACTACCTTCCTCTTTTTTGCTATTAAAGCTGTGTCTCGGGCAACGGAAATTTTCCTTATGCTTGTCTTTTTCAGCAAAGTGGAACATGCCTCTGATTACTGATTACCAACTTGCCTCAGTCCCATGTCTCCTTTCAGAAAGATTCAGCTGATTTTTCAACATTTTACCTTGCTTCTGCAGTGTATTATTTCCTTCCTTATCACATGTCAGCCAACACTGTTTGTTATACTGACTAGTGTTTTCCTTTTTATTTCCCTTTGGATTTTTTTGGTGGGGGGTACCTGGGATCCAACTCGGGATCTTGTGCTTTCGAGGCAGGCACTGGAACCACTGAGCTAAATCCCCAGCCCTCCCTTTGCTTTTGAGTCAAGATGATTGTTTTCCTGATAGACTCCTTATGTTCTGTCTTGTTGGGTCCACCACAGTGAGTGACATGAAATGATGCATTTATAAGTCTGCTTAAACCATGGCTGTTGAAATTAATGTCATTCTCCTTTATCTTTCCTGCATGGTGTTGTTCTGTTGATCCAAAATCTAATCAGGCCTGGAAATCTACCACTGTTCTGCCTGGTCACCTACAGTTCATTTCACCTTCCATGTCTTCCCTGAAAATCCCCCTCCAGAAATTTCCCAGGTATGCACCCTAAAGGTATATGCCATGCCTGCAATCCATGTGTAATAATGGAACCACCTAGAATGTCATTGGTAAATGCTGTAAGTGTTCTATGCTTGAATTTCCATTCCTGCCCCTTCAAACCTGGCCACAGTTGTGTGACTGCCTGATACAACTGTGCAGTTGTTAGAGGGTGATTCCCCAATTAAATTTATTGTTGACTCCTTATCTGACCTTTTAAGAGGGTACTTCTCAAGAGCTTCCTGGAACTGCACTCCCTGGTTGAGGGTGGTGAGGGTGTGGAGATTATTCTAGTCTGTTCTCTGAATCTCTTTCCCTTCTATTAAGAGTTCTTTGCACCCCAATCAGCCAAAAAACAAAAGAGTTTCTAATACCTTCTTTGAGAATGATCAAATTCAACCACAACTCCTTTCTCATTTCCTATTAGACTAGCCTGACCTACATGATCAAAACTTTTTCCTTGGAGATGGGGTTATAGCTCAGTAATAAAGCCCTTGCCTAGCATATATATGAGTCCCTGGGTTTGATCCTCAGCACTGTAAGAAAACTAAAGAACCAAACTAACCAACCAACAAACCAACAAAATACTTTTCCCTAAGAAAATTTTCTTTCTCCCTGGAAGTCATGATCAGAATGGATAGTCTCCAAACAACTAGAGTGTTCCTGTCTGAACCCCACTCTCCTTCCAACCCCTATTATCAGCCCAGCTCCTTTATTTTTCTCTTTCCAGTTGTCCTCATTCTAACTCCAAGCTCAAAAATTTTAAACCAATCCAGCTTTTTCTTGATGCCTAGATACAGTATGTTCCTGGCACAAGCCTTTTTTTATCCTTCTTAGTCTTTGGTTTTACTAATATTTTCATTAATGCCCCCAAATGACTTGCCACCTATAAAATAAAGGCCCCTATTCTTCTGTTCGTTGATAAAAATCTACCACCCTCTGTGGTTGAACCTCCAAATCTAAGTCTCTGATCAAACCATGGCTGGGCTTGAGCAATAAATTTAGAAGACTTTGATCAGTGTGATGGGGTATGAGTGTGATTCTAGGTCTCCAAAGGTTAAGTCATAAGGAATCTGGAGGTTAATTTCACCACGATTTTCTTCTTGGCCCTGAAACTGGATTCAGTTCAGCATAATATAAAGAGGAAGAAAATCTGAGCCAGTTGACTTAACACACCTAAGGAACATGCACAGCGGTTCTCAGTCAACGAGCATGAACATCTCTTGGGACTTGTTAGAAATGCAAATCGATGGACCTCATCATTCCAAGCCAACTGAGGCAGGCATGGGAGCCCAGGAAACTATATTTTAATGGGCTTCTTTGGTGATTCTTATGTATGTTAGAGTTTGAGAACTGTAGCTCTAACCCACATGGAGCTTAGCTTCCTTTGGCCTGAGAAACATGGTAAGAGCAGCAAAAATAATCCCAACCACAAACATCTAAAGAGTTTGTTCATAGAAGCTAAGCATGTTTTAAGTGACTGAAAAACTCATTCCCCTCTTGGGCACACCTGCTTAGATCTATAGGTTGCCAATCTGCGTAGTTTGTGTATACAGAGCTTGCAAAGGGTTGGATTTGCTGAGGCCTGTGACATCAGGCTCATCAAAGCGTTCCATCTGAAAAAAGCCAAACAACTAGAAGTCCTGTGTTTATTAAAGTACAGAAGCCTCCTGTCCCATCTCTACCTGTAGTATCTTTCTCTCTCTTAAGTCTCCCAAATCCCATCTTTAAGGCTTTCCTGATTTGTGGGCCATATGTAGAATTTAAAGGCGGTGATAGAGGTACAAACTGCTGAGTTAAGAGCCAGCTGAGAAGTAGAACTAGGCCATAGCCAGGGATCAGTATATCAACTTTATTGCTGATAAAGTTGAATTGGAAAATTCAGCTGGGAGTCTGCAGCCCCACCTTGTGCTTCCTGATTCCTTCCCCTTGAATTAAATCTTCCCACCCAGCTGAATTGAAGCTGCCCACCCAGTGGGGCCTGTGTCTGCTCTAGTAGCCAGACCCAGTCCTAGGTGGGCCAGTTTGGCTTCCTGGAGTTTGTGCAGGCTCCCCCAACTTCCACAATTTGCTCATTTACTTGGTCTTTGGAGAACAGTGGTAAGTGGTGGAGAGATGGCCAGGGAAGTAGCTCCAGGACTGTTCCCTCCTGAGGTGGATGTGAGGATGGAGGAATATATTTTCCCTGGCTGTGGAAAGAGTATTTGAGATCACAGAGAAACTCCAGAATGGCAAGAGTGGGAGGGCAGGACTAAGGCTTGAGTGAAGCTCATATTTAAACACTGTTTCAAAGAGAAAGCCCCAGCCAAAGAAACTGAAAGAAGAGGTCAGAGAGTTGGAGGAGGAATACCAGGAGCTATGGTGTCACTAAGGCCAGGGGAAGAGCATTTGAAGGAGAGAATGATCAGGAGGGTCAGAGTTTTCTGAGTGGGCCAGTAATATGCGGAACAAAAACTGTTCCTTGGATTTAGCCATCTGGAACCACTGATGATCTCACTGAAGGGTGGGAAAGAGAACTGAGCTTTGGGGTAGTTACTGGAGGGCAATGTGGTATCCAGGGGGAAAGTTTCCAGAGAACAGTGGAGGCTAATGCTTGTTTGGAAACTGATGAGGAAGGAAAGCACATGTGCTAGTGGCAGGTGTGTGAGGGAGTGGGAAGTAGACTGAGACCCATGGTGCAGACCAGTGTCTTGGGAACAGGGCTGTATTGATCTGTTTGGAGCACATTTCCCTGATTTGCATGATGTGGTGTGAGCTCATTGCAGCCCTGGATCAGAAAGATTCTAGGACAAAAAAGAGGGAGTAAAGGGATAGTAGGTTACTGCAAAGCTGAGGGTCTTGGCTCCAAATTTAGAGAAAGCTCCGAAGCCCTCCTAGGGAAAGGGTAGCAATATGCTTCTTCATTTTAAGAGTTTCCCTGTGTTTTTGGAAGAACCTAATTATTTTAGCTCCAATTGAGAAGCATTTAAATCCTAATCTGTTAAAATGACCAGAAGACAATGGCCCTAACCCTCCCTAAAACAATGACACCCCTTAGTCACCTAAGGAGTCTCCCTTTACACAAATGGTGAAAGACTTTGAAGGTAACAGCAGCTTTCGTTTTCAGGGTGGGAGTAGGTCACTCTGCCCTCATGTTCTCAGGGCCCATCTTCTCTAAGAGCTGGTTTTCAGATAGTTTTTATAACCATAGAGTTAATCCTTATTTATAGTATCTTGTTTTTAACTGAGTAACTTCCAACCATGATATCATAGAAATATCACCACCAGGGATTTCTCAAGGATAAGCTTCCTCCTGTTTATACCAACCTCTTACCAGTTCCTAAATTCTGCATCACATACCTACATTTTGGGAAACCATAAGTGGACTTAGAAAAATGTATTGGGCAATTTTGTTAAGGATCTCACAGTTTTTGTTTTTCTTCTTAATGTATTTGTTTTCCTTTAATATTAAATCCCATAATTAAAAATTTATATTACTACATGGGTACATTTAGTTTAAATTAGAATTTAAATAAACTATTGAAGGAAAAAAAATCAAGAGTGATGCCAAAAGTTTGTTTTAAATTGGCCTCAGGATAATTTAGGTGTATAAACTACTATTATTTTTAAACACAATCCTATCAAACAGCTAGAGTATAAATGGCTACACTTTGGATACTATAAATAAGTCAATTAAACAACAATATTAAGTTAATGAAAATCTCCTCATCTTCTCGGTATTTAAAGAGAACTGAAATGACAAATATAAGGATTTTTGTTTTGTTTTGTTTTTTACAGACAAGGTCTCACTTTGTAGTTCAGGGTGGCCTTGAACTCACTATGTAGCCCAGGCTGGCCTCGAACTCATGGTAATCCTCTTGCCTCAGCCTCCTGAGTACTGGGATTACAGGTATGTGCCACCACGTCTGGCAACAAATATAATGATTTACTATCAGAAAATGATTTGAAGAAATAACCGCAATATTAAAGAGAAAGTACGACAATCAAAATTACTATCCCTGTAGTAGCCAGAGACTTTGAACATTGCTGTCAGAGAAAAAGGTATTACAGACATATTACTCCATCTACCACATAACATTTATGTCAAACTCTCTTTTTAGCAGATAAAATACGACACTGGAATGTAATAGGCTTGAAAACAACATAACAACAAAATGACAGGGATTTATGTATAGATAAAACAACTTTTTTTTTGGTACTGGGGATCGAACTTAGGTCCTTGCACTTTCGAGTTAGGTGGTGGAACCACTGAACTAAATCCTCAGCCCCACAAAAACAGCTTTTAATGAAATTTGGGCACTTTTTCTGCGGGGGGTTCAAGGTGGGTAGATCTTTGCAAAAGTCCAGTCTAGAGTTAACTGGGTCTCGTAGAAGTTTTAACATGGTTCCAGTCTTCCTTTGAGGCCTAGGAAGGAGCTGGCTAGATCCTGTCCTGGATATGGTGAACATGTGACATAGAGACATAACAGGTCTAAGCACAGGAACGGTACATTGGTTCCGATAGGACTGTTGTATGCAGACATGAAGAGAGAGGATCCAGGATGGCCCCCTAGTATAGATGTAACAACCTATTAACAATTGTTGCTTATAAGGATGAGGAATAAAGGAGGGGGGATGGAAATGAAAGGAAATAAAAACATAAATAAATTAAGTGTGACCTTCTACTACCCAAAGATTTAATAATGATGGTTATGTGCCACAAACTGAGGAAATAGAAGGTGATGGTTCAATTAAAAATATATGCATCATACATGCATAAATAAGATATATACAAGGAGAACAAAATCAGTTATCAAGTAGGTTTATTTTCACTTTCCATTCATGAACTTTTCCATCCCTGCTTTCCTACCTTTCCTTCCCCCATTTAGGCAGTCTCCCTGATTGCACAGGGGGACAATTGTGACTCCTCATTGTGAGTTCCTCCCCAGGCAGTACCTACACAGTCCACATATTCCTTTCCCTCTCAGTGAGTGTCTGCCCTTGGTTTCATCCCTAGAACTGGCACATACTAGCCTTAGGCCTGAACAAGAGACCCTTGTCCAGAGCTCTGCTCTTGCGATGTCCCTCTCCATGGGGTAAGGGAGTTCTTAGGGCCAAGGGGACATACCACCTCTCCCCACCAGGAGCCCATACTATCCTTTAAGGCCACATTCTCAGAATCTGAGATCCCAGTAACCCAGTCCCCCTACAGATGTGTTTAGCACATCAGTCCTTTTGAGGGCAGGCTGTGCTCCTTGGGATGTACACCCAAAGCCCAGGTGGCCAAGGGGTAGCTGTACAGAGTTTGGAGGTGCAGACTAGGTGTCCACAGGAGGCTCCTGTGGTATGGCAGGGAGCCAGGGTGGGAGGACAAGGGAGACCAGCTGTGGGCCAGGGGCTGGCCCTCCATGCCACCACTTCTAGCAGAGAAGCTAAGAAAACTGAGAATTCTAAATTTGAATCCAGCTTTCCAGGTGATAGTCTTGGTAGGAGACTGACTACAACACATTTTATCTATTCGTTGACTTGGTTATAACTTCCAGTATTTTAACACCCATTTTGTAGGCCACCATTTGAACTCTTGCCTTGCCAAGTTTCAATCCAAGGGAGTATCTTGGATTGGACTTTTACATTCCATGAGGATATGTGGCTTTTTTTTAATGTTCTTATATTTGTATTTTTTTTCCATTTAGTTTATTGGCACATTTTAGGTATACAATACAATTACATTCATCATTGGGATCTTGTGCCTTTACATGATGTATCTTGGTTCTTATTTTTTCCCCCTTCCCCTGCCCTCCTTTTACCCCCTCCATCCTTCCCTATTGACAAAGACTTTGTTTCCATTTTGTTCCTTTATATGTTTTGAAAGGTGATCCTTGTGGGACTCAGCACCTTAACCCAACCCAAGAAGATATCCAAGAAGAGCTATCTTGATCGGAGCATAGAAAATACTGTGGCAGGTGAGTGGTACTGAAGAGTCTTTTTTGTTTTTTTTTTACTAAAAGTCTTTGATAGCTCTGGAATCACACCAGGTGAGTGACTGTCTCATCTGCCTTTGCCAGCTGGTCCTGGCCAGAGAAATCAGTCATTCTGTTATCACTGCTGTGTGTAGATGAGCAAAGCAAACTGCCTTATTCTGTGGCACTCTGCACTCCCTCAATACTTTCCTACCTTTAATGGGAAATATGGTATTTACACTGGCTGGAAATAGTGCATTGTTTCTTAACACACACAACTGGATGATGAAAATGTTTGCTGGGGAAGCTGTGACACAATCTAAAAGAAGCTCCATTCATGGGCCAGGGATTTAGCTCAGTGGTTTCACTGCCTGCTGCGCAAGTGCAAGGACCCAAGTTCGATCCCCGGTACCAAAAAATAAATAAATAAATAAAAGAAGCTCCATTCATGATACAACCAGGCAGAAGGACTTTTTCCATAGGAGGAGTGGTGAACCCAGGTGGACCAGAGAACAGAGACACAGGCAGAAACCTGGTTCAGGACCTAGTTAGGGCAGGAAAGACCCAGGGCAAGTCCAGTTCCTGTGGATCATGCATTCCACTGAGCCAGTGACCTTTATTCATCTTCCTCTTCTTCCCTTTTCCTCACCCCTTCTCGAAGGCTCCCACTCACCATTCTCCTCTGTGTTCTTATGAAGGTGTATTAAGGATTAGGAAGGGATTATTGAGCCAGGCATGGTTAGTCTCTATTAAATATAACTTTCAGAAATGAAGGGGAAAACCAAAATTATTTCCCTTTTCAAGTAAGTTGTGTTTTTCTCAGGCCAAATAACTCTTGGGGATTTCCCCCAGGATCTCTCTTCTGGATGTTTGTTTTTAGTTTATAAGTAGGGACTAATTCATTCATTAAACCAACAATTCCTGAGCTTGAATTATATTGCTTTCTTTTTTTTTTTTTCTAGTACCAGGGATCAAAATCCGAACCTTGCGCTTTCAAGACAGGTATGGTGCTGCTGAGCTAAATCCCTGGCCCCTGAGCTAGAATTACATAAGCAAGCACCACTTTGGGTGCTGGGAAAGATGGAGGGAGCTGAAATGACCTGAAATGACAAAAACCTTGTTGTCATGCCCTGTGTATTCTACTTGGGGAAACAAGCAGTACCCAAGAAGGTGATATTTAAGGCAAGACATGAACCAGGAGGAGAAGAGACTTGGATATCAGGGGGAGAATCATTCTTTGCATAGAAAACAGCAAATGCAAAGGCCAGAAACAATAGTATACTTGGCAAAATTTAAGGATTAATATGCAGGCCAGTGTGACTCAATCAAGAACAGGATGAGCTGGGCATGGTGGCTCACACTTGCAAATCCAGCACTCTGAGACTGAGGCAGGAGAATGGAAAGTTTGAATCCAGCCAGATGATTTAGTGAGACCCTGGGGGTGTAGCTCAGTGTCAAGGCCCTGGGTTCAAATTTCAGTATCAAAAAAAAAAAAAAAAAGAGAGAGATGAGGTCAGCTAGCATAGGTGGGTGGTTGGGGGTTAGGGGATCATGGAGGTTTTTCGTTAGGACTTTGATTCATTCTGAATAAGAAGAGAATCCATAGAGTGATTAAAGCAGAATGACAGGATCTGATGTGCTTTTAAACAGGATTTATTTCACTGCTTTGTTAAGAATAAACTGTGAGGGGTCAGGGATTTAGTTTAGTGGCACTGTGCCTGCCTTGCAAGCACAAGGTCCTGAGTTCGATCCCTGGTACCAAAAAAACAAGAATAAACTGCAAATGACACAGGTGAGACCAGTTAGGAGACTGTGGCAGTAATTTAGAAAAGAAAGTATCTTACACCAGGGTAATAGAGACGTCGAGGAGTGGTGATGCTCTGGATATATTTTGAAAGTAGAAAGGTGGGTGGGGTGGTGCATACCTGTAAGCCCAGAAATCTGGGCATCTGAGGCAGGATGAGCAAGTTCAAGGCCAACCTAGCAACTTAGTGAGACCCTGTCTCAAAATAAAAAATAAAAACAGCTGGAGATGTAGCTCACTGGTAGAGTACCCCTGGGTTCAATCCCTAGTACCACAAGAAGAAGGAGAAGAGGAGGAGGAGAAGAAGGAAGAGGAAGAGAAAGAGGAAAAAGAAAGAAAAACAAAGAAGTCAAACAGATTTTTGACTTCAGCAATGAGAAAAAGGGAATTGCCTGCCAGTAGTAGTGGTGGACACTTATAATCCCACCTCTCAGGAGGCTGAGGCAGGAGGATGGCTAGGAGTTCAAGGCCAACATGGGCTACCTGGTGAGTTCAAGGCCAGCCTGAACTACATAGCAAGACCTTGTCCAAAAAAAAGAGGAAATTGCCATGAACTGAAAGGGAAGACTTAAAGGGTCCAAATTGGTCGGACAATCGGGAATTCAGTTATGGAGAGTTATATTCTGGATCCCTGTTAGACATCCTAGTGGAAAGGCTGAGTAAGTGGCCAAATGTATGAATTTGGAGCTCAGAGGAGAGGTTGGAGTGAAGGTAAACTTTTGGGAGTCTTCAATGGTAGATGGCATTTGAAGGCAAGAGAGCATAAGGTTTTTGAAAAAATGATGGTAAATGGAAAAGAGAAGTCCCTGGCATGAGTCCTAGAACCATCTAGTGTTACAATTGAGAAGAGAAAAACTGGGGGAGAAAGACCAAAGGGCTAGCCAGTGAGCTAGGAGGAGAATAAGGAGAGCTTGGTATCTGTCCTGGAAGATAAGCCAAGAAGACATAGTGAGAAGGGAGTGCCTTGTCCAGGGCCACTGATGGAGCCAGTATGAGGAGGACTGAGCCTTCAGCAAAGTCAGTCACTGGTGACCTTGAAAAAGTTGTGCCAGTGGAGCGATGAAGGTGAAAGTCTTAATGGGAAGGTTCAAGGATAAACGAAGAAGCCAGTAACTATAGAAAGTCTTTGAAGGCCATTGTCTTTAAGTGGGAGAGAGAAATGGGTTTCAGCTAGAAAAGGAAATAGGACTGAAAGAGTTTCTTTTTTTTTTAAATAAGAGAAACAAATGCCTGTGCATATTGATAGGGAAGATCTAGTAGAGAAGGAAAAATGGAAAATGCAGGCCTAGTGGGCTCCTTCTAATAGTGTTAAGAATATCTAAATTGTGTTGTTGCTTACTGTTTTTTGTTTTTTTGTTACCGGAGATTGAACTCGGGTCCTTGTGCTTGCTAGGCAGGCAACAGAACCACTGAGCTAAATCCCCGGCTTGATTGCTTACTATGGATTAGGTTTTTTCCAGATACTATGCATTCCTTAGAATATGAAATATATATTATCATTCCTGTTTTACTGGTGAGAAATTGAGACTTGGAGAGATTGAGCTCTTTGTCCAAGGTCATCTAGCAAGCATAAAGAAGAGGTGAGAGTCAGAACCCAGCCAGTCTGAGAGAAGTTGGGCCATACTCCTGGAAGCACTGACCATTCTTCTGGCTATGGAATATCCAGGGGCTCTGAAGGGGTACTTTTTTTTGAGACAGGGTCTCACTGTGTAGCTCAGGCTGGCCTCAAACTCCTGACAATCTTCCTGTCTCAGCCTCCCAAGTGCTGGGATTACAGGCTTGTGGCACCACACTCAGCAAAGGGGCACATTTGTTGTCTTATGTCCTTGGCTAAAAAAAGGAGTCTGTGTGCTTCTCACAGCCATGACTAGAAGTGATAATCTGAGTCATTCTGCTTTCTCTTATTTCTAAAATCCTGGGACATGAACTCTCACACAATAGAGAAGATTAAAATCAACATTTAATTTTCCTCAAATCTCTATACATTGGACATCTATTGAAAAAGGTTATATTGTATGTCAGAATAAGCAAAGGGCTGGGAATCAAGAATCTTGGATGTTAGTTGTGACTGCTGCTACATGACCATGTTACTTCTGGGAAGTCAGTTAACTTTGAGTGTTAGTGTCCTCAATTAGCAAACTGGGAATAAAAATATCTGTTCCCTTTGCTCCCTAGGCAGTTGTAAAAATATCCTACTATGTCCTCCATATCCACAGCACTCCAGTCACATGTGAGACCAGACAGTTCCAAAGCATGACATGTATGGTATGATCAAAAAATACAGTGGATGGAGCCAGGGATTTAGCTCAGTAGTGCCGCCACCTGCCTCACAAGGGCAAGGTCCTGAGTTTGATCCCTGGTACAAAAAAAAAAATTTGGATGCTCAAATGCCAAGATTCCTCCTCAGAACACTTCCCCTCACTTTGAACAGTTATACCAACCTTTTTGCCACTTTCTGAAGTAGTTCTGGAAGTCCTCTTATGTGAGTATCTCTAGTTGTGTTGTCCTAGCTGCCTTGATAACCTAAATTAATTCAAAACATTTACCTTTCAAGGTCATTTTGACTTTGGGAAAGAGCCAGAAGTCACACAGTGCCACATCCAGGGAATAAGGTATAATGTGTGCATAAACATTTTTCTAGGTGCAAAAATGTTCTTCACACAACTGTCATAATTTCTGAAAGAAATTCTGAATACATATATATCTATTGTGTAGAAAAATGTTATTCATTGTGGCTATCATTGGATTATGAAGTTTTGATGTTTTAAATTTTGATTGACTGCATTTTCTCTCCAATAAACAAAAGTTGAGAAGTAGAAAATATGAAACACAGGCATCCTTCTCTACATACAGTTAAGGTCTTAATAGTAAAGTAATTAATGTCGGTGACCAGAGGTGTCGGCATCACCAGGAACTTGTTAAAAATGCAGATTTTTGCTAGGCCTAGAGGCCCATGCTTGTAATGCCAGTACTCTGGGAGGATGAGGCAGGAGGATCTCAAATTTGAGCCCAGACTTAGAGACTTGGTGATACCCTGTCTCAAAAAGGGTAGGAGGTATAGCTCAGTATTATGGGTCCTGGGTTCAATCCCTAGTACTATAACAACAACAACAACAACAAAAACTCAGCTGGGCATGGTGGCATACATCCCTAATCCTAGAATTTGGGAGGCTGAAGCAGGAGGATTGCTGCAAGTTCAAGGTCATCCTAGATTCAAGGCTAGCCAGAATTATATTAGTCTCTCATCCCTCCAGTAGCCCACCGCATCCCCCAAAAAAGCAGATTCTTGGCCACCCTAGGCTGCTGAGTTAGACACTCTAGAATGGGCCCAGAAATCAGCTTTACTATGCCTTCCACATGATTCTGATGCATAGTATCATTTGAAAACCAGTGCTCCAAAGAATAGCCAAAAACCAGTTTGTCAAATCTTTAAGAGATTCAGCCTAGGAGTAGGTGTTTTGTCCTCCAGTTACCTTGCCCCAAATCAAATCTGTACTAGTAGTTCTCAACCCTGGCTAGGGAGCTTTTTAAAATGTGCCTAAGCCAGGTGCGATAATACATGCCTGTAATCCCAGCACTAGGGAGGCTGAGGCAGGAGGATCACTATAAATTCAAGGCCAGCCTGGACTACATAGTTGAGACCCTGTCTCAAAAAACCAAAAAATAAAAAATAAAAAAGCTTATATTTAGATGTCTCCTCAGACCATATTCTATATTCATCACACCCTCTGCGATGGGTCCCAGGCATCCAGGTGCTTCTGATCACACCAGAGCCATTCTATAAACTCTGTTCTATATTCAGGTACTTTTGTGGTTGAGACAGATGATTGTTAGCATCTGCCTTCACGTTCTTTCAGTTGTTTCCTGCAGGCTCTGTGAAGCAGAACTTCAGCCTCTACTGACTGCTTGTCCAGATCAAAAGGTGTTTCCTGCAAGATGATTTGGCCTTGCCTGCAGGTACATCTGTGGACCACAGCACACCGAAGATGCAACACCCCTCCCCATATGTGCACAGGCCTGGCTTCTTGGCTACACATCACACATCAACTCTGCTGCTCAGGCCAGATGCTAAGTAAGATAATATGTACTAAACCCCCAGTTCAGTGCACAGAGAAAATGTCAAAAGATGTGAGTTACCCTTAACTTCCTTATCTAAAGTATATAGATCTCTTTTTATTTAAGTTACAAAATGCCTGCTTGGAAGACTCATCTTGAATTCTGTGTCCCCCAACTTTCAAGCAAAGCTGAAAAAGTAGAAGAGGAACCACTTACCTACATTCATGAAGGATGTTCTAACTCAGTGGTTTCTAAAATGTGGTTGAGGGGGCAGGGTGGGGTGGTCAGCACAAGCAGTGTCACCTGGGATTTTGTTCGACATGTAAACTCATGGGCTCCACCCCAGTATGACTACATGAAGATCTGTGGAGCTGCGGCCAAGCCATCCACATCTTTGTGGCCTCCTTGTGATTCTGGTACATGCTTAGGTTTGAGACCACTGCTCTAAATCTTAGTCTTCCAAGTGTGGGAGAAATGCAGAAGCTCAGGCCTCACCTCGACCAACTGAATTAGAATCCCCAGGTCTCTATGATGCACAGTAGAGTTTGAAAAGTAGCATTCTAAACTCTGACACCGTAGGTAGAATTAAAGTACCTGAAAGTGCTTTCTTGGATCCCAGATTCTCACCTCCCTACAGAAATACCACCACGAATGCCTGCCTCGAAAGCACAAGGTTCTGAGTTCAATCCCTGGTACCAAAAAAAAAAAAAAAAAGAACAGTTTTGCCAGGAATTTAGCTCAGTGGTTTTGCTGCCTGCTGCACAAGTGCAAGGACCCAAGTTTGATCCCCAGTATCAAAAAAAAAAAAAAAGAAAAGAAATACCACTACGAGACAATACTTTTCAGCATGAGAAACAGACACATGAAAAACCTTTTTTGCATGTATGGAAAATAATTTTATATTATTCACTAGTCCCTTGGATAAAGATTTGCCCTGTCAATTTTCTTACAGTTTAGAGTAAGCACATGTGCCTGGCTTTTGTTTGTTTGCTTGTTTTTGTTTTTGTTTTTAAGAAGGAGAAATTATGAAATTCATTATACCTACGTTGCCTGGACACCTACATTTTAGCTTGATTCTAAAAATATTCTTAGCCAAGGACAGGTTCTCTCCCTTTTCTCTTTAAAGTGACCTATATTTTTAAATTCCATTTTAACAGTCCATTGTTTTTTAACAATCCATTGTGGCCATTTTCTTGTTGTTGTTGTTTTTGCAGTACTGGGGATTGAACCTGGGGTCTTCACATTGACTATATTCCCAGGCAATCATACCCTGTTTGTTTTTTGGTACTGGAGATTGAACTCAGGACCTTATGCTTAAGAGGCAGTTGCAGTGTCACTGAGCTAAATCCTTGGCCCAGTCATACCCTTTTAAAGCTTTGAGACAGTCTAAATTACTAAATATTCTAGACTGGGCTTGAATTTGTGATCCTCCTGCATCACCCTCTGAGTTTTGGGATTACAGGCATGAGCACCACTCCTGGCTTGCATTTTTTATTATAAGTAGTCTCAAATATTGTGTGAAAATGTGAGGGGTTGCAGGAGAGTAGAAATATCTTTTCCTCACCTATTGCTTGGTTTCGTCTATGATGAAAGTCAGATTAACATGAACAAAGCATACAAATTTATTTAATATAAATTTACCTGATCCAAGAGACTTCATGAACACCCAGTGGAACCATACTCACTTGCACATTTTATGCCAGGTCTGATGAAGACAGCTGTGGAGAAATGTAATTGGATAATGGAAGTCTGATCTAGTGGTAATAAACTGGGGAGAGGGGCTTAGCAACATGTTTGTTCAGATTCTTCCCTGTGTCTTCAGAAACAAGGATGTTCCCTTCCTCTGGGAATAGAAAGGAAACCTCTGCAGTGAGGGACTTGTGACCTACTTCTGGGAAGGGGAGGGGAAGGTGAGAGTGGCCGGCCTGCTTCTGGCAGGTTCTCAGATTCCTTCAGCTTTAAATAAATATTTAAGATGCCAAGGTACCATATATTGGGGGGCCATGTTATAAACCCCTCAGGGCTAATAAGAAGTAAGCACATGTGCTGTCTCAGAATATCTCTGCCTGTTTAAAGCATAGGGACCAGCTACTCATGAATCTGAAGCAAGAGGATCACAGGGTTGGGACAAACTTGGGCAATTTAATGAGACCCTATCTCAAAATAAACAATAGAAGGGAATGGTGCTCAGTGGTAGAGTGCTTTCCTAGCATTCTCAAGGCCCTGGGTTCAATCCTCAGTATAAAAAATTTTAAAAGCATAGTGATCCCAAGGGCTCAGTTCAAATTCCCTCTGCTTTATGAAGCTTTCTTGGCTGCTCCCCACCAACAGCCATGGCTCACATGACTTGCGATGACTTGTCCTTCTATGTCATACTCTGCCCTGTACTTGTGAGTTTATGTGTAAAGTGTTTAGAATAGCAGAGGAACATAGTACATCCTCAAATTAATATTAAGTATATATCACTCTCACTAGACTGCCAGCTTCTGTAGGGTGAGGGCAGGAACTTAGCTACTGCTGACTTTCTAGCTGAGCCTTATTTTATGTGGTGCTGGCAACCTGCTCTTAACCTAATATCAGTGAGAGTCAGTATTAGAGTGCTTTGAAAAGGAAAACATGAGTTATTACCACTGATTGGAGCACTGGGTCTCAACTGATCCTATCCAAAAAGAGAAGCTGCTTGCCAACAAGGGTGACACATCCATTAGCCTCCAGAAGGCGTCAGAGAGAGAGAAAAAAAAGGGAAGTGAAGGATAAATGTCACCAAAGTTCTTAGTGAAACTGATTTCAGAAGAAACTCTGACCAAAACCAAAATGGAACCAACTGAAAATGTTAATGGTCATTTTTAGTAAGTCACAAGAATTTGAAGAAAAGCTATTTTAATAAGTAGAACAATTTCATTTTCCATGTAGCCTGGGAAATTAAGATGAGAAGGTTTCTTTTACATAGTCTCAGGTCAAATTTGCACTCCTTTTGGGGAAAGCAGTGTAGTTTCATCTTCAATAACTTGTGGGAAAAAGAAACAAAAGGCATAGTATCTTAAGTAGCTGTTTACAGGAGAAAACCACATTAGGTTTGATGTACTCTGTGGGATTATCTGACACTGTATGGAGAATGGGGAGTTCAGGCAAAAGAAGAAAATTGAACCAAGAATCAAGCTTACGTGAGGTAGAGAAGCCAGGGTGGGGGGAGGGGGACCACACACCAGTGAAGCCAGAGAGTCAGGCTTAGGCCCATACTTTGCCTCAGCTCCTTTCAAAGTTGCCAGAACAACCCTTGTGCTTTTGTGTTCAAAAGAGCTTCTCAAATTGCATAGGTTTCAGGTTGACAAAGCTAGAGCTTTGATGAAATGCCTTTTACTTATTTATTTATACATGTTTGCAATACATCATGTTTACATTCCTTGTGTGGAGTTAATGCATGTACATAACACATCTGAATTCCTTTTTCATCCCTTTTCCCTTTGCTCCCTCCCCTTCTCTCCATCTCTTGATCCCCTTCCCATTTGAGAAGGATTTATCTCCCTACTATCTAGCTTTTAGTTTGCTCTTTATTTATATTTTGGGTTTCTTGTATAAGAAAAATCATGCAATGTTTAGGCTTGTGTGTCTGATTTTGAAATTCCTCTTTGTAATCCATTGGCTCTGTCTTGCCTGATGAGGTGATACAACAGCTTCAGGGTTTGATAATGAGGAAGAAGGTCTCAGGAGAATCTGGAAGAAGAGATCATCAAAGCTAAGTTCAAAATAATGATGAAACATGCACATTAGGATGTTTTTCATAAAGAGTTATCATTGTCCTTCTATGATTCTCAACTAGGGGCAGTTTTACCTTCAGGGGACATTTGACGATGCCAAGAGATGCTTTTTATAGTCACAACTGGATAAGGGTTTTAGGGCAGCTACTGGCATCCAGTGGTTAGAAGCCAGGGATGCTTATAATCAGCCCACAATACACAAGACAGGCCCTTACAACAGACTTATGTGGCCCCAAATGTCAAAGTCTTGAGGTTGAAAAACCTTTTCCTGAGTGCTCTTTTTGCTACAGGTCAACTGACAACTCTTGTCAATGAAATGATCTGCAAACAGTATAAGGTGATTTCTTTTTTTTTGAGACAGGGTCTCACTATGTAGTTCAGGCTGGCCTTGAACTCACAGTGTGATCCTCCTGCCTCAGCCCCCAGAGTGCTGGGATTACAGGTGTGTGCCACCATACCTGGCTGTAAAAAGTGACTTCTTGGGGCCAAGGGATTTAGCTCAGTGGTGCCACGTCTGCCTCGCAAGCACAAAGTCCTGCATTCAATCCCCAGTACCAAAAAAAAGTGACTTCTTAAAAGCATTGTACAGTTAGGTCTCCTTCATAAACCACTGTTTGCTATATATTTGGCTCTTGCTTCCTTAGTCACACCATTCCCTGACCTCTTATACAACTGAAGGCTGATAGTGTAATGGCTCTAACTAAGACAATGGTCAACACCTGTCTGGCACTGATGGGTGAGAGACTGGGACTCTTAGAATCACAAGCATGGGAGTGATGCTAAATTGTACAGACCTCATCACTGGCCAGATTCCCCATAACTAAAGCAGCCATTGCCTTCAGCAACATGAATGCCTGTGCAGTGGTTATAGAAATGTGGATCCACTCCCAGGCTGTTAGGATCCCACCAGAGTCCCACTAAGATCCTACTTAGCTATTCACTGTCCTAAATTCCTGCCTTCTCACTTTAGCTGGTTCTTCACTACCTCGTGGCTTTCCTTCTAGGTACCTTCCAGTTGTCTCTGTCTTAAGTCTCATTGCGGCTTACTTCCCCCAAGCCTCTAAACCATTCCCTCCCTACTTCCCTTAGGTAGATGGCTTTGCCTCCTTCTTTCCTAAGGTGAATAACAACAAAAACTACCACTGATATCATTTATGCAGCAGCTGCAAGCACTCGGCTGGAGAGATAACTACAATTCATCTGTGAGGTATCAATCTGTTTTTCAGATGATGAGACCAGAGCTTAATTTCCTCCAAGTCACATTGCAGCTATTTGATCTCAGAATTACCTGGTAGATACTCCCTACATTTTTCTCTGCTCCCTGATAAATCTGTCTGTAGTCTGAGAGGAAGAAACATTCTTTCTACTCAAAAATTCTTTCCTCCATCTTGATCTTGTTTTCTTCCCGTCTCCCACTGCCTATCACCGAATTAACAAGCCCTCCTCTTCTCTCGTTCATCTCTGCTCCCTGCTGGCTCTTTCCTACAATGTACTTCCTCCTCAGGGATTCACCAACACTCCTACGTCATTCCTACCAACATGCCACTGCCAACTTGCCAGAAGGAAGAGTGTCTCTCAGTGCGGCCACTTTTTTAGTTGCTGCTTTCATTCAGTCTGGGCAGTTGTCTCTCTTCCCTAACTCAGTGTCCCTGGAGGGATTTGTTTGTGTGCCTTTAGGTACCTTCAGCTCCCTCTGGCTGGATACTGTGTCTGCCTCCCACTGTGCCTGGTCTGGTATCGTGCAGAGTACGGTGAAGGCTTCACATTCAGAACAAGGCAAAAACCAAACACTGCCCTGGGACCAGGGAGATGGCTGAACCAGGGCTCCCAGGGAAATTCCTTTGGGCTGGAGCTCTGTTTAGCAAAGTGACGACACACTCTTGACATATTCAGAGCAGTGATTACCAAATGGAAATACCCTGTTTCACCAGAGACTGAGATCCAAAGTCACTAGCTTTGTATCTAAATGTCATTTACCTCTTCACTATAACTGAGGCTCTGAGAAACAAGAACACATGACTATATGATAGGGGATTCAATTCCTGTTTTTCCTTCCTGTTTGTCCTCTGCTAGAATTAAAAATAAAAAAGAAAAGAAATATCTAAAAGAAACTTCTTGATATTGTTATCCTGACAATTATTATGACTATGTATTTGGAGATAAAGTGAAACAAGTCATTCTGGGGCAATTTGCATTAAATGCCATCAATTATTTTTCAGTACTAGGGGTTGAACCCTGGGGCTTCACATTGAGCCCCAGCCCCTTTTTAAAAAAACTTTAAAAATTTGTTTATTTTGGGAGTATCTCCTAAATCAGTAAATTATCCAGGCCGGGCTTGAACTTGCAATCCTCTCTCAATCTCCCAGAGTGTGGGGATTATAGGCATTAGCCACCATACTTGGCTAAATGCCATCAATTTTAAAAAGGCTAATCAGGCTGAGGCAGAAGGGTCACTGGAGGTTCAAGGCCAGCCTAGGATACATGGTGAGTTCAACTGTGTCGTGAGACCCTGTCTTATAAAAAAATTTAAAAAAACAAAAAGGCTAATCCCAGCACTCAGGAGGGTGAAGCAGGATTGCCATGAGTTGAAGGCCACCCTGGGCTATATAGTGAGTTCAAGAACAGCCTGAACTACATAGCAAGATCTTGTCTCTAAGTAAATAAGTAAATAAATAAAATAAAAAAGACAAGTAATATCTGAGGCCTAAATCTACATTTGAAGGCAAAGATCCCTTCACTGGGTAATTTTATTCTCATACTTTCTCCACTGAAATGGCTGTAGGAATTTCCATAAATTGGAATTGGTAAATTTATGTCTAGCTTTCATCCATCTATATATCCAGTGATTCATTCCTTAATTCCACCAATATGTATCAAAACTGTGTCCTCAGTTGTTGGACAAGATAGGCACAGTGTCTGTCCTCAGGAAGTGTGGTCTAACCTGGCACCCGGAAGCCAGATAAGAAAAATGTAGGGTGTGGTATAAACACTTTCTCAGACCTTTACCCCAGATCAGGGTGGCTCATAGGGGACAGTTTCCAGGAGAAGAGAAGGTTAACATCCAAGGTAAAGCCTAAGTGTGGTAGGTGAAGGAGGAAGGGTCATGTTGGAGAACAGCATTTTAGAAGGGTCAGGTCAAGGAGAGAGGGGGTAGAGAGGAGAGTTTTAAAGGATTTACAGATTCATTCACAGTGGATTAGAGAAGAGGTGAAGAAAGGAGAAGAGATTATCATCATAGAGAATACTTTAGGCACATAAAGTGGACGTGTTTTGTTTGTTATTTTTGCAGTACCTTGCCATGCTAGGCAAGCACTCTACCACTGAGCTACATCCTCAGCCCCCAGTGGGTGCCACTATTTACCCCCATTTTGCTGGTTTGAGAACTGAGACACCTAAAGGTTCAGTAACTTATGCAAGGTCACCCAGTTTGTATGTAGCAGTTTCTGTCTCAACCTACTCTCTGTGTCTTTGAGATATTTTCAAAACTCCCAGTGATTGTTTGAAGGCCTTGGGAGAAGAGATTAGATTGAGGCATTGATTTAATATTTAGTGGGAAGTCTGAATGGAAGTATCAACCACAGGAAGCCTTCCTCGCACCCCCACTTCACCCTCCATAAATCAGATTAAAGAAAAGGTACCACTCTTCCTGGAGGACTTTTCACTTAAAGGCAGGAGCAGGTAGCAACATGTTTTGGACACCCTAACTGACTGGATGGGAGGGAGGGAGACATTTGGGATAGGGGTCCAGCCTATGCCTTTCCCCAAGGACAATAAGTAACATTAGAAGGGCCCACCTAGTCATATACTCAGAGTTATCTTTTTTTACCTAGAATGTTATGAATCACTAAAAACTCAGTTTTCTATCAGGAATGACTTAGGCTCTCAAAAGTTACACAGTAGAAGGTTTTTCCCTCTTCTAATTACTAATGACCTAAGTGAAAATTACTCAAATTAACTCAAGGAGACAGAGGCTTATTCAGAAAAACTCAATTTTGTTTAATTCAGAGACTTGTTTAGAGAAAATAACAGCTTCATATTTCTTAAGAGGGAAAAAAGAGGTTTAATACTGTACAGTTTACAAGGGAAGACTGCAGAGTGATGAAGTGTGTGGACTGTTCACCCAAGCGTGGGATATGGCGTTAAAACTCCTCACGTCCAGATAAACTCTCATGAACAATTAATTACCCATCAGTTAGATTTAATCTTGAGCCAGTGAGAAATCTATCATTTGGTCACAATTCTCCCTAGAAGAGAAATACTTCAGCTTGAGAAAGACTGTATGTTACTCTTCCTGAGTCAATTACTCACTTTTCCTGTTTCATCCCAGTTGGACAGAACACAGTAAGACCTTAACTACTAACACTGGCTTGAGTTAAAAGTCTATCTCTGAGACTTCTTGTGGTGAAATGGATAAGATTGGAGAGTTGTTTCTCATATTTATATCCAACGCTAGTGGAGTTGATTTTTTAGGGATTATTTTAGACACATATACATACATAACTGGATACACTCAGTTCTCCATATCTGTGGATTCCATATCCATAGATTCAACCTGCTATAGATAAAAACATTCGGAAAAAATTTGTGACTGCACTGAACATGTAGAGACATTGTTTTTCTTGTCATTATTCCCTAAACAATACAGTATTTCAACTATTTACACAGGATTTATATTGTGTTATTACTAAAAGTAATTTAGAGATAATTTAGAACATGGTTATCCCTCTGAATCTGTGAGAGAACCTCTTGGATACCAAAATCCCAGTTATGTGTGTTTCACAGCCTTGTTTATGCCCATATGTAGGAAACTCAAAAGTTATGTGGAAATTGGATATTGTTTGTCAGTAAGCTTCCTTACTCAAAGCATTCCCCATGCTTCCACCAAAATATAGACAATAATTTTATCAGCCTCTTTCCTACTACTTAAAATTACTTCTTCCACTTGGCCAGATGAGATTGGTCTCAGGCAAGTGGGCAGAAACTTGGTGAACAACTGCAGCTTGTTGAGTTTTTGTAGAGAAAATTAGTTGATTCATCACTATGAAAACTCAGGAATGTCATATAATGACTAACACTTTTTCCCTGGTACACAGGCGGTCCTTGTCCTTTAGGGATATTTTGCAGTCAAAAACACAACAGTTAGGAATGAACCTTTATCCTTGTTTTCTTCCCTGTTGCAACTGGATTTACTCATCACAGCAGAAATAGATGCTGTAGTGCTTCTGGCTTGGGGATCATTGATAGTGATTGAGTGGAGGATGAGAAGTGGCGGGGGATTAGTTACAGGGCATGCACAAGGCTCTGGGTTCAAACTCCAGCACCACAGAACAAAATAAAGCATGATGGTGCTGGGGATGTAGCTCAGCTGCACAGTGCTTGCCCGGAAAGTGCAAGACCCTAGGTTTGCTCTCTGGCACCGCAACATACATACATACATCTGTACACATACATACATACATACGTAAAATGAAGGAGGAAGAGGAGAAAAGAAAAAAAGGGGAAGTGAGACTAAATAAACTCAACTTTAACAAGCTAATGGCTTCATGAGTGTTGGAACAATGAGCATGCCGTGATGGTTTTTATTCCACAAACATTAACTCACAAACAGAGCCTCTTATGAGGTACACAGCAGGAAGACACAAGGTGGTGTATACATTCCTGACAACTCTGCAAATGTGTCCTCTACATTACATGATCTATGTTCACAAATCAGTGAATTGCCAGACTCTGCCATAAGCTTTAATGACTGGCTAAGCATGCTGGTTCTCTAGAACAACCTGGTAGGAGAAAGCTCTCATTTTTATGACTATGATATTGTGCATTGGAATTCTGTTCTGTTGCATGATTCATTGTTGTTGTGGGCTGTCTTTCATGACTTTGCCCTCTATTTCAGTCTATTGAAAGATCATGATTCTTCAATAGCTAGAAGCCAATATTCCTAATGTCTCCTATAGATCAGTCAGGAGAAGACTTTTGGTCCCTGGCTAGGCAGGATCAGTGCCACTCCTCAGCTTGAAACAGTTACTGAAGACAGACCTAAGCCTTCTGCACCCCCTTAAGAATAAGGGACCAAAGTGTTTGTGTGTGTGTGTGTGGGGGTGAGGTAGGATAGAAGAAGTGAAAACTAGGTAGAAAGGAGACAAAGAAATCACTATTTTAAAAATTATACTTAAAAAAAAAAGGTACAGTTTCAGGATACAAGCCCAATTTTATTTTATTTTTTCTTTTCCTTCTCCCAAAACAGCAAAACTGGGCAACTCCCTTTCAGCTACAAATAGGTCTGCCCATTCCCTTTGTACTTGAAAATGGTCCTCTTTCACCCATGAATAGTAAGCTATCCTCTCTTTCTCACTGGGCAAGACTAAGACTATTGTTACAGAGTTGTAGGGTGCTAGAGTCTCCTTCTGGAGGTGATTTCTAGGTCCTTTCTGTCCCAAACAAAGAATTGAACAAAACAATCATAAATGGTGGCGAAGTTTCACATTTATTAAGGTAGGAAAAAGGCAGAAGGATAGGGGAAAAACAGGCTGTACAGAGCGAGTTTTGGCCGAGTAAAAAGGGAGGAAAAATTAAAAATACACCCCCACAGTGTAGGGTGGGGTGACTGAGGAGGCATCTTGGCGAGCTCTTAATGGTGACTCTCTTTTTCATATTTCCTACACTGGTGTCACATCTAGGTCATCCCATCAAAAATGTATTTGAGGGGCGGGGGATTTAGCTCGGTGCTGCTGCCACCTGCATCGCAAGCGCAAGGTCCCAAGTTTGATCTCCGGTACCAAAACAACAACAACAAAAACAAACAAACAAAAAAACGTGTTTGAGTTCATGTGAGAAGTCCACATGCAGGGCCCTGAGAACTGTTCTGTACATGTGTTCCAGGATCTGGTCACACCTGCTTTCCCAGCCAGTTTTTTGTTTGTTTGTTTTGTTTTTTGAGATAGGGTTTCATTGTATAGTTTAGACTAGCCTTGAACTCATTATGTAGCCCAGGCTGGTCTTGAACTCACTATGTAGCCCAGGCTGGCCTAGAACTCACAGCAATCCTCTTGCCTCAGCCTCCGGAGTGCTGGGATTATAGATGTGAGCCACTTCGCCCAGTTTTCCCAGCCACTTTTAGCCACACTCTCTTCCTGCCTCACTGTGGGTTATTAAATTCCACCGATTCTCACCACTCAAAATACATAAAAGATCCCCAGTTCCCAACTGTATCAGGCCTCATTGCTCTGAGCACCTGCACTCTGCTCTTGAATATATCCTGTCTCTGCCTCTAATTGTAAGACCGTGGGCCTTACCAAATGCTCCGAGGAGCTGACTACAGCGAAGATCACCCGGGAGGGAACACACTGGACAAGTTGTAAAACAGACCTTTATTAGTCTGGCCAGACGGCACTCTCCAAGCACCAAGCTTAGAGAGGCGCCCGGCTCAGAGCCTGAGATCCTATTATAGGAGATGCTAGAGGGAAGTTGGCAAGCAGAAATACAGAAGTGAAATGCAGAAGGAATTTTTACAGATTGTCCTTAAAATAACATTTTCAGATATGGAGTTGGGCAAGCATGACAGAACACTATGCACACAACAGACCTTCCTGGCACAACAACAAGCACATCCCTGGAACTCGACGTCTACCTGGTGATCTGTAACAGAAGCAGACAAGTTGGGGCCCTATTACAAAATGGAGTACAAAATGGAGTAACTGTTGTTCAGTCTCACACTAATAAATGTTTCTTATGTCTCTTAAAAAAAAGAAAGAAAGTTTACATTCAGGACTCACTCAAAAGTGGGCCCATCAAAGATGCTAAAAAGGACTGAAGTTTACCTACAGTCAGTGGACTGCTTCCTCTGTGCACAAGGCACAATGGATGGAGTAACTTCCCATATTCCTCAGCCCTGAACTTGCCTGTGTAGTCAGTTGTCCCTTGGCATCCATCAAGGATTAACTCCAGGAATCCCTTGGGTACCAATATCTGTGGATGATCAAGTACCTTATATAAAGTGGCATAATATTTACATATATCATTTACATTTTCCCATATATATTAAATCTCTTATCTCTTTGATTTAAAATACCTAAGACAGTTAAGCTCAGTGGTGCCACCGCCTGGCTCACAAGTGCAAGGTCTTGAGATCAATCCCTGATACCAAGAAAAACCAAACCAAACCAAACCCCAGAAAGACAATGTAAGTGGTACATACAGTTGTTACACTGTATCATCTAGAAAATGGGGACAAGAAAAATGTCAATACCTGTTTAGTTCAGACACAATTTTTTCCTTAAATATTTTCTTTTTTCAATTTTTGGTACCAGTGATCGTACTCAGGTCCTTGTGTTTGCAAGGCAGTTGGTGGAACCACTGAGCTAAATCCCCAGCCCTCCTTAAATATTTTCAATCTGCATCAGGTTGAATTTGTAGATGTGGAACCTGTGGATATGGGGGTTGATTGAATTAGTAAAATTGGAAAGGACAGATTTAAAATGATGTAGATAAAAGAGAGAATTTATTGGAAGGCCCATATAACAGAAGGTTCAACAACCCAATTCCAGGAAGAGAAGAACATGACAGATGATGTAACCAGGGAATCCCTCTCTCCCTCATTCCTCCTCCCCACCCTACAGTTCTCTCTGGGCTGGAAGAATTCTCTTCCTTCTTCCCTGAAGAGAGGGTCTCTCCCCGTGATAGTGGAGCCCTAGCTTGGCATGTCTCACATTCTAGCCCTCTCCATATCTGTCTTCTCGGAAGGCTAAGCCCTCTGCATGGCTATCAAGTATTAAAGCTCTTCATGGCTCCATTGTGGCCTTTTTTTTTTTTGTTGGTACTGGGGATTGAACTCAGGACCTTGTGCTTGTGAGGCAGGTGGCAGAACCACTGAGCTAAATCCCTGGCCCTCCATTGTAGCCTTTTTACTCCCTCCCTCAGAGATCCTATACCTACAGCTTCAATAATCACCTCCACTTCAAGGGTTTCCAAATTTATTCTCCAACACAGACTTTCCCCAAAGCTCTTGGCCTGTGTATCTATCCTTGAATATCTCAAAGGTATTCGAAGATTTCTTCTTTTTTGATAACAGAATCCCCATATTGTTGGAAGTGGGAATGAGCCCAGCTGAAAAGACTACACCCCCCAGCTTCCTCTGCAACCAGGGATGGACGATGAGATGTAAACAGAAACAATTAAGGTGAGTGTTGGGGCTGACTCAGCTGGGAGATTTTTCATTTTTGTCCTTGTGCTTCCTCCTTCTGCCTGAAATGTGGACATGATAGTGGCATAGAGATCATCTTGAGACTATGAGAACCTGAAGGTGAAAACCACCATTAAAAGGGAAGAGATGGGCTGGGGATTTAGCTCAGTGGTGCCACCTGCCTTGCAACCACAATTAGATCCCCAGTACCAAAAAAAAAAAAAAAGAAAGAAAGAAAAAGAAAAAAAAAGGAGCCTGGGATAAAAGTGCTTTTACCATATCTCTAGACAACTTTAAATGAGAAATTACAAATTTCTACCTTATTGAAGCCACTTCTATGTACAACTAAAGGACAAATACAATTCCTAACAGATATAGTAACTTCTTCCTACACTTCTATTCAAATCTGATGCCAGCTCACGCATTCCTTTTCTCCAGTCATACTGCCCCACCACACTCACTATGCTCTCTGCTGCTTCTTAGTCTTCTCCCATGCTGCTCCTAATGCTTAGATCTCAGCTCAGTCATTACTTCTTTAGGGAAGCCATCCTTGACCTAGGCCACCAGACTGGTTCACCCAGGATGGGTTCTCAAAGCATCCTCAGTCTCTCCTTTATTGCATATGTTCTTATTGTAATTTTACAGTTATTTCCATCATCTTTAGACACACATCTATCCCTCTCATTAGCCTTTAAGCCCCATCAGGGAAGGGGTTGTGTCTTTTCCTTCTTTTTATACTGTATCATTTACATATAAGCACAGTATTACAGTAAGTGTCCCAAGAGACAAATAAATACATGAATGCACCAGAAATGAGTTACTTTGGTCTTTCTGGTTCATATTTTTAAAACCCTGGGAAGAATGCTGACTGGTCTGGCTATGGGCAAGTTTCTGCCTTAGGACTGTGGCCAAGAACGGGGCTATAAGAATATGGCAGCTCCCATTCAGACGTTTGGAGTAGGGAAAGGAACAAGTGCAAAGAAGGGAAAGGAGCTATATGTAACAATAAATACCCACCCCTTAGAGGCCATCCTTCGTGCTTATTATAGCCTGATTTTACCTGGCAGGGAAGGCTGGGAAAGAGGGCACATATGCAGGTCCTGCATGCACTAGTAAATGGTCAAGCCTCCTAACTCCTATATATAATGAGATGATTTTATTACATTCCCTTGAGATCTTTTATGCATTTGTTACCAATAGATGATAGTAAAAATGAAAAAATGTTATTTTATCTGATTTTATGACCTCCATTAAATTTCATAAACACTAAGAATACAAACATAAGATCTTTACTTAACCCAAGGCTCTTTCTGCCACCCACTCTCAGTCCCTTCTGCCCTCATTGTGTTCGACCCACCCTGTCCTCCTGAACTCGATCTTGCCTCAGGGACTTTGCACTGAACCTATCTGCCCCAGATCTCGGCAAAGAGGGCTCCTGAGGAGGTCAAGCCAGCAGAACTGCTATGAACACTTCTCCAGTTTGTACACTGTAAAGATGCTGGACTGAGGGGCTGGGAAAGTGTGACTTCAGTCCCAGTGCTGTCTTCTAAATTGTGTACCCCAGTGAAGAGGTGCATTTTTTTCTCACCAAAGATAACATCCTGTGGCAAGTTTAAGGGTTTGTGGGGCTCTAACTAGAGGGAGATTTTTGTGTAATCTGTATGTACCATGTAAAATAAAGCTAGTGATGGCCCATGGTTAGAGACTGCCTCATCACAGCTGGAACATTTTCTCCTCAATTAGATGATGACCCTGTGGCTAAATTGACATTGGAGCCAAGAACCTTGAAACTTGGAGCACAGGTCAACCAGCAGCCAGTTGACCCATCTGACTGAAGATAAAAGAGTTAGAAGAGTTTCATGGGTGATCCTAAAAGCTGGTTCTTTGCTCTGCCTTATCCCGGGACTCTTGAGTTAGTCTCTTCTTCACATCAGGCACTTCATTATTCCACAAGGGTATTTTAGTTTCTGTAGTGTAATGGTTAACATGTTTGCTTGACACAGGGATATTCTCAACTCTCATGTCCTGGGGAGGGATTACAGGCACTGCCCCTAGGGAGTTTATAGTCTACAAGGAGACACACATGACCATCACACCAGCATGACATAATCACACTGAGATGAGGGTCAGGAAGGAGGGACAGGTGAGGTTTGAGAGCACTTGGTGACAGGATTTCACCTAAGGGGTTTGGAAGTGATTACAGTTGAGAAGGGCAGGATGTGTAGATGAGCAGCCAGACATGGAAGGTAGCCTGATGCCAAGAACAGGGCCGAGGTCCCTGAGACCTGGGCCTATTTCTGAGTGCAGGTCTCTCTTGTGCCCAAAGGCATTTCAAAGAGTGCTTTTTGGCCTTTAAGAAAATGCTATTATTTGTCACTGAGGTGACATTTGCAGGCCATGATGGCAAGTTATCTTTCAGGGTCCAAGCAGAGAATGGCCCAGTGGTGTTTGGCAGCTGGTTCCTTTCCACGTGAGAGAGCTGATTGTGCACATCTCCTTCGGACTCCACATTCAGTTACATCACCTCAGTCAGAAAGGGAGTATTTCTGGCAAGGAAGTCGGCAAACACCACAGATCAAACTCCCTGCCAAGTGAGGGCAAACATTTCTTACCATGCTACTGAGCACAGACCACCTCTCCCAGTGACAGAGAAAAAACTCGGTTTCTTAGAGCATCACAAATATTCTTGAAAAGGTTGGATTTATGACAAAGTGATATGATAGTTTGTGGATCCTGCCTGAGAGAGACAGAAAAAGAGAGATGCTGCTGACCCACATGGAAATCTAGCATGATTTCTGACATGTGTAGAACATTTGCTGACAATCGGCTTTCCAGAAGCAGAACCTCCTAAATTGAGAAGGATCAAGGTGTTGGAATTGATCAGTCAGTGCTGCTGGTGATTCCCTCCATGGTCAGATGCTGTTACCAGGGTCAAGGGGCAGAGAGTAAAGGTAACCAAAACCTCATTCCTCCCCTCTGAGGACTAGCAGTTGGTCAGCAACATAGGACAGGTACAAATTATGTGTATAATTCTCATCTCCTGCGTTCAACCACTTCAGTGCTTTGGGAGGGCCTGATTCAGATGAGACACGTCAGGAGAGCATGAATCATCCTGGTCATCCTTGTATTTTTCACAGACAATCTCAGCATAAAAGATGTTGCCTCTTGAACTAATGCATCCCATGAAAGAGAACCTGGTAAATTCACATAGCTAGATCATCTCCTCACCCCATGTTCATCAGTCCATCCTGATGAACTCAGCTTAGGGAACCCCTGAGAAGCCTTCCCTAGTGCCCCTGAGACTGAGGAGATGTGCCACTCATAATCTTTGACTTCCCAGGATGTTTTCATACCCCATCCACTGGGATGTCTTCATCTTGTTCAATCTTCTAGCACTGGTTCATGGGACAATGTTTGGCCTGGTAAGATCTAATGTATTAGCTGGGTGTGGTGGTGCACGCCTGTAATCCCAGCACTGGGGAGGCTGAGGCAAGAGGACTGCTATGAGCTGGAAGACAGCCTGAAGGACATATTGAGTTGAAGGTCAGCCTGCACTACATAGCCAGACCCTGTCTCAAGAAAAAACAAAGCAAAACAAAACAAAAGATCTAATGTATGAATATGGGGAATGTGTGAATATGGGTGCAAAGAGGAACTTGAAGTTCAGAAAAGATTGGAGAAAGACACAATTAACATGCTCCTCTTTCATGTGAGTCATATGAAGGGCAGCAGAATGTGACCTCAGAATATGCCATGTTGGCAAAAGGATTATTTTGAGCTGAAGGCAACTGAGAAGGAGCAGATGCAAAGAAAGCTCTCTGGTATACTCCTATTTGCTTCAAAATAGGACATAAATTTGTAAAGATGTCCATCCTCCTCTCTCTACCAAGAACAGAAGTTAATCATAGGACACAACTAGACTTCTGTCAGCCCAAGAGGACACTCAAGGAAAGCTTCTCAACAAACCTCAGTCTGCAGCCCTCAGCCTCCCTCAGTGCCCCCATGTATCTCTTTTCCTACATTTTGGTGTCCTAGGAGCTCCCCTTTCCTTTGTCTTGTCACTGCTGTACAGTGTATTTATTTTTTCATTCATCAAGATGCCACATGAACCCAGGTCCCCCCACCTCCTTGAGTTACTTGTCAGTGGGTATTCCTCTGTGAAAGCAGGGTGCACACTCTAATAGACTCATTTGTGTTTCCCTGTCACCAGTCTGATTTATAGGAGAATTTAGGAGGGTAGCAGGAAAATGGCTTTAGCTTTATTAAACCTTACAAACAACCCTGTAAGGGTATTTCTATTATTCTCATCTCATCATACAGAGAAAGAACTGAAGATCAGAGTTGCTAAGTAGCTTACCCAAAGTCACACAGCTCATGAAAGGAGGAGGTAATTTTTTTTTATTAAATTCTTTTATTGGTACATTGTAGATATACAACACAATTACATTTCTCATTGGGAATTGTACCTTTACATGATGCATCTTGGTTCTTATTTTTTCCCCATTCCTAGCCCTCCCTTCACCCCCTCCACCCTTCCCTATTTACAAAGACTTCATTTCCATTTTTTCCATTTCTCAGTATTTTTCCTTTCCCTCCTTTCCTTTCCCCTGCCCCTCCCACTACCCCGACCCCTTTGGACCTTTTCTTCCTATTTTGCCTTATCGATTAATCATTCTAATCATTGGGACATTTTAGGTATACAATATAATGACATTCATCATTGGAAATTTGCACCTTTACATAGTCTCTCTTGGTTCTTATTTTTCACCCTTGCCCAGCCCTCCCTTCAACCCCTCCAGTCCTCCCTATTTACAAAGATTTTGTTCCTATTTTTCCATTTTCTCATATTAATCCCATTCCCTTCTATCCTTTCCCCTAGTCCTCCCACTTCCTGCCCCTTTGTCCCTTTTCTTCCTATTTCACATTACCTATTATACATTTAGTCCTTATTTACACTTTCAGTTTCTCACACCAGAGAAACTATTCAGTATTTATACATGTGTGTCCTATTTATTTCACTTAAGAGGATGGCCTCAATGTGCATCCACTTAGCTATAAATGTCTCTAATTTCTCATTTTTTATGGCTGAGTAGTACTCAATTTTATAAAAAAACCACATTTTCTTTATCCAGTCTCCAGTTGATGGGCATTTCGGCTGTTTCCAACTTTTAGCTATCACAAACTGTGCTGCTATGAACATGGGCGCACATATATCACTGTGGTATGATTCTTTTAATTCTTTGGGGAAGATCCCCAGCAGTGGAATAGCTGGGTCAAATGGGACTTCCAGTCCTAGTTCTTTGAGGTATCTCCATACTGATGTCCACAGTGCTTGCACCAGTCTACACTCCCACCAGCAGTGGAGCAGGGTTCCTCTTTCCCCACAGCCCTGCCAGCATTGGTTATTGGTTGATTTCATGATAGCAGCCATTCTTTCTGGAGTGAGGTGGAATCTCAGCATTGTTTTCATTTGCATCTCTCGAATGACCAGTGATGTTGAACATTTTTTCATGTATTTATTTGCTCTTTCTACTTCTTTGTCTGAGAAATGTCTGTTCATTTCAGATGCCCATTTTCAGATTGGGTCTTTAAATTTGGGAGGTCTGATCTTTTTAAGTTCTTTATAGATTTGAGAGAGTAGACCTTTGTCTGAGGAAGAGCAGGTGAAGATTTTTTCCCACATTGTGGGTTGTCTCTTCACACTGCTGGTGGTTTCTCTTGCTGTGCAGAAGCCTTTTAATAAGAAGAGATCCCATTTGTTGATTGTTTGTGCTAGTTCACGGGCAACTGAGGTTTTGTTCATAAAATATTTTCCTACACCAATGTCTTCAAGGGTTCTACCCAACCTCTGTTCCAACTGGTTCTGAGTTTCTATTTTAATATTTAGATCTTTAATCCATTTTGATTTTAGTTTAGTCCATGGTGAGAGATATAGTTTTAATCTTTGGCAAGTTGAAGCCCAATTTTTCCAGCACCATTTATTAAAGAGGCTATCTTTCCTCCAGTGAGGGTGTTTGGCTCCTTCATGGAAGATGAGATGGCTGAGTGTGTCTGGCGTTGTTTCTGCATCTTCTAATCTGTTCCACTGGTCCTCAGGTCTGTTTCTTTGCCACTACCATGCTGTTTTTATCACAGTAGCTTTGTAGTATAGTTTCAGGCTGGGGATTGTGATACCCCCTGCCATGTCTCTGTTACCTAGAATTGCTTTTGCTATTTTGGGTCTCTTCTTGTTCCAAATGAATTTTTGGATTGTTTCCTCAAGGTCCATGAAGTATGCTGCTGGGATCTCAGTTGGAATTGCATTAAATCTATATAGCAGTTTTGGAAGGATGGCCATTTTCACTATATTAATCCTTCCTACCCAGGAGCAGGGGATGTCTGTCCATTTTCTGATATCATCTTCAATCTCTCTTTTCAGAGTGCCATAGTTTTCAGAGAAGAGGTCTTTGATTTCTTTCATTAGGATGATTCCTAGGTATTTCAGTTTTTTGGATGCTATTGTGAAAGGAATTATTTGCCCTATTTCTCTCTCAGTGAGTCTGTCATTGGTGTAGAGGAAAGCTATTGATTTTTGTGTGTTGACCTTGTAACCAGCTACTTGACTGAATTTGGTTATTAAGTCTAGAAGACTTTTGGTGGAGTTCTTGGGGTCTTCTATATAGAGTATCATGTCATTTGCAAATAATGACAATTTGACTTCTTCATTTCCTATCTTTATTCCTTTTATTTCTTTCTCTTGTCTAATTGCCGTGGCTAATGTTTCCAGAACTATATTGAACAAGAGTGGTGATAGTGGACATCCTTGTCTTGTTCCTGATTTTAGTGTGAAGGATTTCAATTTTTGACCATTTAGTATGATATTGGCTGTTGCTTTTTCATAGATGGCTTCTATCAGTTTGAGGTAGAGACCATCTATTCCAATTGTTTGTAGGGTTTTTATCATAAATGCATGTTGGATTTTATCAAATGCTTTTTCTGCATCTATGGAGATAATCATATGGTTTTTGTCCTTGGCTCTATTGATATAGTGTATTACATTCATTGATTTTCGTATATTGAACCATCCCTGCATCCCTGGGATGAATCCCACTTGGCTTGCTCAAGGAGTATGATCTTCTTGATGATCTTCTGCATTCTGTTTGCTATTATCTTATTAAGGATTTTTGCATCTATGTTCATTAGTGAGATTGGCCTATAGTTCTCCTTTTCAGTTGGGTCTTTCTCTGCTTTGGGGATCAAGGTGATGCTTGCTTCCAGGAATGAATTTGGGAGTATTGCTTCCCTTTCAATTTCACTGAAGAGTTTAAACAGTAGTGGCAGCAGTTCCTCTCTAAATGTCTTGTAGAATTCAGCAGTGAAGCCATCAGGGCCCGGGCTTTTCTTAGTTGCTAAGTTTTTAATTACATTTTCAATTTCATTGGTTGATATTGGGTTGTTCAGAATTTTTAGGTCTTCTTCATTCAACTTTGGTAATTCATATGTATCTAGGAATCTGTCCATTTCTTCTGTGTTGTCCATCTTATTGGTGTATAGGTTCTGGAAGTAGGTATTGATGATAATCTGGATTTCTGCTAGGTCTGTTGTAATTTCACCCTTTTCATTCCTAATTGCATGGATTTGGGCCTTTTCTTTCCTTTTTCTGACAAGGTTGGCTAAGGGTTTATCAATTTTGTTGATTCTTTCGAAGAACCAACTCTTGGCTTCATTGATTTTTTTTTTTTTTGTATTGTTCTCTTAGTCTCCATTGCATTGATTTCTCCTCTGATCTTTATAATTTCCTCCCTTGTATGAGCTCTGGGGTTGTCCTGTTCTTCTTTATCTTGAAGCTCGAGGTTCAGCATCAGGTTGTTTAATTGGGTTCGTTCTGTTTTCCTAATATGAGTATTCACTGCTATGAATTTCCCTCGTAAGACGGGTTTCATTGTGTCCCATAGATTCCGATATGTTGTATTGTCATTGTCATTTAATTGAAGGAACTGTCTGATTTCTTCTTTAATTTCCTCTGTGACCCACTGGTTATTCAGAAGTGTGTTGTTCAATTTCCACCTGTTTATGAAATTTTTTGAGTTTCTTTTGGTATGAATCTCTAATTTCATCACACTATGGTCTGATAATATACAGGGGATAACTTCAATTCCTTTGCACTTACTTAAACATGTTCTATGTGTGAGTATGTGGTCTATTTTGGAGAATGACCCATGTGCAGCTGAGAAGAATGTGTATTCTGATTTTGTGGGGTGGAACACTCTGTAAACATCTGTTAAGTTCATTTGTTCAAGAGTTCCATTGAGTTCTAGTATTTCATTACTTACTTTTTGTCTAGTTAATGTATCTATTTGTGACAGTGGGGTGTTGAGGTCCCCCACTACAATTGTATTAGTGCATATATGACTTTTCATGTCCATTAGTATTTGTTTTATATAGTTGGGTGCACTAGTGTTTGGTGCATAGACATTTATGATTGTCATCTCTTCCTCTTGGATTGTTCCCTTTACAAGGATGTAGTGTCCTTCTTCATCTCTCTTCATCAGTGTTGGTTTGAAATCTACTTGATCTGCAAAGAGGATAGCTACTCCTGCTTTTTTTGGGTTTCCATGGAGTATTGTTTTCCACCCTTTAACTTTCAGTCTATGAGTTTCCTTTTGAATTAAGTGTGTTTCTTGTATGCAGCATATGGTTGGATTTTGCTTCTTGACCCATTCTGCCAGTCTATTTCTTTTGATTGGTGAATTGAGACTATTAACATTGATGGTTATAATTGAAACGTATTGACTTGTCATTGCCATGACTTTTTCTTTTTGTCAGGTTCTCCCCCTTTCCATTTAATTTCTTGTCATGCCAGATGGGTTCATTCTGCTTTGCTTCCTGGGGTTGTGATCCTCAATGTCTGTTCCTAGGATATTGTGTCAAATTCTTTGGAGTGCTGGTTTGGTATTCACAAAGTTCCTAAGGTGCTCTTTGTCATGAAAGTATCTTATTCCTCCATCCATTTTGAAAGATAGTTTTGCAGGGTACATCAATCTGGGTTGGAGGCTGTTTTCTTTTAGGGCTTGGAATATGTCACTCCAAGCTCTTCTTGCCTTTATGGTTTGTGTTGAGAAGTCCACTGTGACTCTGATGGGCTTTCCTTTGTATGTGATTTGTTTCTTTTCTCTAACTGCTTGTAGAACTTTGTTCTTCTGTTGAGTTTCTGGAATCTTAACAATTATATGCCTATGTGTAAATTTCTTTTGATCAAGGCTATTTGGAGTCCTATATGCCTCACTTATCTGTATGTCAAGCTCTTTTCCCCTGCTTGGAAAGTTTTCTGCCATTATTTCTGTGAAGAGATTTTTAATGTCATCTGCATTCTCTCCTGTTCTTCATTGACTCCGATCAGTCTTATGTTATTCTTCTTTGCATCATCTAGCAGCTGCTGGATTGATTTCTCATGTTCCCTTATAATTTTGAAGCAATTTTTCTTTTCCTGGTCACTAATTGCAATCTTATGTTCTATATCTGAAATTCTGTCCTTACATTGGCTCATTCTGCTGTGTAGACTTTCAATGGAGTTTTTCATGTCCTGGAAATCTATTTGCATCTGTTTTATGGATTCCATTTGTTTCCTATGTTGGGATTCCATCATGTTACTAGGAGGTAATATTAAGGTCCAAATATGACTCTGTCTTCTATTGCACAGTAACTTAGGGTGAACTCGAGCCAGGATATCAACTGCAGCAGTTAAAAACTGTTTAACTATTGGCCCCTTTGTCTGTTTCTTGCCCCCAGCTTCTCAACCTTGACTTCAAGGAGTCCATTGATCAACTTAAATTTAGAAGACATTGGAGGTCTATTTCTGTTGCTATCCTCAAACAGTTTCTCAGGGAATATTTTGCATTCATTTCAAAAGCTTTAGGTTTGTGTAAAGGGAAGGTGAGCCAAGAAGTTAATGGACAGTAGATCCATTCTGCTAAAGCTCTGGTTTATTGTAGCCTCGGGATGGCAGGCACTGGAATTGCCTAGCGCCTTGGGTAGGATTCAGAGTCCTGTCCCTGGCCTATCAAGTGGGTTTGTGGAAGGCACCTTGAAATCTGCATCTTAACCAGACACCCCTGCCTGGATTTTTTTAAAAGAAAGTTTTCAAGGACCCTTTTAAAAATGTTAAGGTATAATTTATGTAAAGTTAAATACACAAATCTCAAGTGCTTGGCTAGAATTCTTGTGTAAGCACACACTTTTAACCTAATTATATGCCTGCATAACAACCATTCAGATCAAGATAGAGAAAAAAGTTTTCCTTCTAAGTCTTTCTAGAGGTACATAATATTCTGAGGGCCACAGACTAGCTTTGCTTGTTACTGAACTTCACAGATATGGAATCATACAGTATATATGATTTCCATTTGTGTTCTTTCATTCATATTATGTTTTTGCAATTGGTCTATGGTTTTATGAGTAGCAGAAGTTAGTTCCTTTTATTGAAGGTAATTTTGCATTGTATGAATATATTCCCATTTATTATTTATTTTCTTGTTGATCATTTATTTCTAGTTTTTCTTGCTATTATGAATAAAGCTTCTATGAACATTTTTGGAATATTTTTTCAGTAATCATTTGCACTTGTTTTCCTTGAATAATTACCTAAAAATGAAGTTGCTTCAGACTTAAGGTTTGAATGCAAGAGGTGAGTGGGTGTTTATAACTATGAGCAAGAAGTGGAGTGTTGGGGAGGGATGTCAGGAATCACCACCCCGAAAGGAGGTGTGTCTGGCTCATGTTTTCTCAGTGGGTGATAATGCACCAAGAGAATGAAAAATGTTTCCTGAGGTGTGTGTGTGTGTGTGTGTGTGTGTGTGTGTGTGTGAGAGAGAGAGAGAGAGAGAGAGAGAGAGAGCACACCTTAGATATCACAATGGTCTGTGGACTTTAGATATGCTGACATATAGTAATGTGGGGAGAGGGGTGGTTAGAAAAAAATCTGATAAAGCTCCTTGGGCGGGGGTGATAAAAAAGCTTGAGATAGATTGGTTTAGCTAAACCGAGTCTCTCTCATATCTCCAAATTCTGGAACCTAAAGGGATGATTTCACTTTTTGGTCAAGTAGGATGTATTTATCCATTTTCCATTACTTTTCTAAAGGCTGGGTACTTTATTTTTAAAAAAAGGTTTAGTTCTGGAGGCATGGGTACCAGCTCTAACAATGCCTCCCCTCTGTCAGCTGCATCACATCAAAGCAAATGGGATCATGGTAATAGCACGGATGAGAAAGAAAACTCTTACCACAGGACAGGAAGCCAGAACATGCTTCAGGGTTCTGCCTCACTGTTTTATAACAACCTTCTCATGAGATCTAGCCAGAGTCCCACAAGTACCACATCAATTCCTTCTGAGGGCAGTGTCCTTAATAATTCAATTACTTCCCAGCAGTCCCCGCCCCTTACAGGTACCCCCACCTCCTAATATTACAACACTAAGGATCAAGCTCCCAGCCCACGAACCCTTAGCACACACTCAAGTCACAGCCAAACTGGAGCACTGGGTAAATTGGGGACAATAAGCAACACTACCCAGGGAAAACCAAATAGCTCAAATCCTGGGTGTGTGCTAGGTATGGCAGAGGCTCACAGGTGCAGGGGCACAATAATGCTCCGAATGAGCAAGGAAATAATCAAAGCTTAAAAAATCTTACTCTAGTCACCAGAGGGATTAACTGGCCCATGAGAGGACAGCTCTTTTATTTGTACCTTTTGTTGAGGGAGGAAGTGATTGTTGGCCCTGCTGGGTGTTGAAAAGATCAGATCTTGCATGGAGGAAGCTCAGGGACCACAACACAGCCACCAAACTTGAGGCTTACTTTGCACCTTGTGCCCATTGTTCTCCTTTAGCTCATGTGCAATGTTTCCACCTCACCAGGCCTTGCCTTGTGACAAATGGAAAGAAAGTAAAAAATCTGGAAAGAATGAGTGCACCAGAGGGGAAGCAGATACCATGAACAGAGGCAATTGAAGACACACTCAGCTGTGGACACCAGTCAGGAGGAAGGGACTCTGAGAGAAACTCCTGCCGCTCTCTGTAACCCAGGCCTCGAGGTGGGCCGTTCATCACTCTGGAGTGGGAGGTGACCAGCTGTGATGCACTGCCTGCAGCTCTGAGTCCCATGCACTGGCAGTGGAGAACCTTGGCTGAATCTACTTGGAAGCAGGTGGCCTGAGCAAGTCTCATGCCCCTTCTTTAGCTTTCTGAGCCTCCATCTCCTCATCTGCAGACTGGGAGCAATAATAATGGTACCTAACAAATGTGTCTACCTCAGAGTGTTATTGTGAGGACTGAATCAAGAATATGTGCCAAGTCCTCAGAGTAGAGCTGGGTGCAAAGTCCCCCTACACAAGCCTGGGCTTTTAAGATTACAACTGACAATGGCCAGGGGTTCAGCTCAGTGGTTCAGCCACCTGCCTCGAAAGCACAAGGTCCCGAGTTCAATCCCAGATACCAAAAAAAAAAAAAAAAAAAAAAATTACAACTGACAAATGAAACTTCCCTCAAGCTGTCCTTACACAGTGGAGGTGGGGTAGGGGTATCAACTTTCTAATTTCTTTTTGTTTTTGTTTTTTTTCCCGGTACCAGGGATCAGACTCAGGACCTTGCACTTGCCAGGCAGGTGAAGTGCCACTGAGCTAAACCCCTGGCCCTTCTAATTGAATTCAGTCAGGGCCTGAGCTATATCCCCAGGCCATTTAAAACTTTTTTAAAGTTTTGAGACAGGGTCTCAAGAAATTGCCCAGGCTGGGCTTGAATTTGTAGTCCTTCTGCCTCAGACTCTCAGAGTGCTGGCATGGCAAGGATGCATCACCATGATTGGCTTTATTTCTTACTCAAAAAAGACTGATATGGGCTGGGGATTTAGCTCAGTGGTTCTGGCGGCTGCCTCACAAGCGCAAGGTCCTGAGTTCGATCTCCAGTACCAAAAAAAAGAGACTGATATGCAAGTATGACTTTGCAAAGTTCTCCTGATCCTCTCTAGACTTCAGGCAGGGATACTGCTGCCCCTTGGGGCTGTCATTTCTGATTTACTCACACCCCTGCCCCCAAGGGTGGAGATTACCACTCTCCTTGGTGGAGTGGGGTGTGTAGCTGGGAGGAAATTTTGATTGAGCCCCTGATGACTCATGAGTCACTACACTTTGGCTCATCAGGGTGTTGACACAGCATAGATGGGAGCCCAAGCTTTGGCCAAGAAATAGAGATATGTGGGATGCTCCCTAGTTGTGGAGGCCATTGTGGACCCTGCACAGCACATCTTTTTGCTACTCAGGTTGTTTTGTTAAGGGGGACATGATGAGCCAGGGTCAGACAAACAGGTAGGATTGGTTCATCTGGTTGTGTGGCTCTTGGGGCCCAGCTTATTTCTTCTGTGTTCAATTTCCCAAAGACTTTCTGACCTCCCTGGAAAGCCATGGAATTATTCTGAGCATCCTGGCCTGAGTTCTCCAGGAAGCAGGCTCCATGACAGAGATCTGCGCACGGAATGTTTAGAGGGGAGAGTATTCAAGGTCAGTCCCTGAGTGAGGAGGGAAGGGTGCAGGAGGGACAGAAGGAGAAGCTGAACTTTGATGCCATTACAACAAAAGCTTCTGCCAGTGCCACCAGGATGACCCTTTGTAATGGGAATACAGGTCTGGCTTCCTCCACCTGCATTAGAGGAAGGCTGCCCTGGCACAGCAGTGGCCTGGGGTGAGGCAGCTCCCCACCCAGGTCACCCTGGAGAGGAGGTGCCTGCAAGCTGTGGCTGCCAACTGCCTGGCAGCTGGGCCAAGAGCACCCCTGTCCTGTGGGGCAGATCTGGGCCATGTCCCTCAGCATCCTCCAAACTGAGCAAAGCCTTTGGACCTTTTTTACCTTTACCTCCTGCTCACATGTTTCTTATCCTCCAATATCTGAGAGCTTAATAATTAAGGGAATGGGGTTCAAAGTAGGATAGACAGGTAAATATCATTTCTACCATTCATTAGATAATATGTCAGGTACTATCCAGGCATGGAAGGTACAACAGTGAATAAAAGAGATCAGACCCCTCCCTCCGGAGCTTATATTGTCTGAGTAGTAAGGGCCAAACACAAGCAAATCAGAAAAATATAACATATGGTGATTCATGTCATCTTACAATATACTTATATATTTATTATATTTTTTGGGGGGTACAGGTGATCGAACTTGGGTCCTTGCGCTTGCAAGGCAAACGGCAGAACCACTGAGCTAAATCCCCAGCCCCCTATATTTATTATATTTTGAAAAATTAAGTGAGGTGGGGGAGGGGAAAGGGATAGTAGGGGTGGTGTTTTGTGTGGAAGTCAAGGAAGGCTTCCCTGAAGGGTGGGCTTTGAGCAGAAGGATGAAGAGAAGGTGGGGTCACATAGGGATCCAGGGTGAGGGGGTTCTGAGTGGAGGAAAATGGAGACCCAGTGCTGGGTTGGAGAGTGGGATGGGAGTGTCCAAGGCCCAAAGAGGCAGGGGAAGTGCTCAGGGAAGGAAGTTCAGGAGCAGGAGATAAGACCATGGGAGTTTATGTGAGTCACCCAGGACAGGCAAATCTACAGAGACAGAAAGCATGTTGATTAGGGGTGGGCAAGTGGGTAAGATTGGGAAGTACTGATTTTGGGATGCAGGGCTCTTTACAAAATGATGAAAATGTGCTAAAATTCACTGAGATGATGGTTGTATGGCTCTGTGAATATGCTAAGAGCCATACAATTGTACACTTTGGCTGGGGAAACTGTATGGCGTATCTTAATAATGCTATTTAAAAATCAAAGAGGGAACTGATGGGGGCCTGGACCACGCAGGGACTTTTTCTCTGAGGTGGGGCACTATTGGATGGTCTTGAGCAGAAGAATGAAATGGTTAAAAAGAATCTCTGTCTTTGTGTTGTAAACAGGCCAAATGGGGCATGGATGGAAGCAGGAAGCTGAGTAAGGAGCTAACTGCAATAATTCAGGGAAGAGGTTGGTGGAAGTAGGGGAGTAAGAGGTTGAATTTAGACACTCTTTGATGTTAGAGCTGGCAGGAAGTGCCATGTAAGGGTTTGCAAAAGAGTCAGCTTTTTAGTCCCAACTACTAGTAGCAGAGTGGATTCTCCTTTTATCAGGATGGAGACACCTGGGGAGAGACATTTTAGGCTGGAACCAGTGTTTTGCTTTTGATGTGTGAAGTTTGAGATCTCTCTAAGAGATGTCATAGGCAGTTGGGAATTGGGTCTAGAGTTCAGCAGAGACACAGCCTAGGTGGGAGATGAAACCTAGGAGTCATCAGCATACTCACGGGATTTACTCTTGAGACTGCATTGGACTTTGGGAGGAGAATAGACACAAGTCATGGTCAAGTGTCCAGCCCTTTGATGCTCAGTTCCCACACGATAGATGATCTAGCTTGCATAATTGTGTCAGCAGTTGCAAAAGGGACCAAGGGTTCAGATGACAGCCCTCTCCCATTAAATTTTTGTTTCAGAATTTTTCAGGCACTCAATTTGCTCCATTCACTTTGAATCTTAGCACCTTCAGCTTTATACTTTCACTACTTGATCTGGTTTAGTCGTGACCACTAACTGCAAATCAGCCACTCTGCTGGAAACATCCGCTACCTAAAGATCCTGGCCCATACTTTCCACCTTCCAGTGGAGAAAGCAGAAGACCCTATTTCCTTACTAAGAATGTATGGCAAACCTCAAGGCTGTCACAGATGTAACCCTGTGTTGGGGGCAGGGAACATTAATTCAGACTGGGGATGTTTATGAGGCCTTACTAAGGAAGCAGAATATTGAGTTTGAGCTTGAGAGTTAAAAAGTGTGTTGGAAAAAGATGAAGACAGGGGTGGGGATGGAAGGGCAACCAGGCAGATGTGACAAGGACAGAACTATAGGATCTCTATGGCTGAAGCACCGTGTTAGTGGTGTGGGAAGAGGGAACGCAGACTGGTGGAGCTGATATAGGGCATTGCTAGCATTTGGATCTGGAATGTCCCCCAAAGGCCTGTGTGAGCATCAGTAGGAGGCGGGGGGGGGGGCTTTGTGAGAAGCTGGGCATTGTACACTGTTGTTGAGTCACTGGAGGTGCTCTCCAAGGGGACTGTAGGACCTTAGTCCCTTCCTCGCTCACTGGCCACAAGATGAGTGACTTTGCTCCACCACTGTCCTGCCATAGTGAGCCACCTTACCACAGGACTGAAGCAACAGGGCCAAGGCATCATGCAGTGGAACCCACAAAACTGTGAGCTAAAATAAGCCCCTTTATCCATCAGCTAATTATTTCTGATATTTCCTTATAGTGATGGGAAGATGACTCACATTGGCACTTCATTTTAACAGCCCCCAAGGCACACCCCCAGCTCAGCTAGTTACTCAGAACTGCCCCCTGGGGAGCAAGCGTGGATCTTTTGGTTCTTCTCACTCTAAGCCCATCACAGTAACTCATCAGCTTCACTGAACCTGCTGTTTCCCGCCCACTGATCCATGACCTAACCTCTTGTATCCCTCCTGTGTTTTCATGATTGCAGCCTGCCTCTTGCCAGCATCCTCAACTAATTTGGCTCTTTGGCTTTCTATCCGGTCATCTTATAAACCTAATCCTGGGTCATTCCAATAACTGCTCCCTTCTACATTATGGTGTTGAGGCATGCATGTTGTAGTAGCTTCAACTTCAACATCAGTCTCAAGTAGGCCCTTGAGAGTCATCACCAGTCTCAATTAGATCTATTCTTTCACACATCATTGGCCACCTTAATTCCTCATCTTTTACTGTGGCCATGCCAAAGTATTGTTCCTCTTCTCAACTTGTTCTAAGCACAGAAAATAAAAGGCTTTTAAGCTTGAAGTCCTTCAACTGTTGCCTTCTTTGCTTGCAAACTCGTTTAGTTACTTTTTTTGTTGTTTTTTTTTTTTTGAAACAGAGTCTTGCTATGTAATTCAGACTGGCTCTGAACTCACTATGTAGCACAGGGTATCCTTGAACTCACAGTGATCCTTCTGCGTCAGCCTCCCAAGTGCTGGTATTACAGGCATGCACCACATCCAGCTTGTTTAGTTATTTATTGATGCACAATAAATTACGCCCAAATTTATTTATTTATTTTTCCAAATTTAATGATGTAGAACAACAAACAGCTGGATGTGGTCATGCATGCCTGTAATCCCAGCACTCAGGAGGCTGAGGCAGGATTGCTGCAAGTTTGAGGCCAGCTTAGACTACATAGTGAGTTCAAGACCATCTCAAGGAAAAAAACAAAAACAAAAAACAAAAAAATCTATACATTTATTATCTTAATTACCAGGCATGGCCACCTGGTTGGAGTGGTTTGGTTGGGTGCTTTTCCTTCAGTATGTCTCCTAAGATTGTAATCAACCTATTGGCTAGACCTGTAGTCATCACATGGGTGGGTCATTACATAAGTGGCTGTACAACATGGCTGCCAACTTCCTGCAGGGTGAGTGATCCAAGGAGAACCAGACCCAGTGTCTAAGCTGGAAGCCACAGTCTTTTTATAACCTAATAGAAGAAAGACATGCCTAATATCACTTGTACAGTATTCTATTTGTTACAAGTGAATCGGTAAGCCTGGCCTTTCTCAAGGGGTTTACACAGGGCATGAATATCAGGAAGCAGAGATCACTGGGGCCATCTTGGGAAATGCCTACCACAACTTCCTCTTCCTTTCTATATTCCTGCTCCCCTTCAGGGCTAGTTCCTCAATATGACAAATATTTCTTTATCTTTTGGACCTAGCTCCATCATTTCACCAGCTCCTTCCTCAACCTTAGAAGCATGCTCAGAAATCTCCCAAGTTAAAAAAAAAACCTTTCCTCCACCTTGCTCTGTGACCTCTGATCTCTTCTTCCTTGACCTGCTACTCTTTTGCAGAATGTGACCTTTAGTTCCCTGCATTTACTTCTACCTCCATAGCTCTGCTAAGGTCACTGGTGACCTCCTAAATGCCAGTTACATGGGTACCTCTAATTTTTAAGTTGACTTCTGCAGCATTTTTAAAATTTTCATTTTTGCATTGCTGAGGGTTAAACAAGGGCCTCAGACAAGTGCTCTACCACTGAGTACATCCCCAGCTCTCTATAGCAAATGTTGTTAACTTTCTTCTTTAGCTTCTCCTGTCCTGCCGACTATCTCTTCAGCCTTCCCTTTCTTCATTTACCCTAAAATCTGAGATTGCCCAAGCTTTTCCCACCCTCCTAGGCTTCCCTGTCTGAATTCTCACCTCCACATGCCCACATGCCATGCACTGTGTTCTGTAACACTCGTTGCAGCTGTGAATCTGATGTGAAGGGAATAACACACTTCTTGACTTTGTTTAAATCAACTTCAGTCTGACATTGAGCCCCCATTGAGCTGAAACGAAATGAATCTAAGTCATTTGTAATGATCCCTTCTTCCACCTGGGGGTGTGCCAAGGCTAGCTTCTTCTGGGAGGCCTGGCTGGGCAAAGCCATTGGCTCTTGGCTCTTGCTGAGAGGTGCTGAGACGTCTTTGGTCCTGTCCAGTGGTTTCTTCTGGCCTCATCCCTTGGAGCAAATCTTAGCCAGACTGAATGTTCTCAGACCTGGGGTCCAGTCCTCCCAAATGCATGGATCAGTTGCCCTGTTTGACAACTTGGCACCTCTGGGGCAAGCTGACATACAGCAGCAACCAGACCCCACTCCTCACAGACTTGCTGGTGCCTCCTGTCTGCCAGTTCCAGGGCGAATCTCGTCTCTCTTTTCTTACAGCTCTCTCAGCCTCCACCCCAAGAACATCAAGCATAGACTGGTGTCTGTTTTATATTCTACAGAAACATCTCAAGGAAGCAACTCCAAAAGCCTGGCCACCTGCTTGGAATACAAACCAATGTCCAGCAAACAAAAAGCAAAACAAACTCAAATCTTAGGAGTTTGGCAGTGGAATTCAATGCATTGTCCCTAGTGAGTCTGTAGACAGCAGAGATCAAAACATTTGATTACTTTGGATTGAGACAGGCTCCCACTATGTACTAGCCGAGGCTGGCCTCAAAAATCACTGTGACCCTCCTGCCTCAATCTCCTGAGTGCTGGGATTACAGGCCTGCATCACCACGGTCCGCCTTTGCTTTATTACTAATACAACTGATTAGAGAATAGTTTTGGGTCTCCTCCAAACTGCTTGCTCGGTAGACGAGCCCACCCTACGTAAGCGTGTGTGTGTGGGGGGGGGGGGAAGACCCGTAGTCAGAGCCATAGGGCGGGGCCACGCATGCTCAGTTCCTTCCCCCAACCGACCAATCAGGTAAGCCGCTCCTGGCTGCTGGAGCGAGCAAGAACCGCGAGGCAGGTTAGCTGGCGCGTGTGGTCCGCAGAACCCGAGGTGGGCCGGAAGCGTGGGTCAGCATCTGACCTTAGATGACCGCCTCACTGTGAGCTCTGGATTTGTAGCCCGGGTTGTCTCCTGGGCTCCAGACCGGCATTTCCCACGGCCTCCCGGACACCCCTGCACGAGGCGGCCGGAACTGAGCCCCCCTAATCCGAGGTCCAGACCCCTCCCGCCCTCTTGGGTCCTAGGGTTGAGGACCTCGCAGTCCGCCCTCCGACCCGAGGGAGGTGCGCACCGTCACCGCCCGCGGCCCAGTTTGTCGGGATCCTCCTCCCTTCCTTTAACTCCCAAAGCTTCCTGGTTCCGTCCCCATCTCCTCGCCATCCCCCGCCCGTCTGCTGCTGCCTGCTGGGGAAGCGCGGCTCTGGCCACAAGTGCAGCCTGGCCCCTCACCCCCAGATGCATCCTGTACTTTCGCACGGACCTTTTACAACATCCAGTCTCCAGAACTTCCGTCAAGTGGTTTTCTTCTGCACTGTTTTTCCCAACTTTTGCCTGGAAAATTCCTAGTGATCCGTCAACATTCAGTCTTGGGGTTATTCTTTCTCAGCCTCATTCCTGACCAAGACGGCATCAAGAGGTCCCTCTTCTTTGCTCTCAACGGTGCAGCACAGGCTAAATGTTAGTTTCCTACCATTCTGAAGATCTTTCAGAGTAGGGACATGTGGAATTCTCTGTGTTCTGGGAGGAGAATTCGTGGCAATCCTCCTGCCTCAGCCTCCGGAGTGCTGGGATTATAGACGTGTGCCCCACACCCAGCTGCACTCAGCATTGCTCAGTGCCTGGTGAATGTTAGGGGCCTGACAAACGTGGGACACGTGGCCTGATGGCCACAGCATCCCACTGGCTCCAACAACAAAGAAATAGCCTTCCTCCCCTCCCCCCTCACCTAGTGACCTTGGTGCTGCTCATTGGTTGCAGAGTTCCTAGGGAATTTAATGGTGCTTTCCCTCCGGGTTGCTCAGCTGGAGGCAGGCAGGACAGGCTTCTCTGCAGGCTGTGAGTGGGCCTTGCTGGGCAGTGACTGCTTTGTGCAACCTCAGGGCCTCCTGCAAATCAGACTTGATCGCCTTCACTTCCTGTGCTCAGGGAGATTAGATACTGCCTAATCAAGGTCGATTTTTTTCTTAATATTTGAAACTACCAAGTACCAGTTGCCATCCAAGTGGGTGGCTTTCAGAAATCCCCTGTTTTCTGGTGTTTGACTTGTGAGTTTCAAGAAACCAATTTATTTGGAAAGAACCTGCACATAGAGGTTCTTTGAAGTGCTGTGAAGCCCTAACAGGAAGTGTCTTGGGACAGGGTTAGACAGTCTTGCCTCACACCCAGAAGTGGCCGGAATGAGGTACAGGTACATTGGTGTGGGCATGGCTTTAGGCCATTCCTGTGGTTCTCTCCCCATGTGTGGCATTTTACAGATACAGCTGGATCTGAATCAAGACGTCTGTTTACTCTGTAGGGTGTCCTGGCGGGTACCTGTTTGGCCAGGCTTTCTGTGAGCACTGTGCAGACAGGCTTGATAAGCGTAGTCACCTCAGCCTACCCTGGGGTGATCAGTCTTGAAGTGGACTGAAAAACAATTGAGTGAACTAAGAATTCATTGAATCCTTCACATTTCCCCAAATAAAGAACTGTTCTGGGAAGTATGTTTTCAGGAAAAAGCTCGGCAGGGGAAAGGCCACATATCTCCACACCATTGCATGGGAGGTGGATAGCTGTTACTTTAATCTGGCTAGGGAGACAGACACTGCTCTCTTCCTTGGTTCTTGTGATGTATTTTCAGGAGAGGAGATGCCTGTTGTGGGTAAGTGCTGTTCATAGTGTGTGGCATACACTGTTTCGTGCAACAGATAATGGCTTGAAGTGATTTATTGAACTCCACTATGTGCCAGGACCATTTGGATTGACTTTGAATCCATTTAGCAAGTCTTCGAGGTAGATTTTATTATACTCACCATTTTTTTTAGAAGAGAAAACTGAGGCACAGAGAGACTAAATAACTGTTACAACTCTTCACAGTCAACAGGTCAGTGGCAGAGCTGGCATCTTAGCTTGGATGGTCTGATTATGAAGCCTCCTGAACAATTATCATGCCCCTTTCTTCTGGGAAATCGGCATTGTGATTACCACTTCACAGCTTAGGAACTGGAACCCAAGGAGGTTAAGTAGTTTACTCTAGGTCCCTCAAGTGGTAAGAGATGTAGCTAAGGCATCTACCTAGGTCTGTCTGTCTCAAAGTGTACAACATTCTCATACTCTATACTGGGTACATAGTGCATATACTAGTTTAAAAAATTTTTTTAATTACACTTATTTATTTATTTTTTAGGGGAGGGGTACTGGTGATCAAACTCAGGACCTTGTACTTTCGAGGCAGGTCGCCAGAACCACTGAGCTAAATACCCGGCCCACACTTATTTTTTGAAAGAAAAAGTCAACTGTCTCCTCTTCATGTTTTTTTTTGTTTTTGTGAGACAGGAATTTTTTTTGCTGGCAAATTATGCTTTTATTAAATGTGTACCTATTTACACTCATACCAGTGGTGTGAGAGTTCTGATTACTTCACATCTTCATTAAACACTTGATTTATTATTATTTTTTTAATCGCAAAACATTTACTGGTACACTTTAGGCATACATAATGATAATACTCATTATAGGGAATTTGCACCTGTACATGATACATCCCACATATGAGACAGGATCTTGCTCTACAGTTCAGGCTGGCATTGAACTCACTAAGTATCTCAGGCTGGTCTTGAATTCGAGGCAATCCTCCTGCCTTAGCCTCCCAAGTAGTTAGATTATAGGCATATACACTACCATGCCTAGTTTCTTCCTCATTCTTGATTTCCGCTTCCAAGGTGCAGTCATTTTCAACCTTTTAAGTCTTTCTCCTCTTAGTCACATATTTCTAAATAAATGCTTATACTATTCTAGATTTTTCAGTTTTACGTATTTTCTATTTATTACCACTGAAGGTGAAGAGTTCACTCCCTTATACCCTGTCCTCCCTCCTTCCTTCAAACTTACAATTTTTGACTAGTTCAATATTCTCCACTTACATTAAGACTGTGAACATTCACAACTGACTCATGATATACTATAGTTAAATTTCTTTTTATTTAGCTTTTGAATTTCTGTGAAATTAAAATGTGTTATTTAAAAAATTTATTTGCTTGTCCTCCAGCTCCGACAGGAATGTTAATATCTTTTCACTCCCCTCAAGCATTATCAGGTGAGCGTTCATTGCCTCTTTTCTTGGTGATAGTCTTCCTGGACCCATTGGTCTTTCTGCTCCAACCTGGTCAGGTGACTAAGAATGGTTACATAGCTGTTAACCTGGGAGTTTAACTGTCTGTCCTTTCTGTTTGGAGAGCCCTGTTGAGCTTTTGGAACATGTTCATGTCATAGCTACCCTGGGGCTCCAAGGACAAGTGTTTCAGGTGGGAGTAAATAAAGCACGGTGTGTGGTGGGTGTTAAATGTCAAAGTTACACAGATGTAAGTGGCAGAGCCAGGTTAGAATGGCGCTTTTTCTGCTGGAGGCCCCAGTGCACCCTACAGCCTGGCACAAATGACCATTGCTGTGGTCAACCTTCCCTCAAAAGTTCCAGACCCGTGGAATCGTATAGGGTAGAGGAGATCTGATGCACACCTCTAACTTCTTTTACAGCTGGAAGATTTGGTTGAATACTTGGACTTTGAATCATGCTCTAGAGTCTGTCACTTAATAGTTATGCAATTTGGAGCTGGTCATGTAATCTAAACCTCCATTTCCTCATTTGTAAAATAACAATAGCACTACCTGGATCATCATAAAGATTAAGCGATCGCAAATGCTTAGTGAATGTTAAACACTAACAATTATGGTCTAGAACTCTGCAGGAGTAGTAATGCTTTTACTCGTGGACCCTTATGATCTAGTATCTCTGAATTTCTGCACCATGTTGGTATACCATGGAAGAGAGCTGTGCACAGTAGAATTTTCAGAATGCATTCTTCTGTCACCTGTGCAAATCCCCTGTCACCCTTCAGTTTAGCGCCTGTCCACCCTATCAGCACTGGTGCTGGCTATTGGCTATGACCAGCATGAAAATGAATTCCATCCAGATGTCTCAATTTGTGCTTTTTGCTGCTGTTTAACTTTTACATTTTTCCTGTATTGACTAATGCAAAAATGTTAAACTTTTTAGGTGAGAATTTTTTCTTGGGAGAAAGGAAAACTTTCTTGTTTTAATTATATATGTGTGCATACATATAAATTATATGTACACAAATATTCACATATGTATGTGTTATATTTACACATGTGCTAACTTGCAATATGAAATGTACTTCTTACTCGAGGTCACCATTGAAAAGTTTGGAAAGGATATTGTTATGATCTTTGCTAAGTTTTGTCTGCCTTCTTGTATCTTAGTTTGTTCATCAGGTCTCTCTTTAGGATGAAAAATTAAAAACAAGGAAACCAGGGCTGGGGATGTAGCTCAGTGATGCCTCGCCTGCCTGGCAAGTGCAAGGTCCTAAATTCAATCCTGGTACCAAAAAACCAAACAAACAAAAACCAAAAACCAAAAAAACCCAAAATACAAAAAACCAAGGAAACCAAACAAGGACTTGTGTTTTTGTCTTCAACATTTTCTGGGCACTCACTACACAAAGATTTTTGGACAAAGGTCACTACTTTCAAATCTACAATCTTGTTAGGGGAAACAAACAGCTAAATGGAGCATTACACAAGTTAGAATGATTTAAATGTTAAAAGGCACAAGCAATATGGGAAGCTTTATGTAGCATAAGTAAAAAATTTCAATAATCAAAGGTTGGTAAGGAAGGGCTTAGGAGTATGCTTTTGTTTTATTTTGTTTTGTTTTGAGGCGGGGTCTCCCTTTGTAGTTCAGGCTGGCCCTGAAATCACTATGTAGCCCAGGCTAGGAGTAGGCTTTTTAAAAGGATATTCAGGCTGGGTGTGGTGATGCATGTCTGTAATCCCAGCACTTAGGAGGCTGAGGCAGGAGGATCTCGAGTGTGAAGCCAGCCCAGGCTACATAGTGAATTCAAGGCCAGCCTGAACTACATAGTGAGATCCTATCTGCAAACAAAGGCTATTCAGTAAAACAGTTTGGCTGGATCATTTAGTTTGATAGTTTTTATAATGTGGGCTTTGAAAGCAATACATCCTATTTTGCTTTTAATACTGTAATATGTTTGGATCCACAAAGTACCTATTTACGATGTTAATTTGCCTTAAAACATTTCAGCCCAGTGTAGTAACTGTTAGTATAAGTTGTATTCTAGGAATGGTGACTTGTCCCAATTAGAGATTCACACTCTCACACTTCCCCAGTGACTATAGCAGCCTGTGATCCATAGCTCAATCTATACAAGACTTTGCTAATTAGCTCAATGTCAGACATGTTCTTATTGGTGACATTGTTGGACTCCTAATAATCTCAATGTGGAACAAGATGTCATTTGTGAATTCAGTACTAGTATGTGGACTAAAAACTAATAGCCACTGTTTAGTCTGAGAAAGGGTATAAGAATGTAACAAGACATGTAACCTGTGCCTGTGTGGATAGTACCCAAGGTTTGATGGTTAAACACACCTGTGTCAAGCCATTAGTTCGGGGGATTCCAGTTGACTGATGCTGACCATAGGGTGAGAGAATTTTGCCACAGCTTAACAGAGATGCCTCAAGTGACTCTCATGAAAGTGTGGTCAGAAAAGGGCAGAAAGCTAGGACTTTTTAAAACTTAGATTGCATGTACAGTTGTGCTACTGCTTGCTGATAAATCTTAATAGGTGATTCTGTGTGAGGCAAATCAAGTCTGAGCTTTCCTTTCATATTAAATGGGTAGTTGACACCATTATCTACCAAAAAGAATCTAGGTGGTAAATGACCAAAATGGTTGTCAGTCTAAAGGAACAAATTTAAACCAGGTGTTTTGGAGCACACTTGTAATCCCAGCAATCAGGAGGCAGAAGCAGGAGGGTTGCTGTGAGTCCGAGGCCAGCCCAGGCTATGTCGTGAGCTCAAGGCCAGTCTGAACTACATAGCAAGACCCTGTTTTAAAAAAAAAAAAAAAGAGCTCTAGAACTTTTGAGTTAGTCCCCAAAATATCACTCATCGTTACCTCCTATTTACCTGTTTATCTGGTTACTTCTTCCAAACAAGTCTCATGTGTACAACTAAGAAATAACAGTCCAAATAATAGACAAAAATTGTATGAAGTACGTATCAGCTACCTAAAAAGGAACAGCAGCTGCATTTACAGAATACTGCAGTGAGGGAGCACCATTTATGGCAAAGACAACCTTACTCTAATTATGTGGGTCTTTGCTAAAATCCAGCAATGGCTTCAAAATCATAGCAAACCTGTCGAATCTATGTTCAGTTAATTTCAAGTTTAAAATTATATCAGAAAAATTATTTCAGGAAAATAGGGAATTTGGGAAGGAATGACTTTGTACAGTTTTTAAAGAAAATCTGAAGGAAATAGTTACTATCATTGAAACTAGTTTTCTTCCATCATCTGCTTTGTTACTCTCATAACCAGTTTAAATTCTAAGCTTTGGATAATTTATTAGTTGTTTAAACACTAATTATACAAAAAGTATTTTTTTGAGACAGGGTCTCAATATGCAGTTCAGGCTGGCTTGAACTCAGTGTGTGGCCCAGGTTGGTCTCAAACTTGAAGCAATCCTCCTGTCCCAGCCTCCTGAGTGCTGGGATTACAGGTGTGCAACCCCACGCCTGGCTACAAAAAGTATTTTTACACTAATGCTCTTCAATTTATTGAGCTCTTCAATCTGTTTTGGCCTGAATGGCAAACATGAAAGCCTAAGTGAGAACTTCGTTATCAAATTTAAAGGACTAGGCTATTTAATGATTTCTATTTTGTTTCTTCAAATGGTCATTCTAAGTATTGTACTCAGGTCAACCTACAGGTGAAATTTGTTAAACTAAAGTTTGACTATTTTAATGAATCTAAATTAATATGAGACATTTGTAAATATGATAGTAAACATTTCTCTAAATGTTGATGTTTCATCTGAAGAATATAAAGAACCTTTAAAATTCAATGTTCCAGAGTCCTCTGGCAGCCCACTTTTTTTTTTGAATTTTTTTTTGCTTAAATTATTTTATTGGTACATTTCAGGTGTACAATACGTTTACATTTATCATTGGGTGCTTGTACCTTTACATGATATATCTTGGTTCTTATTTTTTCCCCATTCCCTAGCCTCCCTTCACCCCCTCCACCCTTCCCTATTTACAAAGACTTTGTTTCCATTCTTTCCTTTTCACATTTTTCCTTTCCCTTCTTTCCTTTCCCCTTCCCCTACCACTTCCCCTACCCCTTTGGACCTTTTCTTCCTATTTCAAATTATCAATTATTTGTTTTAATCATTTTAATCTTTATTTACACTTTCAGTTTCTCACACCAGAGAAACTATTCGGTATCAAATGGGACCTCTAGTCCTAGTTCTTTGAGGAATCTCCATACTGATTTCCACAGTGGTTGCACCAGTCTGCACTCCCACCAACAATGGAGAAGGGTTCCTTTCTCCCCACACCCCCGCCAGCATTTATTGGTTGATTTCTTGATGGCAGTCGTTCTTTCTGGGGTGAGGTGGAATCTCAATGCTGTTTTCATTTGCATCCCTTGAATGACCAGTGATATTGAACATTTTTTCATATGTGTATTTTGCCAGCCCACTTTATTAATAGCCACAGTACATTTTCAGAAATATAGCAAAATCAAATGGAGGAAATTCTAAACACTCTAAGATTGTTCAATCCCAATGGTTTCTACCCTTTCCCCTTTTTGGGATTATGAACCACTTTGAGAAACTGATGAAAAATGCATATAAACAAAAACTTATGTACTATTACAAAGGACTTCCTAAGGTTTCCTGATCCCCAGGTTAGGAATTCCTATTTCAAAGCTATGGGACATAGTGGAAAATAAGTTTAATCCATTTTCACTTAATTGTTACTATAGTATGAGTATTTTAATAACACTACTTAATGGCTGCCTTAAGACAAAGTCTTATTTTAAGCACCAATATAAATTTAAAAAATTTATTCTCCTTCCCCGATTTTACAAGGTTTTAAACGAGCTACTTCCTATCTCAAACTGGTTAAGTCCTTAAGGTTTAGACTATCAGACAACTATTCTCCTTTTAAATATACTATTCTTTAAAGCTAGTCACTGAAAAATGAGATTAAAATATAATACAATGTGAAAATGAACATGTATCTATATACTGAAGAACAAGTTGACTTCATAAACTATACTTCTAGGTATAGTCTCACACTTGCAAACAGGCACATAGGCAGTGCCCCTGGACATAATGTACAATCCTTAGACCATACCTTTTACTTGCTCAGTACAACAGAGGCCTCCTTCCATGCTACTGAAAGTCCTTCCTTACCAGTCAGGACAGGAAACACTTCATTTCTGAACAAATCTGCCATACCAAAAGCATCCAGCCAACTCCTCAGTTAACCAAGGAGTTAGCATTCATTGAAGAATAGTATCTGTGAGGATTCTAAAGTTGAACCATTGACCATATCTTCACATTATGATGACTGGACCCTTAATCCAAGGGAAGTGACTATATTATGGAATAAACTTGTTCTTGTTGAACTCCACTGGTCACTCCAAAGAATGTTTACTTAATAGGGTCAACTTGGATATACTATATAGGGAATTCTTTTTTTTTTTTATTTTTCGTACCGGGGATCAAACTCGGAACCTTGCGCTTTCGAGGGAGGCGCCGGACCCACTGAGCTAAATCCCCGGCCAATATAGGGAATTCTTAAAAGACTTCCTTCCTAAGGCTGATTTAAATACAGGGGATATGAAATACAGAAACACATACACAACAAGTATATAATATTTAATCAAATCCCTTACCAAAGAATTTTCAAAGTTTTAAGTGATAGTCATTTCAGTATCACTCACTTTTGTTCAGTGTATTTGTACACATATCTGAATGTAAGAAAAGGGTCAGCATGGAAGCTATAACTTGATCATGGGATTGCATTTTGTCTGCAGCTGCTATGTAAAAAGTGAATAATGGAGCTGGGTGTGGTGGTGCATACCTATAACCCCAGCATGCTGGGAGGCTGATGCTGGAGGGTTGCAAGTTTGAGCCCAGTCTGGGCAACCTAGTTTCAAATAAGAAATAAAAAAGGACTGGGGGTATAGCAAAGGTCCTGGGTCCAATCTCCAGTATTTTAAAAAACTACAACAAAACTGAGTAACAGGACATTTTTTCCTTGCTTTTCTAAGATTTGGTTTTTTCTTTCCTGGTTTCCTCTGTACATGTTAAACACTAGGACTTGCACTTCAGAGACCTGGGGACCAAGGAACAGGAGTAGGAAAGGGAGGATATTACTGTGACAATTTTAATTCAAGAATTTAAACTCAATGGTAAAGGATTTACATGTGAAAATGGACCATTATTTCTCCACTGACTAGATGGCATCTCAGGAATCCTATAAAATATTCAACCAACTTATTTGTTCTCACTATTCAAAGTACCACTTTGTGTTTATCTTGTCAGACCAACTACATGGGGCGTGAAAGATGAAGAAGGTATATATATTGGCATTCCTGATTGTGCAATCTATACGTTTTGCATTTTAAATATAATAGTTCAAGCATAATCCACATTTTAAAAATTAAGAGAGAGACAGTAAAGGTTTTAAAGGTTTCTCTTTGAAAAGATGGTATCTTATAGTACATACAAAAATACTCTGAAAATACATACGACTTCATTTACAAAACACTGAATCAACATATTACAAGAATTACATGGTTATGGATTTTAATAAACTCAGCATGCGTTCATGAAACTTAAAAAATATTAAGAAATGCATTGAAAAAAGCAGTGTAAAAAAAGACAACTCATACTGTTAAATAAAAATTACAAAGGTCCTGAGCCAATTAATGGTTGGTAACAATGTCATTCAAAAATGCCTTTAGGTTTTAATAAAATCCACTGCTATTTCTGCATGCCTAGTCCATGAAGAAACTGTTTGAAGTTGTGGGGTAATGGTCAGGGATTATCATGCCAAGTTAATTTTACACCTCAAAAGTACAAGTTTGCCCATACTTAAAGGTATCTTATTGTTGATGGTGGAATGAGTTATTCCTCAGTAAAAAAATACCAGTCAACTAACAAGAATGGCATGAGATAGTAGGATATGTAATAATTTCACCATTCATATACTGACTTTCAGTATCCTGGTTATATTTTGACTTTTTAATAAAGATGCATTTCAAAGGCCTCCATGGGAGGCAAAATATAGAGAATTTATGGTGCCAACTCTTATGTAATCACCGGACTAATCCTCCCTGGTAGCTATGCAACATTTGGACAGAAAGGCACAAAAACCAAAAGTTTAAATATTCCATGTGCCAATCTGGAAAAAAATAATTTAAATCAACAGAACTGACAGTACATCTACACACACATAAAAAAAAGCAGAAAAGATATCTCACATTCATTTATCTCAGGTTTTACAAAGTGACTTTGATGCTAAAGTAAATACATTAACATTTGAAAAATTACATGACAAATTTTTTTTCAACTTTTTCAACTCTATACAATGATAATTACAACATAAGACTTTAACACACATACACAAAAAAAGTTCAAGACTTGTTCTGTCAGTGTCCAAGTGGCTAAGAACCGGTTCCCATAATAGAGAAATAAAACACCTAAAGTTAAGGCAGTAAAACCTCCAAATGCAAAGCCATAATACTGTAGATGAAAATTTGATAGCAGGTGATCCTCAGAGTGTATGTAGCAATCAGTAAGCGAATGCTACAGCATCTGCAGGTCAAAGTGTGAGAGTTCGAAAACCACTTCAAGGTTGTTAGGCTGATGACTGTAACTTTCACCTATTTTATGTATGACAGCCACTTCTATTTTGAAAAGAGTGGCTGCATCTGTGCCACGATATGATTGCATGTTCACGTAAGTGAGGAGGCACTGCTTTTACCGATTAAGGGTCAGTCGAATGGAATTTTTGATGACACGAATGTTGTTTGCTGGAACTGGAGAAGATGAATCTGGTAGTTCTTTACTAGGCAGTCTCTATTAGAAAAAAACAAACAAAAAAGAAAAAGCATAGGTATACATTACAAAGGCCCAACAATCAGTCAAAAAACCCTTTCTTCAAATCCCTGAAGCTCCTAAACACTCAAGTGTGTGTGCTGAATAATTCCTTCCAGTATTGCTTATTCACTGGTATTTCTTCCTTTTGGGACTTGCTTTTTTTGGTCAGAACTGAAACAGGCCAGGGAAAAGAGTTGAAGTGGCAGGAGCGTGAGTATGTACAGGAAAAAAGGATTTATTTTTTGGTATCGGGGATTGAACTCAGGACCTTGCTCTTGCAAGGCAGGCGTGGCACCACTGAGCTAAATCCCTGGCCCGAGGATTTTGTTAAATCAACTGACACTTCTAGATTGAGAGAACTCAGTCATCCTTGAAGTCAGGCAATGACACCAAGAAAACGGAAATGCCTAGTGATTAAATAGGAAACTCTTGGCATATGAAGTGAAAAATGAGTGTTAGGAGAAAAACTTGCTGAGAGTTACACTGCTTAGTTTCTATAATATATTTATGGAGAAAACTGTGAACTGTGTGAACTGCATAGTCTAGCTAGGTAACCTTGATGTTGGAAAAATTTGGGGACATTTGTGTGCAAATTCTGAGGACATTAAATATTATATAGGGAAGGGAAAATCTAAGAAATTGAGAAGCAAAGAAAGATTTCTACAATACAGACTTTTGTGTGATAGACGTAGTATGATAAAGTTTCATTCAAAAGATGACTGCAACAGTTAATGCTTAAATCTGTTTCTATTTCCTCATTCAAAAACAAGACAAACAGAATCCCCAAAGAACTATGAAAAAGCTTCAGTCATACATAAAAGTTGAGAACATGGAAATAGGGCAATGAAGACTCAGCTGTCATAATCAAACCTCAGAAATTAAGTTTGCCCCATTTGTCTGGTTTACCCACTTAGGCTTTGTATGTGAAATATTTAAAAAATCCAAACATGTCATTTGATTCTATTATTTAATACCCATCTCAAATTTTTTTCTTCTATTATCATACTATAATTATAAATATATGCTTACAATTTCTATAATAAATAGCCTATGAGGACATTATTTTGCTTTCAAATGGCCAATACATTCCAGGGAATCTAGGGAGGTGACAAATGATTGGAATGAAAAGCACTTTATTTTTTAATGGGTGGGGTGAAAATAAGCTATTTTATTCACTATAAACTCGTGAGAAGGGCTTTCTCTGATTTATACAAGGTTGCTTTTAAAGCACTTATTAGCTTACCATGCTTAAAACTGTGTATTATCAGTTTCAATAGTAACTCTTAAAAGAATAAGTCTTTAAACTGAGGTTTAGGGGCACCTCTCTCGTTTTTTTTGGGTTCCGGAGATCGAACTCGGGTCTTTGCACTTGTGGGGCAGGCAGCAGAACCACTGAGCTAAATCCCCGGCCCCATGTTTTTCTTTTTTTGAGATAGGGTCTCACTGTGTAGTTGAGGCTGGCCTTGAACTCACTATGTAATCTTTAAACTGACTATGCAATTCAGGCTGGCTTCGAACTTGCAGTGATCCTCCTGCCTCAGGCTCCCCAGTGCAGGGACTACAGGTGTGCACCACCACACCCAGCTCTCCAGTTTTTTTATTTAAACTGGAGATTAAACCAGGGCCTCACATATGCTAGGCAAATGCTCTATCACTGAGCTATACTCCCCAACCCTGTTTCTTTAAATATAAGAAACTAAGAGTGAACACAATCTAAATAAACCATGAAGTCTTCTTAAATTACTCGCTCTTTTTTAGGCATTTGATGTATGTATATTCAGGACTATCTATTTTGCTTGCTGTCTCCATCCTTAACCCTAAGAACATCCTTAACCCTTCAGAACAGGGACAAACTCTTACCCTGGGCTTTAATAAACCTTTTTGTACTTGTAGATTACCTATGATTTTTTACCTATGAATAAGACTATTACCTTTTTGCGTGACGTATCAATAGTTGGAATAGGCATAGATTCTCCAACAGCATCCTAAAAACAGAATAATTATACATGAACAAAACTTTCTGATATGCAACACTCATTCCTACTTAAAACATAAGCAAAACCTTACAGATCTAATCTGACCTACTTTCTAATAAAGAACCCTTCTGACACATTGCTCTTTATTCTGTATAAATAAAGAGCAAAATAAAAGACAGGAAATGGGTAGATAGATATTTTTCAAATGGGAAGGGGGTCAAAAGATGGAGGAACGGGTACAGGATGAAAAAATAATTCAGATGTGTTATGTACATGAACCAACTCCACACAAGGAATGTAACCATCATGTAATATAAATATACTAATAAAAAATAAAAACAAAGAAAAAGTATTCTGAAGCACATTATTAACATATTTACCATTGTTTTTCTTTTTCTGTCTTCATTGCGGGAGTCCTTAAATGCTGACTCAAGTCGAATAAACTAAAATATAAACATTAAAATGAATTATTATATATCTGTAAAAACCATACAAACCTATATAAACAGAGAATTAAGTAACTGATTAGGCCATCATCAAAAACTATTAAAAACATAAGTTGGTGAGGGAAGAGATTTTAAATTAAATTGAATTCAACTGCCATCCTGAATTTGTACAGTGATTTTTTTTGGTTAAATCAAGCCAGATTCTAACAAATCTACATAGCTTTACCACCCCCTACTGGAAGCAAGGAGCATCAACATAACACAAAAAAACCAACATAATTTAGTTAGCAATTGTGATCTGTATAAGTGAAAGAGAAATTTAGACCAACCATTCAAATTTTTCAGACACATCAATAATTTGAATTTAGGATGAGCACTTGATATTATTCCTCTAGGGTTTGAAATATTCTTTTCAAACAATCAACTCCTAAGAAGAAACTAACATAGCTATGGAGAATTGTGGGTTCTTTTAACCTTAAAAAAACTCAACTACTGAATTACCACTAAAGTCATAACTTTACCTTTTCTATGTCTTTCAACCTTTTAGGTGTCCCATCTATGGATGGGGAATGGGATCTTTTTGTTGTAACATTCTTGGTCATATTCGATATTCCATTTAGATGCGGTTGTCCCTGGGCAGGGTTGTGGGGTGTTGTTATTCTAGGAATGACATTTCGCCCCACTACAGTAGGAATGGTGCAGACAGCTGGGGGTGATACAGCTTTTACTGTAGAGTCAACCTCTGAAAAAAAAAAAAAATTTTCTTATTTTTTCTCTTATTTGAAAAATGACTTTGATAATTAAATATTTATTTAGTAGAATCACTCATAAAAGTTTAGATACCCACTTGCACCAATTACTGGAATAGATAGTCCTTGAGCTGGTGGGACACTCAGTGGCTTCTCTGCAATTACAGCAGCAGGCTCAGCACTACTCCTATAAAAGTATTAAATTATCATTAAGTGATTTAATTTCTGTATAATGATTCCCACATACTCTTAAGTCCATACCATCTCCCACAGCACTGTCAAGTATTTCTAACAGGAAACTGACTAGCAGCTAGTAAAACAGAATCTTTTAATGATTAAAAAGGCATTCAGCAAAGCTATAGAAAAGTTCACATTATCTTCAAATAAACTGAAGACTGAAAGGGTAATTTTAATATGCAGACCTTTCTGTTTCTCCTGTACGAGGACTTTCAGGCTTAGAAGGTTTGTTTGTAGATAGTGGAGAATTAAAAGGAGTTCCACTGTCTGTGTCTCTGGAGCTGTCCAGACAATTGCTATCTAGAGATGATCTTTTGGATTGAAGTCCACCTGAACTTCGACTGACATCAGAGAGACTTTGCTGAAGTAGAGGAAAGCGGTTAGAATTTCAAAAAAACAAATGAGAATACAGAGTACTTTAACTTTGAAGTGCATATAAGCAAACTATGTCTGTGATTACTGAAGGTAAGGATGAATGCATTGTTTCTCTTTCTTTCAAATAGGTGTGAGAGATAAAAAATTCAAATCTGGTCCCACTATTTGTCTGAGTGGAACCATACTGGAGAGTTAAAGTAACAAATTTACCTTTTTCTTCTTCTGAAGAATCTCTGCTGGAAGGTACTGATGAAGTTGTTTTTTCTTTACATGAGTTGCTTCAATTTTCATTCCCTCCTTCAGCATGTTTATATTGTTTGCTTGTCTGTACACTGTAACAGTATTAATATGTTAAATGGGGAATTTCTTTTTGGACTAAGAGCTGTTTTCTTATTCTGAAGTGCATATACCTTCAGTATCTCCCCAAGTAGGGTAAGGATGGTGCTCATTGCATATGCCTTGGGTCCAGTCCCCAACACACACACACACACACACACACACACACACACACACACTGTTATACAACAAATGTTTCTAAAACACTGTCAGTCACAATCCTATTCAAGAATTGACTAGTTCTGGGCTGGAGATTTAGCTCAGCGGTTTCGTTGCCTGCTGCGCAAGCGCAAGGACCTGAGTTCGATCCCTGTTACCAAAAAAAAAAAAAAAAAAAAGAATTGACTAGTTTTGCACGTCCATCTTCTAAGACTTTCTCATAATCAAATCTCATTAACAAGATAAATATACAAGCAAAAACATTTTTCTAAATCTTGTTTATTGCTATTTTTCCAAAAGACAACCTCTCTTCCTATTACCTGCTGAAGCCTGAGTCAATTTTTTTACTAAGTACTCAATAGCAATTCATCCTTTCCCTTGTCCATGAAGCTTCTTTTACTACTGTTGCCCACATTACAGAACATTAGACTTCGCAAACCATCTTCCGTACATCCTTATTGTGCAGGGAGGGAAATGAGGCTCACTATTGCTGAACACCTTGCCTGAATCAGAATACATTCAACCCCAGACTTCTATTTTAGTGCTTTGTAAGACAACCAGTTATATTATCACATAACCACTTAATGTATTTTATGAACAGCCAATTAGATTAAAAACCTATTGAAGATAGGGATGGGAGACTTGTTTTACACAGCAACTATTGTGAATTGTAATAAATTTTTTAATATCTTGGACCCTAAAGTTTCCACATCTGGAAAAGAGCATTTTACATATCTATACTAAACAGAATATCCCAATAGTGTCCTTTTTGAAAAATTTGAGATCAAATTAGAACGGGAAAATTTATATTTATGTTCTCATTCCAGATTGCTTATAAAATAATTATGAGTACTTTTTCAAGTTGTAGATTCCCTGGAATGTTTGGCTTTTTTAAATTTGTTTTTTGAGACAGGGTCTCACTATGTAGTTCAGGCTGGCCTTGAACTCACTATGTAGCCCACACTAGCCTTGGACTCATAGTGATCCTCCTGCCTCAGCCTCTGAGTGCCGGGATTACAGACATGTACCACTATGCCCAGCTCCCCAGGAATGTGATGTAGTGATTCTAAGGAATATGTGTTATCATGATAAATGTGTGGGCTCGCATTTAGAAAACTCACATGAATCAAAGAATAATAGCATGAATACATACTATTTCAGATTAAGAAAACCCAAATTTATAATTGATACATTACAATATTCCAGACAGGTGTGGTTCGGGGCTAGATATGAAAGATACTCTTTTTTTAAATTTAATTTTATTTAAAAAATTTTTTTTTAATTTTTTCCCCATTAACTTTATTGGTACATTTTAGGTATAAAATACAGTTACATTCATCATTGGGATCTTGTACCATCACATGAGTCTCTTGGTTCTTATTTTTTTTCCCCTTCCCTTGCCCTCCCTTCACCCCCTCCAACTTTCCCTATTTGCAAAGACCTCGTTTCCATTTTTTTCCTCTTCTCATATTTTTTCCTTGTGAAAGATATTCTTGATCAATCATATTCTTATCCACTGATACTTAGTTCACATGAAAAAATTAAAAATTAAGTCATCTTGTGGTTATAAACCATGGCTGTGCACAAGATGAATCACCAATGGAGTTTCAGTTATCTTTCTTTTTGTTTTAAAATAGATTAAAACTCAAAGGGTTTAACAATACTCAGTTTCCTCACATTTGTTAACTAGACAGGCTTCTCTCAAGTAGAAGCAATAACCTTTGGCAGCTTTTTTTAAAAATTAAGTATCTTTCCAGGAATATTCTATGCATTTGTACATGCACATATTTTTTCTTATTTATGCAAATGGTAGTGCACTATACACATTATTCTGCAACCCTTCCAACTTAATATGGCTTGGAAAGTGCTTCATCATGCCTTTCTTTTCCTTTTTTTTGTTTTTTTTTGGTACTGGGGATTGAACTCGGGTCCTTCAGCTTGTGAGGCAGGCAGCGGAATCACTGAGCTAAATCCCCAGCCCTCCTTTCCTTTTTTAATACCAGCATATTTCCAAAATATGGACGCACCATTTCATTTAACCAATTGTGAAACTTCAAAGAAAATACAGCCAGCAGATCCTAGGTAGTTAATACTGAGTTACAATTAAAGTTGAGAATCACAGCTCTATGATGACAAAGTCTTACCTGTATCAGTAAATGACTGTATATCATAGGTCAAGTCTATATTAACACTTTCTGCATTTTCTACTCTCCGAAAAATTATCCCAAGGAACCACATTGATACATAATTGTTGCTGTAAAGTAAAATTTAAGAATTTTCATTAATTTTTAAAATAATTTTACAGAAGCTATTTGGTAATTAAAACTTAAGCTCTATTTCTCTATCTCATAAGTAGATTTCAATGGTTTGGTTAAATTCTTAAAACTGACATCCAGAACTAACAAGTTATCCTGTGTTGTTCTAAAGAAGATTGAGTGGCTTTGAAAATGACTTGCTGAATATTTACTTAAAGATGCTCCAATTAGATGGAATGCTTGGTGAGTAAATGGGCTACCAAAGTAGTGTGTACTTATTTGTAATCCATGGTCACTCATACTCAAAGATGTAAGTGGGGCAGAGTGGGGCACACCTATATTCCCAGAACTCTTGGAGGCTGAGGCAGAGAGATCATAAGTTTGAGTTCAACCTGGGCCAACTTAGCAAGACTGTCTCAAAAAATACAAAAGTGGAGATGTTGCTCAGTGCAAATGCCCTGGGTTTAATACTCATTAACACACATGCATGCAAAACTATTAAATCTACCCCACTGATGCAACTGATTTGAAACAATGTGTATGCCAAATGACATTTTTTGAGAAATACAATATTGTAAAATAATGAACTTACTCTTTATGATGTTCTTTATTTCCTGGGAATGACTGGGGATTCACATGGGCAAGAGTAATAAATTCATTCCGTTCTAAATTTCCAACAAGTACACGGATTTTAGATTCTACCAATCCAACCCTAAAATAAACAAGTTTTTTCTCATGACCATATTAAATTTGCAAAGTATATTCAAGTAAACTGAAGAGCACATTAGCTATGAAACTTTAAAAATTCATTTTAATAATGAAGTCCAATTTAACAGGGCCTATTTAAAATACCATTGAGAATGGAAACAAAGTCTTTGTAAATAGGGAAAGGTGGAAGGGGTGAAGGGAGGACAGGGAATGGGGAAAAAGTAAGAACCACAATACATCATGTACAGGTACAAGTACTCAAATGATAAATGTAAACGTATTATAAACCTAAAATGTACCAATAAAAGAATTTAAGCAAAAAAAAAAACAACAACCCCCAAAAACAAACCATTCAGATAAATGAAAAATTTCATGAATTTGTTATGTTCTCTCTCCCTTTTTAAAAGTTTTCTTGTTTTTAGAAGAACTGACCTATTTAATGCATTTCTGAATCTAAAACACCCTGCCTTGGTTAAGATTATAAAATAGTCATTACTTGAGCATGACTGGTGGAAAATGTTCCTCAATCTGTCTCTACTTTCAAATCTCGTATCTAAACACTAAGGCTATAATGTAAACAAAAAAGCTAATACTGACACATAAATTATTATTATTATTTTTTTGGGGGGGATTTATAATTTTGAACTTTTAATAGTTTCATCTTTAGTGATGCCTTAACAGATGTGCAATAAGAGCAAGATTTCAGTTTTCATACTCTTGTGATAAAATGTGATACAAGAAAAGTAAAATTAAGATTAATGACATGGAAATAAGGAAAACAAGTGGAAAAATTCTGTCAGAGAATTATAAAATATTAAAAATAACTACCACTTATTGGCTACTGACTTTCTGCTTGAAATGTGAAAAGCTTTGTGCATACATCACCTAATTGCATCAATCATCACCACTGATATTGTTATCTGCACTTATAGAAGGTTGAAGTTGAGGTATAAATCAGTTATGTAACTGCCTATCATCTATCACATCGTTTATGCACTGTAGAGCTGCAAATTCAATCCACCTCTACCTGATCTAGTGCTGTGCTTTAAACTTTGTGATAAACATATGTGTGTATATATATTTTATGCGACACATAAATTATGAAGTAAACATGCTCTGAATTACAAAATGAATAGACCTTACATAAATACATACATACATTTATTTATTTTAACCATGACAAAGTTTATTTGAGAAAAGAGAGCAGGGGAAAAACTGGCTCTGCAGTGCAAGTTTGGGCCAGGTAAAGAGAAAAAGAGAGTAAAAACAAAAATAAAAGTACACGCTGCATCTGGGAAATGCAGCATGTGCTATTATGGAAAATTACAATAGCCTAGACCTCACATTAAAAAATTCACTAAACTGAAATTAGACACTAGATTGTTTCATTAGATTTCTACAACTTCATTTTCTGATTTAGATAAGAAATGGGACTAATGTCCACTTCTTAATTTATTAGTGAGTTTATGAATTAGAATAACTACTACCTTTAAAGAACTTTTTCAAACACCTGTCAAGAAATCAGCCTCACACAATATAAATGAACAAGTAGTTGTGTTCTAACAAAACTTTATAGAGATGGGCAGACTGAATTTGGCACAGGCTATAGTTTCCCAACACGTGATCTAGACAAATTAAATACTCTTCAGTAAAAAAATTGTTTTGGAGTTCTTTTACCAGTAAAGTGATTAAACCTGTGAAGTAACAGTTTTGCTTTTCCAGAAGTCAGACCCAAGGAAAGGATAACCAGCTCTGGTGGCCCAGTAGCTTCTACCTAATGGCACCAGGAATATGAATATGCTGGTGACATGAGGGACAGATTTAGATGCCCTAGAAAAAATACATTGCTCCTAGACCAAAAAGAAATCTCCTATCTCTCAGAAGCTTAAAATTCTGAAACCTTTTGTACCAGTGTCCCCTAAATTAAAGATATATATAGTATATTTCCTTCAAGTTTTGATGGAGGAAACTATGATAACAAGGATGAAAAACTCAGTAAGAAGGTGGGTATTAGAATCATCCAAACATCAAAATTTTGCTTAAATCCTCTCAGAAGCATCAAAAAACACAATCTTGGGCCAGGGATTTAGCTCTGTGGTTTTGCTGCCTGCTGCGCAAGCGCAAGGACCCTAGTTCAATCCCTCATACCAAAAACAAAAACAAAAAAACCACAACAAAACCCCCCAAAAACCCACAACCTGCACATATACACTTAGGTCACTCCTGATTCTGAAACATTAACTTATGGTATTTCTCAATCACTGATGCTCCATGGTCATGTATATCATTCACCAATATAATTTTGCAAATCAAGCAAGAAAGTATTTTATAAAACGTAAAGCACCATATAAATATATTATCACCATACCATGGGGAACTTGAAATGTTAAATCTTACCACTCTAGATGGTTTTCTTCTGTTGATGCACTGGCAGTCAATACTATATAATGTCTGAAGAATTTTAAGCAACAATCAGAAAAAAAAAAAGAAACCTCAGTTAGCATCTGCTTTTCCATCATTTACTTTGTCTTTCTCCTTCCCAATTTATTCCCAAAATGGCAATAAAAGCACACAGTTTACAAAACTTAAGGCACACTTTGTTTTTCTCAAAATTAATTCTAGACCCCACCTTTGAAAAACACAAACTGCATTTAAAAATCACTAATACTGCACTGGATCTGATATGACTACGGTGAAGGATCTAACTCTATTATCACTTCGGATTTCTATTAACCTATCTCTACCTTGTTTTAGAAATCTAGATAACAGCTGTCACCCATCATATATTAACTCTCTAAATCTAACATTCTTCTTATACACTTACATGCACATAATACAAAATTTCAAATACCTGTACTTTTGAAAGAAATTTGGTGGCTCAAGTAGCTTGGACCAATCTGATTTCCCTTGAAGAATTTCATCTGTAACTGCAAGACCTAATTAGAGAGAGACAGTGAGAGAGAAAGACACTCAGATTGTTTTATCACTCTACTCCCAACTTCCAAACCTCAACAAATTCTTGAGTTATAAAATGTAAATATGTTGTTTCTCAGAACTCATATATGATATTCAGCCAGGTCAGACTGGATTGGCTCAATTTCTGGCTTTAATATTAACATATACTTTGGAAAAGCTGAAAAGAATTTTTAAGGAGAGTATATCACATATTTCTTTTTATTTTTTTTTTGGTACCGGGGATCGAACTTGGGTCCTTGTGCTTGCACAGCAGGCGGCGAAACCACTGAGCCAAATTCCCTGCCCCACATCACATATTTCTAATTGCCAATCCATAGCTACAACAAGGAATAAAACTGTCAATAAAAACCTTGTGGGAATATGTTAAGGCAGAAAGGGTCAACATACTTACCTTGTTTAAATTCTTCTACCATTACTGTTCGAGTTGATGTGGACACATTATATGTAGAATTCTGCTGTGGGTAGGCAGGGGTGATTATAGGCATGAGGTGATACCTATCTGATGGATTTACCTGTGAAATTGTGAAATCAGAAGCAGAATAACTGATCTATTCTGTTATTGTCCTCATTTCATTTCCCCAAAAATCTGAAGAATATGAAACATAAATTTAATACTAAATTTCCTTAAATTTGTTTTCTGGTGAGATAGGGTCTCCTTCTGTAGTTCAAGCTGGTCTTGAACTATGTAGCCCAGGCTAGCCTTGAACTTGTGGTGATCCCCCAGCCTCAGTCTCTCAAATGCTGGGATTACAGGTGTGTACCACCACACTCAGCTATAATTTCCTTAATTCTAAGAAGTACATTTCCCTTCCCTAACATTTCATTATGAAGTCAGATATGTCTGACAGTCAATGTCAAAAAAACCCTGCAATTTATTTTTCCTCGGAAATGCTGTTACAGTGATGGTGCATCTTATAAACAATGGCCTTTTAGAATCAAAGAAACCAGTATCATAACTGGAATAAACAATATTTGGTCCATTTATTCTCACTCCTTTTTCTGTACCCACTCAATGGATAACTTTCCTTTGGTTACTCAGAGGAATGAGCACTCACTCTAAAAGCAAATTAAAATGTGAGGTGTATAAGAATTATACCATCTTGGAACCAACAGTCTAAATTGGACTGCAAAGTCCATTTTTTATATACATCAGTACATTATTAGTAGTAACTACTTGTGAGACAGTTTTTCACAACAGATTATGACACTGTGGTTGATACACCTACTCATCTAGTGTTACATGGGAGATTTTTAATGACGTAACATTTAGATCAGTGTAAGTGACCTAAATCATCTGCACAAAAAAATCTCAGCAGAGGGAAGGAAAGGATTATAGCTACAAAGGACAATGAGCAGGAAGAACAACAATCTTTAGATTGTATTTTAGAGAAATGTTCTTTCCTTAATGCAATTCCAAAGTAAATCACATACCCGGGGATCCCAGACAGGCAAATTCAAATTGCTTTCTTCTGGTTGCTTCAACAGCACAGGATTTGGCCATTCCCTAATGTAAAGAAGGCAAATTAACTCACATAGGATATCACTTAAGATACTAAACAAAATATTAAAATTTTAAGATGGTTCCAACCTTTATACAGCAGATGTTCTGGGTATTTGTTAATTTAAAAAAAAAAAAAAAAAGGAAAAAAGTATACAATGGAAATGATTATTTTGAAGCAGTGTTCTCTGAAAGAGAACAGTACTTTTCTCCTTAGCTGTAACTAATTTCCTTACTTATCTGGTTTCTTTGAGACAGGGTCTGCTATGTAGTTCAGGCTGACCCTGAACTCATGGAGATCCTGCTGATTTAGCCTCTCTAGTGCTGGGATTATAGGCATATACCACCATGCCTGCTTAGTTGTAACCAATTTAGACTGAAACTTCTTTTCCTTCTCATCTGCTTTCATGGATTTAATTATGACAATTTGGTAACAGCAGTAACATTTACTGAAAATAGTGACAAATCAATGTATTAGCGGTGATTATCTTCTCTATCTTATAGATGAAAAGAGCTTAAACAACTTCTTTATAGGTTGTAATATGCAGAGAAAAATCTACTATAACCTCTTTCCCAAGCTAAAGGCCCTCATTTACAACTCCTGGCAAGAAAATGGTATACTATTTTTTTTTTTTTTTCCCCCGGTACCGGCGATTGAACTCGGGTCGTTGCACCTGCGCAGCAGGCGGCGAAACCACTGAGCTAAATCCCCGGCCAATGGCATACTATTTTAAAAAAGTGGCATCTATATAAAAGATGAAACACAGTAATTTGTGATAATATGGACAGAGCTGGAGGTCATTATGTTAAGTGAAGTGAGCCAGGCAAAGAAAAATACTGCACCATCGCACACCTATGTGGAATCTAAGAACATAGATCTTACAGAAGTTGAGAGTAGAACATTAACACCAGAGGGTAGAAAGAGTAAGGCAATGTGAAGGTTGAGGAAATGTTGGTTTATAGGTACTCGGTTACAGTTTGATGAGAGAAATATGTTCTAGTGTTCTACTGCACAGTAAGGTGACTAAAGGTAATGCTAGTGTACTGTATATTCATAAATACTAAAAAGAAAATATTTTGTGTATCTTCATCACAAAAAAAATATTGGGCCAGGGATTTAGCTCAGTGGCACTGCGCCTGTCATGCAAGCGCAAGGTCCTGAGTTCAATCCCCAGTACAAAAAAAAAAAAAAGGAAAAGAAAAAGAAAAATATTTGAGGGGACAGATGTTTATCTTGATTTGAGTATCATGGGCATATAATGTGTACATATAACAAAATATCACATCATGGTACCCTGTAAATATATACAATACTTAGTTATCAAAGAAAAACAGAAATAAAAAAATGCTATCTGGATGTGCTAACTGCCTCAAATTTGCTAAGTTTTTAAAACTTAAGGAATGTTTTAAAAAAGAACAGAAAAAGTCTGTGCATAGCTCTTAATTTTCCAAATAAATTTACATATAAGCAGAAATTAATAAATAGTCTAAGTACCTATATATACTTACCACTTGGAAAAAACTAAGAAAAACTTATGAACTAAAGTAGAAGCTGCTGCATTTGGATATAGCTGGCAAGTTCTTGCAACTAGCATTGCCCAGGAGACACCACCAAGGAATCCCAGCATGTTGGAATAAATACCACGTCCTGAAAAATTAATATATTTATTATTGTTAGACTATAATTCGATCCTTGTCATTCAATAGGATAACTTTATTCTTAAGAGTATTTCTTAGAATTTTTCCCCTAGGAACACAATATTAAAATCAACAAGGAGCCATTCATGCTAAGCTCATTGCCTATTAGATCACCAGGTGCTCCACTCATTCACTGATTCAGAGCTACTTCTAGTCTTATAAGCTCCATTCATGGTATGTGCTGTGCACCTTTTCATTATTTAAATATCTTTAGATACACAAATACTTACTAATGTGCTATAACTGCTTACGGTATTCAGTACATGCTGTATAGGTTTACATCCTAGATGTGTGGCAGGCTATATCATCGAGATTTATAGAAGTGTGTTCTATGATATTTGCACAAAGAAATTATAGACATTCCTCATTTAATGACAGAGTCATGGTCTTGCGACTAGGTCCTAAATGACGAATTATATATAGTATGTACATCACAATATTCAGAACAAAGAAATGGTCAAAGGAAACTCCAACTTGATGACTTTACTTTTATCTGCATAACTTACATGCAGTACTGTAACGTATAATGGAAGATAAAACTACAGGACTATACAGTACAATCAGCAAAAATTACACTACTGTATAAACAAGGTATACTGTATAAAAAAGACACTGAGGTTTTATAAACAATGTACAGAACTGTACAAAAAAAAAGACAGTTCATAAGTCTGAATGAACATTAAGTCCGAACAGTCACTAAACAGGTGGGTTGTTAAAATAAGGAATATCTATATTTCATAATGCATTTCTCAAAATGTATCACCACTGTTAAGTGATGCATAAGTGAAGTTACAAATAATACAGAATGTCCTGTGCCAGCTGGGGACTAGAAAAAAGGCCTTTATGATATATTTAATTAAAAAATGTATTACACTAACAGACACACTGCCATTAACTCCCCTCAAAATACTCTCCCCCTAGCTTTTAACACACTTATCCATCACTCTTGGTAATGTGTCTTCCACAATAATAAGTTAAAAAAAGCACTTACTGTATTTTTGATTTCCCCTTGTACATATAGAAGTGTGTGCATGTATGTGTATGGCTGAAACCTGAGATGGAAAATCTGGAGGTTTTCAGGTTTCACCCAAGGAAGGAGAGTCACATACAGAACACATAACCGTTACACCTGAAAAATGAACTATTCCAAAGTTTACTGGGCCTCAATCCCTGATGGTATAAATAGGCTCAGTTTTCATATGGGCTTCTATCACCAGTAACAAAATTAGAATTTTATAATGTAAACATAAGACTTAGATACTTACGTTTTGCCCATAATTTGACTGCTCTTAGGGTGAGTCTAAAAGTTTCTTTATTTGGCACTAAATGCAAAATTTCATCAGTAACTCTACATCCTGAAAAAAGACAAAACATTCATTTTTTTTTCACTATTCAAAACTCAATTCAAATCTTTTCCTAACCTCCAGATCTCAAATGTTACAAATATGAAAGACAGTAGTATATCAGGGTTTATTTCTCTATGTATTTGAAATTTAGCAATATATTTGAGAAAGTACTTTGTTTCTGATTCATTAAAAAAGTACATGGGAATCAAATCTACTATTAGAATATAGATGGGTCTGAGTATTTTTAAATTTTCTTCCATGTCAAACTTTGTTAACTGAATCCCCCAAAGGTGTTAACTGTTAAATGCTCTAATACAAATCTTATTCACAAATCCTGATTTACTGTTACACTCTGGAAGTACACCAAAATGCAATGATTATGTTAAACGAAAGACACAAGTCATTCTCAATGTTGTTTGTGGGCTTTGAGAATCTGTTTACATCTATTTTTAAATAATAATAAAAACCTATTTTTAAAATACCAAGGCTTTTTTGCCTTCTTTACTATGTTAACATTTGCAATGATGGTGCATAATCAAGGATGGATAGAACTGCTGTTACTTTAGCAGTGAATCAAGGCAATAGCAACAAAATATATTAGTATACAATGTATCTTCATCACCACACACAGTTCAGGAAAAAATGTGAGTGATCACTTCAGCTATAAACTGAACCACCTGTTTTTTTTCAAGGAATATCAGTTTTACTTGAAAGTATGGCTAATAAACTATGGTTATTCAAAGTGAATATTCAGGAGATATTCTGAAAGTGAATTTGTTACTTTAGGGGGGAAAAATGACAAAATTAATTCTCAATAATGAAATCTAAGCTATCAAGTTAAGTTAGAATTTTGGATAACTTGTATTGGCTACTGTAAGCTTTACAATACTTAAGACTTTTAAAACAAAATTAGTGGTGATATTAATGAATGCAATTTTATAATATAATGTATGTTAACATTTTAAAAATACACATAACTTGTGAACCAATATTTTCCAAATGACCAAGGTATGACAGTATGAAATCATGCATGGGTAAAAGATTCAATCAAAGGACAAAATAGACCAATGGATAATAATATAACAGTACAAAATTTCATAGATTCCATATTCCAATTAACCTTTAGAAACTATCACTTTTCAGCAATAAAAAAGGAACAAATACAAACATGGATGAACTTCATGCACACTATAAAGGCTAAGTGAAAGAAGTCCTATGCAAAAGTCTACTGTATATAAGATCCCATTCATATGAAATATCTAGCAAAGACAAATCTATAGACAGATTAATGGTTGTGATAGACTGGGGGTTGAAAGGGAAAATGACTGCAAATGGGTACGAGGCATCTTTTGAGGGCGATGAAATGTTCTAAAATAGGATTACATTGTACAACTCTGTGAATACACCAGAGAACAGCAAATTGTACACTTGGAAAAGATGAGTTTCATGGTATGTAATTATACTTCAAAAAAGTTGATAAACTATCAATGGTCAAGTTTTGGTGTAGTATCAAAGAACAACTCCAATTACCTGAAAATGCTTTTAAAACACTTTCCCTTTATCAAGTACATATCTGTAAGAGGATAGATTTTTTCTTCTATTTTAATCAAAACAAAGTACTGTGTTAAGTTAATCATTGAAGAGATTTACAAAAATGCAAAAAAAAAGCTATTCTTCATACAAAAAGCTTTATATTAAATTTATAATTGGTTTATTATAATTGGTACTGGTGTTTCTAAATGAGAAAATATTTTATTTGTAATATGGTAAATATTGACTAATATAACCCACATAAACAAAAGCATTTCACAATTTTTTGATTTTTGGTGGTGCTGTGGATTGAACCCAGGGCCTCACATGTGCTAGGTGAGTGCTGTATGAGCTATATCCCAGCCCTCACTTTGCAGTTCAATAAATTTTAGTAAGGGTTTAAAGAGGTCCTGACACCAGTTAAGTTTGTGAACCACAATTCTAAAAATGAAAAACCTTTCATGTAAATTTGCAGCTTTTAAGTTACTTAAATACAGTCATATTATCTGTATAAGAAAATTACAACTTTTTTTTAGTGCTGGGGATTGAACCCAGGGTCTCTCACATTTTAAGTATGTGCTCTACTATTGAGACCCATACCCCCAGCCAACATCACTTTTAATGAGTCAGTCCAATCTCTTAATAGCTGTCCAAAAAGAACCCCCGCATATATCTGAGATTTTTCAGAAGCTTACCATTTATGGATAATATTGTTTTTTTTGGTACCGGGGATTGAACTCGGGACCCTGCACTTGCGAGGCAAGCAGCGGAACCACTGAGCTAAATCCCTGGCCCAGAAGCTTACCATTTAGACTGCGAATACATCTTATATCAAGGCTTCTCAGGCGAGAGTCATCTCTTAGATCTAAATTATCTGATATGGTTTGTATTGCCAGTCTTGCAAAGACTAGATCAATCTTTGGAGAGAGAAAAGAGAGGAGAGAGAGAGAGAGAAATATTACTTTTTCTCTTTCTAGTCCATTTTCCCTCATCCCACCTCAAAAAATTATTAGTTTGGGAAGTTCTACCAATATTTCAAAAGGCATACATAGGGAATCTTGTGGAAAAATCACTGTGAAGTTTTAAGACTGTGAAGTTTAAGGTAGTGAAATTTTTTAATTAAGGAAAACATTTGGACTTTAGCATACATGCTGAACATTTAAAAAAAATCAAAATTATGAGTGAATTTCTACATAAAGGTGGTCTAACACACATTTACTATTACTCCTTTTTAAAATCCAACTAAAATAGGAAAATTTTGTTTAATGTTTAATTTTCATTTTAAAGGAATGACCTGCTTGCTAGAAGATAACAGTAAAAGCTATGAAAGCTGAAATGCAGATGGACAAGTGGTAGGTATCAGACTCAGTAGACCTAATAAAGCAGATATAAAATGATGAATACAGGAAATAAGGACAGGTGGTTATAAACACATCAATAAAAAGGAACACTTAGAAAATTAAAAAGTATTCTTAGAAATTAAAAATATGACAGTAGAAATGAAAAATAACAAAGTTTTAAAGATGAGATAACACCAAAGAGTAGAACTAAAACATAAAGATGTGCTTATTAAGTAGGAAGAAAGAGATGTTTAAAAATGCTGTTCTAAAGGCATTAAAATGTTAGGAGTCCAACAGAAAAAGAAAAAGAAAATAAAGACAGGAAGTCCAAGAGAATTTAATAAAAGTTCTAAGAACTGAAGGACAAAATTTCCAAATTCAGAGGATCACTGAATGCCTAGCACACTGGTTGAAAAGACAATTCTTATATTATCAAGAATTTTAAAATATGAAGAAGTTATGCTTCCTGAGACAAGGAGTGATTATATACAAAGAAAGAGAAATCAAAATGCTGTAACAATTCTCAATACACCACAGAAGCTAGAAGACAATGCAGAAAGGCCTTTAAAAGTCTTACTTAGAGGGCTGGGGATTTAGCTCAGTAGTTTCACCGCCTGCTGTGCAAGTGCAAAGACCCGAGTTTGATCCCCGGTACCAAAAAAAAACACAACGCAAAAAGTCTTACCTAGAATGCTATATACTCAAATTATCAAGTTAGTATGAGAACTGAAGACATTTTTAAACATACAAGGTATAAAAAAAGTGCTTTTTTTTCAGGCTAGTGGAGGAGCTCCAGTAAATAGAGTAAATCAAGAAAGAAAATTTAAGAAGGAAGCAAAAGAAAATTCCATGACAGTAAAGGAAGATGCCAGGATAGCTGTACATCAGTCATGAAAAACAATCAGCTTAGATCGGAACAGGTGAAAAGTGTCTGTAAGATTTTTTTTCAAGATGATAATAATTGATAAATCTAAATTTATTTCAAGAAGGTAGAGACAACTAACTAAGGAAGACTGGATTTAAGTTAGTCCTACGTATAAAAACAAACAAAACCCAAAACAATTAACTCCCAAGAAAAAAAGCGTATCAGCTAGCAAAGAATGGTATTTAGAAAAAAAAAAAAAAAAAAAGAATGGTATTTAGTATACTCAGTGTAACTATAAGGCAATAATTTATAAAACAGAATACTGCTCAAAACAAAATTATAATGATATCATTATTTTAGGAGATTATGGGAATGAGAAAGATGTATATCAAAAAATCATGGGAGTAGGAATGGAGATTGGTTCATTTTCCATCATGAACAAGAGAAATAGGAAAGAGGAAGGTGAGGGCCTCTTTAGACTGAATCTTCAAGATATGTGCTTGTTTAAGTTTCATTTAAAAACAAAACATAAACCTTATGGGCTAAAAGGTTCAAATATAAAGTCAAAAAAATATTAAATACCTCAATGCCATCGAACTCAAATTTTATAACAGGTACAAAAGCATCTTCGACAGCCTACAAAAGAGAGAAACAATTATAACACACAGTATAATCTTCTCTACTTTTATTTACTGCCAGTGAGTATCTTTGCTCCCAATTTGTATTTTAACACAATAAAAAAAGTGAAAATGTTCTTGGTCTTATATTCAGGTTAAGGACTTCTATTTTGTGACCTGTTATTAAAGATACACAATATGTCTATAGCAGTAGTTGTCTAAATTATTATCCTACTAAAAACATTCATCAGAAATTGGAAGGCAGGGATTGGGGACATAGCTCAATGGGTGCTGCACCTGCCTGGCAAGCACAAGGTCCTGAGTTCGATTCCCAGTACTGGGGAGAGGGGAGAAACTGGAAGGTAGAATTGCTGTCATCAGGGTACTAAGCATTTCCTGGGTCTAAATTGAAGACTGATTATTTAGAAAGAGCACTAGTGTTAGAAATTTAGAAATAATCAGAGCTCATGACTTAAAAAAAAATAGTACCTGTAGGGCTAAGGTACAATAAAGTACAAATTATTGGTACTGAAATTTTATTTGCTGAATTAGATATCCACATATAGTTACTAAAACAATAGCATCCACAATTTAACATGTATCAACTATCTATCAGATTTTAAATGGTTTATATAAATTATTTCATTAAAAAACCTTATAAAAGTTATCAACACATTTCTGTTCCATAGATGAGAAAATCAGCTCAAAAAGAGGTAACCTGACTAAAAATTAAGAGCTTAAACAAGATTCTAGATGCAAACCCAACTCTGCAACTATAAAGCCCATGTTCTTAATCTTTATGTGTTATTTTAACAAGATATATCAGCTTCTTAAAAGGTAATTCAATAATCATAAGCCTTAACTTTTAGAGGTATGTTACTAAGTTCAAAATATTAAATGCCAAAGAATACTTACTCTTAAGTTTCTAATGCCATCCTGGTGTTTCAATTTTTCAAAGAAAGACTGAAAAAAGTCAGATCTCTCTACATGTCGTGGAGCCACACAAAGTGCATCAATGTCAGCTCCTACAAATCAAAGTATTTCATATTAAGAAGAGTTATTATACATCATTTTCATTAAAGTTCATATAAGCATTCAGAACAAAGTATGAACTATAAATACAACAAAATGTTAACAGTGGTTAGCATTAAGTAGTGAGTCAATGGGAATTTTGTTCTTTTGTATTTTCTGTGAACAACAAAATACATGTTTATTAAAAAGTTCTTATTAGCAGATAATAACAGAAAAGCAATTACCTTTGGTGTGTACGCCAAGCCTATATGATCCAAATGTAAAAATTTTACCACCAACAGTAGCCACAACAGAAGGAGGAAGATTCTAAAATAAAATTAAGCAAAAAGTCAATCATTCAAGTTGTTTAACATAGAAAGTACCTAAATGCGTACTGCCTTTTATTAAGCAAATTAAATCCATATGGTACATTTATGTACGTTGGTATCATGAGATTTTTAAAAGTACTTCAGGGCTCTTTTGGCTGTCCTGAATAGAATGAAAAATATTCATTCTCACAGGAAAGACGAAACAGATTTATGTACACTACACATACCTACACTTTATCACACAAAAGAACATTTTTTTATCACCTGACCCTACTTGACCCCTCCAAATCCCTTTGGCTTTTTCACTTTCAACAGCCACCCAGGAACTCTTTACCAAACTAATGAAGTTTCAGCTCTTTACAATATAATACACTTGGCCAATTCCACCTCCCTTTTTTGTGACAGGTATGTTTAATTTCTTGACTCTAGCTCTACAACCTTTCTCAGGAAAGTGAAGAAATTCCTGACTGATGTCCTTATGAGAGCTAATCTAAAACTTTCAATTAACATTATTTGTATCACAATTAAACTGCCTATCATCTATTTTAACTCAGATATCTCAATCCACTTCAGTATCCATGCTTCAAAGAAAATATTTTTCCTATGACAAAAACCAAGTACCCCTTCTGATTTCCCTATTTCTATTCCTCATTATCTTTACTGCCCAAACCTATCTTTTTTTTGACTAAGTCTTGCTTTATATCCTTTATATTTGTTGCCTTCCTATTCAACTATTCCTCTAGGCTTATGCTCTTTAGTAGTTATTCTAAACTTTATCCTTGCTCGTAGTCTTTCATTTCTCCTACCTCTATGTTGCACAAAATTCACTGGCTAATGTTCTTTACTTATTCTATTATGTAGCTTTTTCACTCAAAAGTTGCCAGTGCATTTTTCCTGGCACTACCAAGGTTAAGGACTTTTGGACCTGCTACTGAAAATCTCCACAAAATGCTTCTTTTTCATTTTTTGGTACCGGGAATCGAACTCAGGGCCTTGTGTTTATTACCAGGCAGGCGCTGCACCACTGAGCTACATCCCTGAGCCCCACAAAATGCTTCTATGTACCTTCTTTTCTGAAGCTCCAGCTGCCAATTTATTTCATAACCCAATCTCCTTTCCACGTACTTGCCATTGTCCCAAAACAACAGGGTCAACTAATCTTGGACTTGAACTTCCAAAACTGTGAGCTAACCACACCTCTTTTCTTCTTAAGTAGCCTATCCCAGGTATTTTGTTACAGTGATGGAAAGCTGATGAATATAGTTACCACCCAATTGAAAATGTTCTACCCAATTTTAGTACAACCTCAGAAATAACTTTCATAGCAATGATTGTGAGAGAATAATGAAACTTTTATTTAAAACATTCTTGAAAATAAGGAAAAATAAATTACACAAGAAAATTGTTATATAATTATAAATTAGGGTTTGCAAAAGCCTATGTCAGGAGGCAAGCACACATGCAAATAAGAGCCCAACATAAGAAATACAAGATCTGATAAATGGCAGTCACCTGGTCAGTACAGGTAAGAGTGGAGCAGTGCTGTGAGGCACTGGAGGGCAGCAGCCCAATCTTACTCAAGACAATTTCTGCTATGCACAAAAACAGGTCAGTGCTACCACATATTATTTCATAATAAGCCTAAGACCTGTCTTTTTAAGTAAAATCTCCTGATATTTACATTTTGGTCCACTACATTTGGATCAAACAAGACTTTTATGTAGACATGTAGCTAATTAGGCTACCTCTAGGGTAAACCCTCATCTACTTAGAAATTCAAGTGTCTAGACGAATTCATTTCCAGGTTCTAATGTATTTCAGATTAATGCATCAATTAATTTCTGTGTGTAAATATGATCAATTTCTTTAGGCTTGCAAATTCTCAACTCTTACATCTTATTGTCAGGATGAATGACCAGGATATACTGAAACAAAGAATTCCATGTAGTATAGTCTTACCTTGCTCTCACTGACATCAGAAATCCATTCTTTTACTAAATTGTTCAATTTGCCAAGAACAACCAGCCTACAATAAAAAAAAAAGATTAAAACTTTAAACTGTAGATTAAAATGGAAAACAAACACTATTAAAGAAATGAACATACAGGCAGTATCAGGGTGTTGGGACTAGGGTAAAAGCATATTGTATATGTGCCAATGCTATCATATATGCTGATACACAGCAGCACATCTTTGGTGTTCTTAGATCCCTAAGAGTGCCAAAAAGACAATACATGTGATAATAGTATTTTGGGTCTTTGAGCTATTTTCAAAAATCAAAAAAACCTAATTAAAATCAAAAAGTTATCTTAACTGAGGCCACAGACTCCAACTGAACTGTCAATTTTCTTTGCCTTACTATGGAATTAAATCAATTCAATGTGGCTCTAGAGACTAGGATTCTTTCACTGCTTATCCTATGTCTTTGGGAAAATTAAAAATAGATAAATTATTGACTTTTTATGAAATAATATTTAATAAAAGCAGTTTGGCATATTTAAACAAATCTGCAATCAAGGTATAAACAAATTCACATTAAAAAAGAAAAGCAGGGTTTAGGCATCTCAAAGATAGCATGCAAAACTCCTGATGTGTCCAAACTTGCTTCTCCCTCAGTCTTCTCCAGAAAACGAAACTCCATCCTTTAAGGTGCTGAGACTAAAAACCTTGGCATTATCTTTGAAAACTCTCTAACATTCAGTCATTAAACAACCCTACCTTTAAAACATATCCAGAAGTCTACTACTACTTATCACCTCTACAGCCCTTGTCCAGGTGGCAGGCACCATCCTTTCCTTCTGAGATTATCAGAATGGCCCTTGAATCCCACTTCAAACTATTCTCAAAACAGAGTGAATGTATTAAGACATTAGCCAAATCATATCAATCTTCTACTCAAAACTCTCATAGCTTCTCATTTCACTCAGAATAAAATAAAATGTTTCTAATACCTCAGTTATTGTAAGGTCCTCAGTGCCCTTGCCCTCCCTCCAAGCTCCCCTCCACTTCACTTTCTTTTAAGCTCAACTTTCCCCACTTATTTACAGTTTTAGATATCCAGGATCTGAATTTACTATGTACTCCTCAAACATACCAGGTATATTATCTCAGGCTTTCTACCACAGTGCTTTTTCTCAAGTACCACAATCTCCTTCACCTTCAAATTTTTCCTTGTCGTTTTCTCAATGACACATTCTCTGGAAACCTCTCCCCAGCTTTATTTTCTGATTGGCAGTTATTATGTAACACTGCATTTATTTTACTTATTTGACTAATTGTCAATCTCCTCTAAACTCCACCTAAAATGTAAGCTCCAGGACAGCCAAGCATTTTCTTCTTTTTGACATTTTGTATTCCTAGGCAGCACACAGTGAGTATTCAGTATGTTTGTAGAATTAACAATTAGGTAATATACTATAAAATATTTTATAGTTTTCAATTTCATACCTGTGATTCAATTCTTCTTCATCTTCAAACACTCCAAAAGGTTTCATGGCATCAATTAATTTCTGTGTGTAAATATGATCAATTTCTTTAGGACACGCCAAACTAATTGGAGAGGTAATTCCATAATGTTTTTGTTGACGCTGGCTGTCCAGCATGGTGTTTCTGTTCAGGGAAAAAGAAACAGTAAAAAATTTAAAGTCATATTATAATGAAACATCAAATTTCTCAATCCACTCACATTAATTAAGCTACCTTAAAAGTTTATTTAATACTAACAGTTGGGACAAACATTTTTTCAAAAAAGAAAACAATGGATATTTTATGTTTGTTTATGAAGGGCTATTCATACTGCCTCCAGCTTTCATGGTTAGGATGTCTTTGCAAGCCAAAAGCAGCATGTGCTGGCATTGGGACAACTGTACCACCACCACTCAGTTCAAATGCAAAGAGCATGAATGGGATCTCTGCCAGGGTCCCGTTCACTACATCCTGCAGACCCAAGTCAAGTACCATCTAGAATCTAGAATCTGGAAAGCAGTCAAACACTTAAAAGAAACCTCTTGATATAAACAATTGTTTTTTTCTCCCTAAGTAACAAAAACATCCCATTAGAAGGTCCTTGTGAAATAATCCAGCTTTAAAAAAGAAATTATAACTAGATTTATCCTTGGGAAACCCACATTAACACATTTTGCTTGAATCAGAATGTATAGTCCTAACATTTTGTGACTCTAATTAACTGTTCTCTTCATTGTAGACTGGTACTCATACCATTTTCACACTGCATAATTATCAAGTTCTTTACACTAAATGGCAACCTTTTATAGGATACAATGAAAGTGATCCTCCATAGACCCTAGCCTTCAGTGAAGTACAAGACAATTCCTGAGGTTTGGAGCTTACACAAACCAATGTTTTCAAAATAAATTTTGGGACTGACAAGGATTGTACAGTTTTATTTTACTATGAAAGCAAAGTGAAAACAAACACCAACTAACTCTAACCAACTAACCCTAACATCTACCATCATGGTGTCACAAAGGGCCTTTCATACCAATAGTAAGAATGTAATCACAAAATAAAAAGCAGTCTTTTAACTTGAATACCTTAGCCCTAATTAAAAAATAACACACAAGGGGACTGAGACATGAAGGTTAATGGGTACAGGGCTGCAGTTGGATAGGAGGATTAACCTCTAAGGTTCTATGGCACAGTGGGACAACTGTGATTGATGACAATTGTGTATAGATTTCAGAATAGTGAAAATTTGAATGATCCCAACAAATGTCTTAAGATGATGAATATTCCTATTTACCATTTATCACTACCTACTCTATACTTGAAATGTCACACTGCACCCATAAATATGTACTATGCATTAAAAAATTTAAAACCACAAAAACTATAATAATGCTTGTTTTTAGATTTTAACTGGACAAAACATTACGTTATCACTACTAAGTCCACAAGAGTAAGGCATACTCTTCAGTTAAAGATTTCATTAGGTAGATGCAAGGAGGTGGGAGGGAGGGAAAGGGGATGTAAAAAGAATCAGGATGTGCTATGTACATGTACCAACTTTCCATGATGAATGTAATCACTATATACTGCAAATATGTGCTAATAAAAATTTTTAAAGATTCCATTAGGTAGGATGAGAGAAGAATCAAGGAGCGATAAAATAGCCTATACCTCCAAAATGACTCAAAGAAAAGGGTAACAGCCATACTAGTTACTTTAATTTCTCTCTGATATTTACTTTGCAGTAGAACAAAACTTGTTATTTCAGATTGTATTTGTCTATAAAGATTTGGCTTTCTATATTCAAAGAGCTACAGAGGTTTTTTGGTATTATGTTTATATGTATATGATAATAGGTCGGACAGACTGATTCCTGACAAATGATCATTCAATTAATCAACAATAATTCTGAGGAAGGTCTCAAGTAAGTGCTATTTTACAGGCAAAAACCTGAGGTTTCAAGAGAGAAAAGAGCCAGAAACTGAACTACTAAGCCTCTTTACTCCATGCTCCTCTCCAAAACTACTTCAGTTCAGCTACTATGATCCTAGGTCTCAATTAAAAAAAAAACCCACAAAATAAACAAAAACAGGTGTGGTGGTGCACACCTGTAATACCAGTCACTCTAGGAGCCTGAGGCAGGAGGATCACAAGATTGAGCCCAGCCTGGGGAACTTAGGGAAGTCTTGTCTCAAAAAAAAACACAACACTAAAAAGGGGCTGGAGAATGTAGCTTAGTGTGAAGGCCTTGGGTTTAATCCCCAGATTGAGGGGTGGGGTTAGCTATCTAGGTCCCTACTGGCCCTAAAATCCCAAATTTAGGGTTTTAACCTCTCTCATCTTATCAGGGAAAAAACAAAAACAAAATAACTCTCCATCAATATCACTCATAGCCAAACACCCTGGAGACAGTCCAGTACAATGTACAAGGAGACATGTATAAGAATGTTCATTGCCACACTGAAACTTAAAAACTTTGAAATAACCTATAATTGTCACTAATAGGAAAAGGACTAAATTAGAGGGTAACCCTACAATTGAATACAACACATTAGTTAATATGAATTAATTAGAACTGAAACTACTAACAGAGCTCAGATACCACGTTGCTCCAAAGAAGCAAACTGTCGAATGACAAGTGTGATATTAGTTATATGAAGTTTAAAAACAAGTAAAACAATGGCAGCTATTATAGACAAATGCATATATAGTAACAGCATTAAAAATGCCACAACAATAAACATCAAATTCAGGACAGTCAGGATCTCCGAAGGGGACCAGAGCAGGTGATAGGAGAGTCCTTCAGATGTATCAGGAATGCCTTTTAAAAAAAAAAAATACATAGGTACAAACACACCACGTTATTCTTTGGGAGAAACGGGTGGTGGCTATACAAACGGTGTTTGTTATCCTGTCTTTTTCTGTACATTTATTTCCTAATAAATCGAAACGTAAGATGGTATAACAAAATCTTGGCAAACACAAAAACTGTTTCTGACTTGTCAAAGTATGAGCAGAAGGTACAGACGGGTAGATATTGTGGTTAGGTGGGGAGGTAGGGGGGCAGGATCTCGGTCTTTATCAGAGAACCCCCCTGGGCTGGACGGTCTTTTACTCCCGAGGACCTGAAGACAGCCAGTCCCGCTGGGAGGAGGGGGAGGCAGGGGGATGGTATTTGCGCCAATGCAGACAGAAGCAGACGGGCTTAGACAGTGCTGGAGGCAAGAGTGACCGACAATTTCTCCCCACGTACACTCGCGCTTCTCTCGCTCCTCATCCTTGTTTGAGGGCGTCCTCAGAGGTGGGACAGCCGGGGACAGATGGGGACTCCAGAGTCCCCGCGTCCGGGCAGGAGGAGCCAGGTGAGCTGCCGAGTCCAAGGGAGGTGCCCTTGCGGGCCGGCTGAGAGCGGGGAAGCAACCACCAGGGCACGCTGGGGTGCAAGGGGCAGGGAACGGAAACGGGGTCCCGAGACGACCACCTCAGCTCACCTCTCTCCACCTCGTCCTCAACCGCCGCCCCCCACCACTTACGCAGACATCTCTTTCATCGCTTCCTGCGCCTCCCTCCTGGCGAGTGTCTTTCACTCTGAAGTCTTTCCTGTTCCCGCTCTTCCCTTCTCCCTCTCTGTTTTCCTCTGGTCGCTTGTTGTAGCTCACTGGTTCGCTCACTCCCCCACTTACTATGACTGAGGCATCCAACCGAGTAGTGAAAACACCACAAAACCGGCTCTATTTATGACAATACGGCGCGGCCAACGCCAATATGGCGCCTCTTCCCAGCCTGCCTCTCGCGCCCTGCGGCCCCGCCCCTGAAGCCTTGGACCAGCCCTAGGCCACGCCCCCCACCTGCGGTTTCCCGGGAGGCGCGGACGGCCCCTCCCACGGGAGGGAGCACTTTCGCTTCGAGCAGTTCAGGAGACTCTTTTGTGTCTCCCTCTTTGTCCACCGGATTGTCAATTCTGGCAAACTTCTTGAAAGATAATTTATATATGTATATATATTTTTAAGAAGATTCCAGCTTACCTAACAAATTCTATTTTAGTTCTTCCATTATCCCACATCTTCAGTTAGTCATAGTGATATGTCATCAATCCACTTTTAAAGGGAATTTTGTTGCGTCAAAGGTCAAGGAACGTGCGACCTTAACACAATTATCCCAGGGAAAAGCAAGCTTGTAAATTAGAGGTTAACTGTTCACTTCACCTCTAAGTGCCACCCCCTGATTCATGACATTCTGACATTTGGCCGAGAGAGATTTAAACTAAGCGCTAGTAATATGCAGTAGGATAAATCCACGGCTGAGTCAAAATCTCACTTTCAAACACAGATCATGTTCTATGTGAGTGTGAGAATGAAAATGGGAAAAAATGACCAATTTTGAAGTGTTAGTGGGTAGAAATAATTTCTAATACTAACTCATTACAAAGAAAAGGTGTCAAGAAGCTGCTTATTCTTGGAATGTGATTCAGAGTACTGTAAATAGAGATTACTTGCTGAATAATTCATTTGTTTATTGAAAAATGTTTATTGAAAACTTGATCACTGTCAGGCACTATGGTATACACCAGGGACTTATTCTTTGGTGCGTGAAACCAGAAATGTTCTTAGTGGAGGCAACGTTAGATATAAGCGATATTCTCCTGCTGTAGAAGTCAAGCACATATTTACCATGTGTCAGGCACAGGACAAGCTTAATTCCCGCCCTCAAGAGGTTACTGTCCAATAGAGGAGAATGTATACACAGATCATTACAATATATTCTGTGATACTGATGGGATCAGAGTGAAAAGGGAGCTTCAAGAGGGCCATCTAAACTCCCTAGAAAAGGGGATGCTGAGAACAGGCATTGTATTCAGGTGGTGGGGAGAGAGCAAACTCTATTCTGGGCATTATAGAGTAATAGCCTTCATGGGCTCCATGCAAGGTAGACCCAGATTTGATTTCCAGTTTTGATATTCACTAGTTTTGTGACCTTTGAAACTTTTTTTTTTTATCAATCCGTGCTCAATAAAGAAACAGATTTAATGCAAGGATATACAAATATATAAGAATTTAAAAGACTGACTTTACAGTAGCTACCTGCAGTGAAGCACAGAAAAGTGCAAAAGGGCTCTCGGCGCTGGAGATCCAAAGGATCCAGTCGAAGGTTGAAGGCCTGGAGTTTTCTGTGGAGTCCTGTGTGAGTCGGTATCAGCAAGCTGAAGTCTGCACTGGAAGCCAGAAGGTACATGACATCCAACGTGAAGACTGGTGCTCCTCTGAAGAAACAGAAGCAAGGCTCTCTTCTTCGTTTCTCTTTTATACTATTCAGGAGCCAATCCTCCCTAGGGTGGATCTTCCACACCCTATGCTGATCCAATTTAGTTGAGTATTTCTTATTTAAATTGACACAATCAGTTAGCTATTTATTACATTAAATTTTTTTTATTTTAAAAAATATTTTATTTTGCACATATATCATAATACATCTTTATCCTTTTTGGAGAACATTTTTAAAAAGCTTTACAGTTAATCTTTAAATTTTGTTGTTTGTTTATTTTAGCAGGGCACAGTGGTCCGTGTCTGTAATCCTATCACTTTCTGAGCAGGTGAGGCTGGGAGACTGCAAGTTTGACCCCAACTCAGGGAAGTTCTCACTTTAGCAAGACTCTATCTCAAGACCAAAAAAAAAAGGAGACTTAGCTTATCACAGAGGTTCTGGGTTCAATCCCCAGTGTACCCCACACCCCTCTTTAAATCGGGTATAGTGGCACAGGCTCCTAATCCCATCACTCTGGGAGACTGAGGTGAGAGGATTGTAAATTCAAGTCCAGTGTGTGTAATTTAAAGACTTAGCTAGACCTTGTCTCAAAATGAAAAAAATAAAGAAAAGTAAGGCTCTGTATGAAGGCCTTGGATTCACTCCCCAGTACCAAAACAAATACCTCCCCCCTCAAAAAAACACAAAACAACAAAAACAAAAAAGTTTCCTCAAGTGTAAAATGAAGATAATAGGGTTATAAGAGAATCAAATAGGAAGAATAAAATCCAGACATGCAGGAATTAGCACTTTACCTTCAAAAGCTTAATTTTTGACTTTGATCCCCTTATTATTCTTCTGAGTTAGCAGACAATGTTCTTTGTTGTGCTATACACCTCCCATTCTTCAAAAATGCCAGAGAACTTGGAGAGAGAGGGCAGATTGGGCATATCTGGTCCTGGGCCACCTTCCTGTCCTCTTGGCACCCAGACTTAGAGGTTCTCTGCTGAATCATGTTATGTCCGGGGTTCACTGTAAGGGGCTGTGGTCTTCTCGGCCCAGCCCACCACAGAGCTAGTTCTTTCCACCTCTCCCTGTCTCCCCCATAGCTTTGGGTATCTTGCCGCGTGGGAGACAGAAAGCCTCCTTTCCTCAAGTTTTCTAACTAAGGTATTTGTTTCTAACTGCTTAGACTTCTCTTCAAGGATTAGTCTTGTTTCAAGCACAAAAGCCAGAAAGACTTGTGGTCTGATTCTGCTGTCTGGCTAGTGTAGTGCACTTAGCACAGTGCTAGGCATATATGGACTCAATAAATTTAACTGTCAATAAACTTTACACTGATTGTCCAAATTTTCATCTCATTTTTTTCTCTTTATATATTTATTCTTGAAATATTTATTTTCTTTCCTTCATTTTTTCCTTTACCTGTACAGAATGCGTCATTTGTAATTATCTGCTACGACAATTTGGAAGGGAGATGGACTCTGCTTTTAATCCTAATATTTTAGTAAAATTATAGGTGTTTCAAATATAGTTTTATTTTTTAAAATTAAAATTATTTTATTTAGATTTAAAATTTTTTATTAGTACATGTTTGTAGTATGTAATGATTATACTCATTGTGAGGAGTTGGTACATGCACATAAAGCATCTTAATTTGTCAGGCATGATAGTACACGCCCGTAATCTCAGCACTCAGGGGAGTGGGGCAGGAGGATCGCCTGGAATCTGAGGCCAGCCTGGGCTACACAGTGAGTTCAAGGCCAGCCTGAACTGCATAGTGAGACCCTGTCTCAAAAAAAAAAAAAAAAAAATCTTAATTCTTTTTACTTCTTCCCCTCCCCTCTTACCTCCTCCCTTCATCTTTTGGTTCCCCTTCCCATTTCAAATAGAGCTTTAAACCTGTATCTAATAATCAAAGTCAATACCAGAAAATTTGTTTTCATTCCCCTTTACATAATTTGTGGTTTGGAATGTTTTACTTGCTTTCTTCCCATTTTCCTGTTTGTTAATTTATATGAGATTGAATACCTAACCGCCATTTCAATAAAGACCTTTTTCTTGTTGATTTCTCTCCAATCCCTATTTAAATAAGAACACTTTCCTTTTTTCAGTATATATTATAGCTGTATTTGTTAAGCTAATATTTTTCAAATTTCAAAAGTAATCCATGCTCAAAAAAGAGGCATATATCCCTCCCTTCTTTCACTCCAGTTTCTCCTCCCCCAGGAGAGCCATTATTAACAGCTTCTAATACCCCAAATCACTTATAAACATGTACCAGAGGTTTTATTTTATTTATTTATTTATTTATTTATTTATTTATTTATTTATTTATTTATTTATTTTGTACTGAGAATCAAACTCAAGGACTCAGGCTTGCTAGGCAGATGGTACACTGCTGAGCTACATTCCTGGCCCTATTTTTATGTTTTTTTATTTTTTATTTTTTTGGTACCAGGGATTGAACTCGGGACCTTGCACTTGCAAGGCAGGCAGCAGCACCACTGAGCTAAATCCCCGGCCCTTTATGTTTTTTGATTTTGAAAACATGGGATCATATCATGCACATCCTGGTGTGTGTGTGCACGTTTGTGTGCATGTGTGTGTGTGTTTGTGTGCGTGTATGTGTGCACACGTGTGTATGTGTGTGTATGGTACTGGGAATTGCACCCAAAGCCTTCGGACTCAACTATATCCTGGCCTTTAAAAATTTTTAAATCTAGAGACAAGGTTTCACAGCCCAGACTGGGCTTGAATTTGTGATCCTCTTGCCTCAGCCCCCAGAGTGCTGGGATTATAGGTGTGTCTCATGATGCCTGGTCCTTGCTTAAAACAAATCAAAACAGTTCAAGATTATGCGCACTTTTCCATGTTGGCAAATATTATGAGTTGAATTGTGTTCCTTCAAGTTTCATGTGCTGAAGTCCTAACCCACTGTCCCTCAGAATGTAATTGTATTTGAAGATAGGATCTTTAGAGAAGTAATTAAGTTAAGATGATGTCATTAGTGTGGGTCTCATGATGGGAGTGGTGTCCTTATGGATGAAGCTGGACTCTGATGTGGAGAAGGGAGGCCATTCGAAGGCACTGGGAGAAGTCAGCCATCTACAAGCCAAGGAGAGAGGCCTCCGAAGAAGCCAACCCTGGGAACACTTTGCCTAGATGTCTAGTTTCTAGAACTTGAGAAAATAAATTTCTGTTATTTAAACCACCCCAAAAATACTTTATTATGGCAGCTCTAGCAGACTAATTCAGTAAATGTACACATACTTGGTTCTTTTGGAATAATAGCATGGTATTCTTTGTTGTAGGTAATAGGTAACCCATTATCATAATGTATTTAACTATTTTTCCACTGACTCAAATTTGTTTATATTATAAATACTTCTGTAATAAACATCCTTACATATGTCTCTTCTGTACTCATGTCACTAGTCATCAGATAATTTTATGTTTGAGATGGGGTCTCTCTGTGTTAGCCAGGCTGCTCTCAGACTCTTGGGTCAAGTGATCCGCCCACCTAAGCCTCCGGAGTAGATGGAACTGCAGTGTGTGCCACCATGTCAGCTCATCTGAGAGATTTCTAATGATGGAATTATTGCATCAAAGGGTATTTATATTAAAAATAAAATCTATGTATTCCCAATTGTCATTTAAAAAGGCTATACCAATATATACTGCAATAACATTTGTATGGGATAGTCTATTTTCTTCAACCCACACAGAAATGTTAGGTTGATAATACTTTTTATACTTATGGAAATTATAGATGTGCAAAAAATAAAATGGCATAATAGATACCATAGATTTACCATCTAGATTTGATTTTGTAAAACATTCTGTCATGTTTTACCTATTTTTGTTAGTCTAAACATTTTGATATGTTTTTCTAATAACAGTTTCCTAGGCCAGGCATGGTGGCACATGCCTGTAGTCCCAGCACTTGGGAGGCTGAGGCAGGAGGATTGCTGTGAGTTCGAGGCCAACTTGGGCTACATAGTGAGTTCAAGTCCAGCCTGGACTACATAGCAAGACCCTGTCTGAAAAAACAAAATGAAACAAAACAAAAACAATTTCCTACATGACTGTAGTAATATTATCATTACTTTCAAATTTCTCGTCTTGTTCCCAAAATGTCTTTTATGCTAGATCTAATTACAAACCACGACTGCACAGCCAAGCTTGGTGGTTTGCACCTGGAATCACAGATACTAGCCTAGGCTACATGATGAGTTCTGGGCTACATCTTGAGACCCTGTCTCAAAAGACCAAATGAAACAAAAAACCAAAAACTCATGATTGCATTTAGTCATTGCATCTCTGAAGCCCTCCCCCCACTCCAGCACCAGGGATTGAACTCAGGGCCTTTGTGCTAAGCTATCATAGTCCTTTTAATTATTTTACTTTGAGACAGGGTCTTAAGGTATATGGGAGGGGGTACTGGGGATTGAAGATATCCCCAGGCTTTAAAAAACTTTTTTTGTTGTTTTTTGAGATGGGGGTCTCACTATGTAGTTCAGGCTGGCCTTGAACTCACTATGTAGTCCAGGCTGGCCTCAAACTTGTGGCAATCTTCCTGCCTCAGCCTCCTGAGTGCTGAGATTATAGGCATGTGCCACCATGCCTGGCTTAAATTTTTTTTTTTAAGTTTCTATTTTGAGGCATTTCTCAGAAAGTTGCTAAATTGCCCAGCTGAACATGAATTTTCAATTCTTTTGCTTCAGGCTCCCCAAATGATGGGATTATAGGTGTGGGCCACCACACCTGGCTCCAAGTTTATTTTTATAAGACTTTAAGTAATTGTTTTTAAAGAGCAATTCTGGGTTCACAGCAAAATTTAGAGGAAGGTACTACAATTTTTTCTGTCCCCACATATGTATAGCCTTCCCTCATTATCAGTATCTTGAAGTGTATTTTAATGTAGAGCAGATTTTTTTTTTTGAGACAGGGTCTCACTGTGTAGTTCAGGCTGGCCTTGAACTCACTATTATGTACCCCAGGCTGGCCTAGAACTGGAGGGAATCCTCCTGCCTCAGCTTCTCAAGTTCTGGGATTACAGGCATGTGCCACAACACTCAGCCATAGGACAGATTTTTAAAATTTATTTTTCCTACAACCTTGACCTGGAAAGACCAGGCTAGTCACCCCCTACAGTGTCCCACTTTCTGGATTTTGCTGATTGTTTCCTTGTAGCGTCATCTAACAACAGCCTCTAATACTGCAAGTTGAGTCTAAAGACCTGACTAGAGTCAGGCTAAACACTGCATCACAACAAGAGGTTCTTAATGAAGCTCCTTACCCCACTGTGAGCAATATTAAAATTCATCACTGGGTCTACATGGTGACAGTCATCTTGGAACTAGATAATAATCTGTAGGGTGAAGACTTTGGCACCAGGTGATACTTTCATCTAATTGTTTCAACACCTATTGTAATTTTTTAGCTTAATTCCTTAGGAATCACAAATTTTTGATTTTTTTTCCAATTCTGTCTACATTGATAGCTGAACTTTTTCTGGCAAAAAGAGCTTATTCCCATCAAATAGGACTATTAGGTTACCCTGTAATGCAGATTCTACTGTGAAAGAGAAGTAGCTCCTTCCCTTTCAGACTAAGAACTTGGTGCAATGGCTCCCTGCAAAGTTTTCATTTGCTTCCTTGTTTTATCTGTTCCATTAAAAAAAATTTTTTTTTTGAGACAGGATCTCGCTATACAGTAGAGGCTGGCTTTGAACTCACTGTGTAGTCCAGGCTGGCCTTGAATTTGCAGTGATCCCCCTGCCTCAGCCTTCTGAGTGCTGGGATTGCAGGCATGTGCTACCACACCCAGCCATTTTTAAAAATTTTGAATGTCATATGAATTCATGAATTTTTATATAGCCATTGTGTTTCAATCAGTTTTTTAAAAAATAAATTTTATTTTATTTTATCCCATTTTCCCCCTCAAGCCCCCTCTTCTCCCTATTACAAAAGCTTTGTTTCCTTTTTTTTGGTATGAGGGATCGTATTTTTTCTTTCTATTTTCATGTTTTTTCTTGTCCCTTCCTTTCTCCCTCCCTCCTCCCTTGTTCCTCTTCCCATTTGAACACTCTCCCCATTTCCCAACATTCATTATACATCTCAGTCCTTATTTCCACTTTCAGTTTCTCACACCAGAGAAACAGTGCGATATTTAAGTTTGTGTGTCTGATTTATTTCACTTAAGAGTGTGATCTCAAGGTCCTCCATTTAGCTATACACATCTGAAGCTCATCCTTCTTTATAAGTGCCTCGCACTAACTGATTGCGCAACTGGAGCTCCTCATCCTTCTTTATGATAGAGTAGTACTCCATTGTATAAAAAAACCACATCTTTATCCACTCATTGGTTGATGGGCATTTGGGCTGTTTCCAAGATTTAGCTATTACAAACTGTGCTGCTATAAACATGGGTATGCATATACCACTGTGGTATGATGCTTTTAATTCTTTTAGGAAGATATCAAGAAGAGGTATTACTGGGTCAAATGGAATCTCTAGATTTAGTTTTTTGAGAAATCTCCACACTGATTTCCACAGTGGCTGCACCAGTCTACACTCTCACCAACAGTGGAGAAGGGTTTCTTTTCCCCTCACCACTCCTCCAGAATTTGTTATTGGTTGATTTCTTGATAACAGCCATTCTTTCTGGAGTGAGATGGAATCTCAGCATTGTTTTAATATGCATTTCTCCAGTGACCAGTGATGTCGAACATTTTTTCATATATTTATTTGCTGTTTCTAATTCTTCATCTGAGAAGTGTCTTTTCATTTCAGATGCCCATTTTTGGATTGGGTCTTTAAATTTTGAGTGTCTGATTTTTTTTTTTTTGGTACCAGGGATCGAACTTGGGTCTTTGTGCTTGCGTAGCAGGCAGTGAAACCACTGAGCTAAATCCCTGGCCCAAGTGTCTGATTTTTTTGAGTTCTTTATATATTCTAGATAGTAGTTCTTTATCTGATGAATAGCTGGTAAAAATTTTTTTCCCATGCTGTGGGTTGTCTCTTCATTCTGTTGGTGATTTCTCTTGCTGTGCAAAAGCTTTTTATTTTTATTTATTTTTAAATTTTATTTTATTTATTTTTTTGGTACTGGGGATCGAACTCGGGTCCTTGTGCTTGTGCAGCAGGCAGCGAAACCACTGAGCTAAATCCCCAGCAAAAGCTTTTTAATAAGATGAGATCCCAGTTGTTGATTCTTTGTAGTATTTCTTGTGCGGTCTGGGTTTTGTTCATGTGTCTTTGTCTACTCCTATATCCTCAAGCATTCTACCTATTCTCTCTTCAGCAGATTTAGTGTTTCTGTTTTAATATTTAGATCTTCAATCCATTTCAATTTTAGGTTAGTGCATGGTGAAAGATATGGGTCTAGTTTCAATCTTTGACATATGAAAAGCCAGTTTTTCCAGCACCATTTATTAAAGACGTTATCTTTCTTTCAGTGAAGGTGTTTGGCTCCTTTGTCAAGGATCAGGTAGCTGAGTATGTCTGGAGTTGTTTCTGCATTTTCTAGTCCATTCTATTGTTCCTCAGGTCTGTTCTTTTGCTAGTACCATGCTGTTTTTATCATATTATCTTTGTAGTATAATTTAAAGGCAGGGATTGTGATACTCCCCACTTTGCCTTTGTTGCCCAGAATTGCCTTTGCTATTCTATGAGTCTTCTGGTTCCAAATGAATTTTAGGATTGTTTTTTCTAATTCTGTGAAATATGCTGCTGGGATTTTGATTGGGATTGGATTGAATCTGTATAATGATTTTGGAAGTATAGTCATTTTTACTATATTCCTATCCCAGAACAAGGGATATCTTTCCATTTTCTGATATCTTCTTCAATTTCCTTTTTTGGAGTACTGAAGTTTTCAATATAGAGGTCTTTTACTTCCTTCATTAGATTGATTCCTAGGTATTTCTTTCTTTCTTCTTTTTTTTTTTTTTTGCATGCCATTGTGAAAGGGATTATTTCTCTAATTTCTCTCTCCATGACTTTGTTATTCATATATAGGAAGGCTATTGATTTTTGAGTGTTGACTTTGTATTCAGCTATGCCACTGAATTTGATTATCAAATCTAAAATTCTTTTAGTGGAGTTTTTAGGGTCTTCTATGTAGAATATCATGTCATCCACAAATAATGATAATTTAACTTCTTCCTTTCCTATTCTTATTCCTTTTATTTTTTTCTTTTGTCTTGTTGCTCTGCCTAGTGTTTCAAGAATTATATTGAACAAGGGTGGTGACAGTGGACATCCTTGTCTTGTTCCTGATTTTAGAGTGAAAGCTTTCAGTTTTTGTCCATTTAGTATGATGCTGGCTTTTGGTTTGTCATAGATGGCTTTTATCAGATTGAGATAAAGATCATCTATATGAATTTTCTGTAGGATTTTATCGTGAATTAGTGTTGGACCTTGTCAAATGCTTTTTCTGCATCTATTGAGAGGATCATATGGTTTTTGTCCATGGCTCTGTTAATATAGTATATTACATTTATTGATTTGCCCATGTTGAACCATCCCTGCATCCCTGGGATGAATCTAACTTGGTCATGGTGTATAGCCTTCTTTGTGATTTGCTGCATTCTGTTTGCCAGTATCTTATTGAGGATTTTTGCATCTATGTTCATTAGGGAAACTGGCCTGTAATTCTCCTTTTTGCTTGGGTCCTTTTCTGGTTTTAAAATCAGGGTAATGCTTGCTTCCAGGAATGAATTTGAGAGTATTGCTTCCCTTTCAATTTCATTAAAGAGTTTGAGAAGTAGTAGCATTAGGTCTTCTCTAAATTTCTTGTAGAACTCAGCAGTGAGTCCATCAGGGCCAGGGCTTTTCTTTGTTGGTAGGTTTTTAATTACATATTTAATTTCACTGGCTGATATTGTTTTATTTAGAATTTTTATGTCTGCTTGATTCAGTTTTGGTAATTCATATACATCTAGGAATCTTTCCATTTCTTCTGTATTTTTCATCTTATTAGAATATACATTTTTGAAGTAGGTATTGATGATTTTCTGGATTTCTGCAGGGTCTGTTGTGATTTCACTCTTTTCATTCCTAACTACATGGATTTAAATCTTTTCTTTCCTTTTTTGATAAGGTTGGCTAAGGGTTTGCCAATTTTATTTAATCTTTCAAAGAACCAACTCTTTGATTCATTGATTCTTGGTATTGTTTTCTTAGTTTCCATTGCAGTAATTTCTGCCCAGATCTTTATAATTTCCTCCCTTGTATGAGCTTTGGGCTTGACTTGTTCTTCTTTTTCTAGAAGCTTGAAGTTTAACATTAGGTTATTTGAGCCGGCTCTGTTTTTCTGATACGTGAATTCACTGCTATAAATTTCCCTGGTAGGACTGCTTTCATTGCGTTGCATAAGTTCCAGTATGTCAGTCACTGTTTTTTGATGTTAAAATTGTTCCAGCATTGGCCAATTTCTTTGTTAATATTTTAAAAATTTTTTACAAATCAGGGCCGGGGATTTAGCTCAGTGGTTTTGTCACCTGCTGCGCAAGCGCAAGGACACAAGTTCGATCCCTGGTACCAAAAAAAAAATTTTTTTTTACAAATCAACCTTATTGGTTGGAAAGTAGAAATTTCTTTGCAGTTTTAACTTGTGGATACCTGACCAAGGGTGAACGCAGTTGCTTTTCATATTACATTCATTTATACTTCTGACTCTGTGGGTTGCCTGTTCGTATCTCTTGTCCATTTTCCTATTAATATATCTGTGTTTATACCATTAACCAAAACTCTTCTCAACAAGTACTCTGTGGCCTTGCAGGCGCAAGGTCCCGAGTTCGATCCCCGGTACCAAAAAAAAACAAAACCAAAAACAAAACAAGTACGCTGTGTTCAGACTCACTCCCAGTGCCTCTGAGCTATGACTTTGACTTCGTTATGCTTGAATTCTTTCTTTTGTTCATCCTCTGCTCTGGAATAAGTCTGTTAAGAGCTTATTGAGAAAGGATATACAGTGCCTTACTTCTGGCATGTTTTAAAATGGCCTTCTACTGAATGAGAACATTTCCTTCTGTGCTTGATAAATGTTTTGGTTTTGGTTACCTGATGTGTCCTAGATGAATATTGGATTCTTCTTTTTGATGTTTAAAAATTCCCCCCAAATAGGCCTTTTCCTGATAGTTTTTTGATTAAAATATGTCTAGAACAAATTAAACATTCTAAATTTCACTGACTTCTTTTAAGTACATTAACCACTTTTCTTCTACTTCAAAAATTATTATTGCTTCATTCTATCAGTTGATTATCTTTTTGAAAAAAATCACTCAGGTAAGTAGAATTGCAGCTTGGGAGAGTGTTAAAAGTCGGCACAAATGATTCAAGGGGGAAAAATCTTTACAAATTACTACTTTAATATTTTAGGATCTACTGGGCTATTTGTAGACAGCAACCATATCAGTCTTGTGTGCTATTCATCCTCAGAACTTAGCACACGTGCTCAATGAATTCATTCTTTTATATCTTTCTTTACCTCATCACCTGTTCATCTTTTTGCCCCAATTGATGGACTATCTCCCTTTTGCCTTCTCCCTCACTAATTTAATATTCTGATGAGTCTGAATGTTATATAGTTATTTCATTGAAACTTTTTCATCCCTGACAATCTTACATTAATTCAGAAAATTTCCTTTTTCTGATAGATAGTTATAGAATGGTGTTCACACCTGTCATTAACAGGTCATTATAGTAGCTTATGACTAGTCTATCTGTCTGTCTGTCTGTCTGTATTTATTTATTTCTTGTGTTGGCGATTGAACCCAAGGCCTCCAGGATGCTAGGCACATGCTCTGCCACTGAGCCCCAACCCCAGCCATGCCTAGCACTTAAAAAATAAAAATGAATAGAAAGATCTGGTGCCTTGGGTAGGATTATCCCAAAAAATGACTTTGGCAATAATGCTATGGTTGCTTACATAGGGTGCCAACTGGGACAAAGGTCATCTCTTCTATTAGCCGGAGGGGCAGTGCCCACATTTAGCTTCCCATCAGGTGGCTTTTTGTTCTTAGCAGAAGGGGTCATGTTTCCTAAGGATCCCCAGGTGCTGGAAGCTGGCTTTCCCAGAAAACTCTTATAATAGCTGGCATCTAAAATTAGCTACCCAGGCTGAAAGTAGTCTCTGACCATTTTCTCATAAGGCTACTTTCTCGTATCTTACTCTAAGAAGGTATCATCTCAGGAGGGACATGTCCCTCTATCTACTGGATTGTATGTATCATTTAGCCTTAGCATTTCTCTCTTTTCTGTAATTCATTCTCTCTCTTTCTCCTCCATTTTTAGAGACAGAGTCTCTCTTGCAGGTCAAGTTGGCCTCCAACTTGCAATAATCCTCTTGCCTCAGCCTCCTGAGTGCTGGGATTACAGCCAGGTTGCCAGCATGCCCAGCATTCTCTCCTCTTCTGTTGCTGAGCCTTGGCTTGTATGTTTCTTCATTAAAGCCTGTTCTTAACCCAAGTTGAATGTCCATATGGAATTCATCCTCAATCCTCTTATACAAGTGGCTCACTTTGAACAAAAAAGAAAGTATATAGCATATAGTTGAATTTGTTTTCAGTGGATTTGTGTCATTTTGCTTAGTTGATTTTGAACAAACAGGAGCTGAGTTGGATGTTGTACAGAACTGATTGGGAGCTGGGCGTGGTGGTGCACACCTATAATCCCAGCACTCTTGAGGCTGAGGCAGGAGGATCTCTGTGAGTTTGAGGCAAGCCTGGGCAACATAATGAGTTCAAGGCCAGCCTGAACTGCACAGCAATACCCTCTCCAAACAAACAAACAAACAAACACCCCGATTGGGTCCCCAACCACATTTTTAATAGTAGGACATCAGATTCAGATGAAATAAGGAAGAAAAAAGAGCAGGCAGTAATGACTCTCCAGAACTGTAGTGACATGTTATAAAATTGTGGGGGAGGAGCAGAACGGAATGAGGTAGAAGGAGTCATGGCTGAAGCCCTAATGTGAATAGGACATCTGGGAAAGTGTGCTACTCTTTTGGGTTTTTGTGCTTGGATGGCTAATTTGTGCCTTCTTGAGACCTCAGCCTATTATTCAGGGTGTCAGAAGAGGGAGGAACCCTCACGTGTTGCAGTTCCTGAAAGGCCTCTCCACCTACATCTTTTAACCCCCCCCCCCACCAGCAGTGTGGCCTTGACCACTTAGTGTATGGGTGTCAGAGGGCACTTCCAGCCTCTCAAGCTCACACACGCAGTTTGTTGTCTCCCCCAGATGAAGGATCACCTTCTGTGGTTTGGGTTTCATTTGCTACCCAGTTCATTCAGCATTGCATTTTAGCATAGATTCCTGTGTTTCTAATGTGAAATTTCCATTGCTGATGCAGATATAGTCACCCTCCATAACCATGGACTCCATCTCGGCAGATTCAGCCAAACTCAGACTGAAAATATTCAAAATAAAATTGTGTTGGTACCAAACATGTACAGACTTCCTCACTGTTATTATTCCCTAAACCATTTATACAACATTTATACTGCATTAGGTATTATAGTCTATAGATGATTTAAAGTATACAGGAGGATGTACAAAGGTTATATACAAATACTACAATTTGATAGAAGAGACCTGAATATCTGTGAAGTTTGCCATCTGCAGGAGTAGGAGGGTAGTCCTGGGACCAATCCCCAAGGGACCACAAGCGGCGACTGCGTTTCACTTATATACTTGTAGTTTGTTGCATATATATATATGTGTGTGTGTGTGTGTGTGTGTATACATACATATATATAAATTTGGTGTAGAGGGGGCATTTGTTTTCTTGTACCTAGAATAGTATGTGAAGCCCTGGTCATGTTTTGAACAATTCAAGAGCCCATTGATTAAGAGCATGCTCTTGAGAACATTTCCAATTTCAAGTCTCTAGATTATTGTGCTTAGGCTTTGTGGGGTGAGGCTCCCTGGGTCTCAGAATACTGTATTTTCTTGGATTAAAAACCCTTGTGACTTCATTTGGCAGAGCCTTTGCTCCCTGTGCTGAGATGCATCAAGTTAAGCAAGGTAGCAATCGCAGCTTCCCTGGAGGTATCTTAACTGCCTGAAGTTAGGGAACTCAGCCTCTCCTCCCAACTGTTTGTTTTCCACACATTCAGAGGAGTAGAAAAAGTCTTTATGCCAATTTAAAAACTTTTCTCCAGAACTCAGAGGATTAATATATAAACTCAGTGGACGGGGAGGTAGGTTTCCTGCTTCCCTCCAAATTGAAGCCAAGATTAATTACGGTATTCACCTGCTCCTGAAACAGGCTGGGTAATGGATCCTGGCTGTGCACTCCCTGAAGCAGTGCTGGGCCCCCAGTTCTCAACACACTCACTTGCTTTGATCAATTCCGTTCCCTCTCAGCGGGCCCAAACGGTAGCCACAGGCCGCAAGTGCTTAGTTTACAATCATGTTAATTTTGCTTTCTGTTTGTCCTTAGCAGTTGGAGATTAATGAGTAAAAAGGGTGTTTAAATTTTTAACCACTTTCTTCTAATCGCTTGGCCACATCAGCACTGGCAGTTTTATTACTTTAGTTTTGTGAGTCAATCAGGTGTACTGTTTCTTTGTCCAATGTAGGTCACGGTGCGGGAAAAGACAGTCCTACTAGGAATTACAGCTGCTGCTCTGGATTTCCAGGAAAGGCTATTGTGACAATTGTTTAGCACCTTTGTAGGAATTTTCTATTTTGTTGCTGAATGAATGGCATCCTTAGCATTTTAAAAAAGACACTTTTTTTTTGGGTACTGGGGATTGAACTCAGGACCTTGTGCTTGCGAGGCAGGTGGCAGCACCACTGAGCTAAATCCCTGGCCCTAAAAAGACATTTTTGAAGCATTTTTACAAAGGAGGTTGCTCTGCCCTTCTTCATAGATATGGTATTAAATTAGTCCATATCTGTTGGAATGGGAAAAGTTAATTCAGAATTTGCAGTAAATTATTATTGTTATTATTTGTGGTCCTGAGGATTGATCCCAGAGCCTCTATGCTAAGCTACATCCCCAACCACCCCCCCCTTAAATTTTTATATTGAAACAGGGTCTGGCTAAATTGTAAAATGCCTATGCTAGGCTCAAACCTGCAATCTGCCTGCTTCAGCCTCACAGAGTACTCAGATTACAGGTATGAGCCACCACATCCAGCTTTTAAGTAAATTCTTTTTTTTTTTTTTTAGGCAGAATCAACCCATGCTTTTATTTTCATTGCATATCAAAATTTCATATGAAGGTATTGATGTACAGTACTATCCCCATGGGCTGTAAGAGATGCTAAGAAACCACTAAAAGAATCATTTGTAATGCTCACACACAATTTCCCACTCTGAAACATATCCAAAGAAAATTTAAAAACAACTAAAATCAGTAAGGATGTATTTTGTAGTTATAGTGTCCCGTGCGTACTATTTAAAACAAAAGTAATCAAATTCCTTTGGGCCAGGGCTGGTAAATCTACAGTTTGTGTCAAAAAATAAAATAAAATAAAATAAAATAGGAGGCTCATTTTTCCTAGAAAAAGAATCTCTCCTTTCACCAGTAAGCCACACATTTAAGGGCTGGGCAGCAGCAGCAGGGGGTTTCTATGCTATTCACTAGGAATTATTCACAATTAAGTAAATTCTTGTGTGTGTGTGTGTGAGAGAGAGAGAGAGAGAGAGAGAGAGAGAGGGCTTGCTATGTAGTTCAGGCTGGCCTTGAACTCACTATTGTAGCCCAGGCTGGCCTTGAACTTGCAGTGATCCTCCTGCCTCAGCCTCCAGAGTGCTGGGGTTACAGGTGTGCGCCACCATGCCTGGCAGCTTTGAAGTAAACTATTTCGAAGGTTGAGTTTATTGCTACTCCAACTCCTACACTGCCATCAGAAACGAGGAAAGCAAACTCCATTCTATTTTAGGTGTTTTTCAGTGTGTGATTCCTGGTTGTACACAAAGTAGATAGGCCGTGGTGTCTCTCAAATAGTTTTCAGATCAAAGAAATCCCATTCAGCTCTTCTTTCTTTTTCTTTTTTTTTTGGAGGGGGTTCTAAATTTTTATTAGTGTTAAGTAAACAGAGTAATGGGTTTCTCTGTGGGGTTTTCAAACACACATATGACACACTTTGATCACATCCTCCTCCATTCCATTGCTCTCCCTTACCCTCCTTCCCCCTTTCTCACCCTTTTCCTTTTCTCTAATAGACTCTTTTCTACTTGTGTGTGTTGGGTGGGGGTGGGGGGCTTTTTGAGACAGAGTCTTGCTATGTAGTCTGGTCTTGAACTTACTATGTATCCCAGGCTGGCCTCAAACTCAAGGCCATCCTCCTGCCTCAGCCTCCCAAGTGCTGGGATTATAGGTGTGCACCACCACACCTAGCTCATTATTAATAATAATAAGAAAATGAAATTTTAGCATACCATTATCATAGCATCAAAAATATCCCAAAACATATCATGTTGAAAAACTAGATAACTTTACAGTTGAGAAACCTGGAAGATCCCACCTTAATTAAATTATCAACATTACCAGTGAAAGGATAAACTGACATTACCCATCTCTTGATATGGCAAAGTAAGAAAGATACACGCCATTTCTGTTTTTGTTTTCCTACTCAAAATACATAATCTAGATGTAATCAGGAGGAAATATCAGGTAAATCCAAATAAAAGTTATCCTTTGAAATAGCAGGCCTGTATTTGCAAAAAATGTCAACATAAAGACTGAGGAACCAATCTAAAGATGACTATAGAGTTAGGATGTAGTATAATTTGAAATATATTTGATTTTTGTACTATTTCTGTTTTGTAGAGCTCCTAAAACCCCTGGAATTTCCTAAGTGGTAGAAGTGTCTTTTGTTATTCACAATGGCCCCTCTCAGATCACACCTGAGTTTATATTAATGAGGTGATTTAGGGTGGAAACCCTAGACAGCATCAGGATTGGGCCAGTTTCTATGAAGACCAAGTGATTAGAGGATTAGTGGATTGAAATTTTCAGCCCCACTCTCCAACCTCAAGGACGGGCCAGGGGCACAAGATCAAGGCCAGTACAGATTTGATGAGTTGGGGCTTGCTGAGCCTGTGAGGGGTGTGGGCTGGTTATCTGGTAGCCTGCTTCTAAAAGTGGCTCACCAATTAAACGTTACTGGGTTCTGAGTTGCTCACCTCTCCCTCTAGAGTTAGATTCCAGGTTCTCCTCTTCAACAAAGAATTGAACAAAATGTGCAAAAAGCAATGACAAAGTTCATTTAAGAAAGTAAAAGTGAAGAGCAGGGGAGAAACTGCCTCAGCAGAGTGAGCTTGGAATGAATAAAGAGAAAAAGAGGGTAAAAGCAAAAATAAAAGTACATGCTGCATCTGGGAAATGCAGCATGGGGTATAACAGAAAGTTAGTATAGCAAGCTCTTCATGGTGTCGGTGTCCTTTGAAGCTGTCCAAATTTGGAGGGAACCTGTGAGAACTTCTACATCCAGGTCCTGAGAGGTGGTGCTGGGACCCCACACCTCAGGCTGATGTCAGGTCTAGGACATCCTATTGCAAACCTGTTTCCGTTCTCCAAAGAAGTCCATGTGCAGGGGTTTGGGAACTGTTCTGCGCATGTGTCTGGGATCTTGGAATTAACAGGTCACACATATCTTCCCAGCCAGCTTTGCCTTGCCCTAATCTCCTATCTCAATTTCAAGAGAGCATGGAAGCTTAACTCCCTCAATACCTTGTCCCATCCATCTCTTCATCTGGTTGTACCTCTGTATAATTTTAATATCCTTAGCTGGGCATGGTAGCTGTAATGCCATCATTCTAGGAGACTGAGGCAGGAGGATCTTAAGGTCCAGGCCAGCTCCAGCAATTTAGTGACATAGTGAGACCCTGCCTCAAAAAAATTGAAAGGGCTGGGGATGTAGCTTAGTGTGAAGGCCCTGGGTTCACTTCCCAGTAATGTGCGTGCACATGTGCATGCGCGTGCACACGCACACACACACACACACACACACACACGGTAGAGAGAGAGAGAGAGAGAGAGAGAGAGAGAGAGAGAGAGAGAGAGCACAAATCCCTTATAATTGTAAGTCATCCTACCAAATTAATGGAACCAAGAAAGAAGTTTCAGGAATCTGGTTGTAGTTTGGGGCCTTCACACTAAACTACATCCTCGGTCCTTTCAATTTTTTAAACTTTTGAGACAGGGTCTTCCTAAGTCACTGAGTTACACAGGCTGTCCTTCTTCCTCAGCTTTCCAGAGTGGTAGGATTACAGTTGTGTAATACTATGCTTGGCTCATTAACCACTATTATGATTTTTTTTATACCATGAGTTAGTTTTTTCATAGATTACTATTTCTAGGTCACACAGTTGTCATCTTTTTATTATCAATCTGTACACTGCTCTGTATATAAGTTATACTCCAATAAAAAATTTTAAAAATCTGATGGCTATATCAGCTATGTACCTCAGTTTAGCACAGTGACTTGTAGAATTTTTTTAGGCATATTCCAAGCACTAGTTCTTCTTTCATTTCTGTTACAATAGCATATTTCATGATTTTATGATTACTATTGTTTTATGAGTCTATTTTAACTAGAGAGATATTAAAATGGAAAGGGAGATAATTAAAAAATTACTGTACTGTAAAATTCATTCTCTGTGAGGGACGATGATGAATGTGAGTGGTCTGTTCTTCCTGAACCCTAATCTTCTAAAGAACAACCTGGCCAGGAATGGTGGTGCACACCTGTAATCCCAGCACTCAGGAAGCTGAGGAAGGAGGATTGCCATGAGTTTGAGGCTAGCTTGGGTTACCTAGTGAGTTCAAGGCCAGCCTGAACTACATAGTGAGACTCTGTCTGAAACAAAACAAAGCAAACAAAAAAATAAAGAACAACCTGAAAGACCCTCTGCAGAAGTGGGAAAGGAGCTTACCAATGAGTAAACAAAGAAATCTACTTTGGACCCAGTGCCTACCTCAACATTGTCTCTTTGTCATTCCCATTTAGATGAAGATATGGCCCCAAGTCTAGTCTTCCACATTACAGTCTGATGCTAACACCTCAGTGCACAATCCCTTTTTATTTCTAGTTGTGTTCTTTGCCATGAATTTATTAATTTCATGCTGGGACTATGTGTAGTTCTGCCAGTGGCTTAGTGAGAAAACTTGCAGGAGGAATGGATGCAGTAATTATTGAAGCTGGATTTTTATGTAGGAATTGACTTTTAAAAAAAATTTCCTCTCCCAACTCCTCATGATGTGCAACGTTCTTGTTAGGATAATGCTGAGCTGTTGTGATGACTGAGTTAAGAGATATTGTTTTTATTTGTGTTAGCTCCAATTTAATTTCCATTTTATAAATTTACCTCAAAATGAACTGATGACTTAAAAAACAACCAGTTTTAGGAAACAATCAGTTTGAGCCTGGTGTTTGTACTCTTAGGTGAGCATCAAATAGAATTTTGAGTTTGAAAAATTAGAAGCAGTTAATTGCACTCAAATCATGACTCTCTCCTGAGAAAAGTACTTTGCAGACTATAATTATTAGTAACATTTTGTTAATGAAAAGGCAAGCATGGAAGAAATTAAATACTCTGTACAAAATTAGACTCAGGAATAAAACTCAGGATTTTTGGTTCTTGTGCCAAACCATCTGACTACGGGCAACTTTTAGAATTCAGCCAAGAATAAAATAATTTGTTAAAATAACCTAAATTAATGTTATGGCTTGTATCTAGATGTCCACCTAAAGCTTCATGTGGTCATAGGTGGGGCTTTTCAGAGGTGGCTGGATCGAGGGTGTGTGATGCTAGGATTAAGGATGTGATGCTGGGATTGATTCACGGTTTGAAGCTAGGGTTAAGGGTGCCCCACCCTGGGTGTGAGTGCTACTTGGCCCTAACCTGAGATCTCAAAGACTTTCTCCCATTTTTTTCCTCACAGTCTTTGATTTCTTTCACCAGCTTTTGTAATTTTCAGCACACAGGTCCTATTCAGGTTTTATAAATTATCCTTAACTATTCAATTTTCTTTGGAGTAATTATATCATAGTATTGTTTTAAATTTTGATTTCTATATATATTCATTGTCAGCCTACAGAAATGTAATTGATCTTTGTGTGTTAATTTTATATCCTGGGACCTTACTGAACTTCCTTCTATGAGTTTTTGGTAGATTCCTTGGGATTTTGTACATGGTTAGCTCTGACATGTGCAAATTGGGGCAGTTTTATTTTTTGCTTCCTGATTTATGTGTTTTTTCTTTTCTTTCTTTTTCTTATGGCACTGATTAGAACTCTCAGTACTATGCTGACTGAAAGTGGTGAGAAGATATCATATCTCAGAGGGAAAACATTTAGTCTTTCATCAAGTAGGACTAGATGTAGGTTTCAGTGTGTGCTCTTTATCAAGTTGGGAAGGTTCTGCTATTTCTAGTTTGTTGAGTTATTTTGTTTTGTTTGTTGCCTTTGTTTTTGTGTGCATCTGGTGACTGACACAGCAGCCAGAGAGAAAGCACTCCTTCCAAACCCCAGCTGGGGAGTGGGAATGTTGGGGTGTGGAATCGACAGTTAGGCCCCAGACATGAGGTAGGGACAAAGGCTTGGAATGGAAGGAGTGAGACAGCCAGACACTCAGTCCTTTCTGGACAGGACTGGGAGCCCCAGAGGCCCTTATGACCAGTTACTGTCCTGATCTAGGTCCTTAGCCATAAAGGTTCTGTGTCATCTGTGTTCACCAAAAGGGGAGCAGGACAGATGGCTGTTGTCATTCCATGGTATATCTTCCCTGTCTCAGGGGACTGGCTGAAGCTCACAGCTGATTTTGGCAGGTTGCAGCTGGAGTAGTTCAGGAGGGCCTCTTTTTGATCCGTGCCAAGTCAGCCTTGTGTCAGGAGGCACTGGTGCCAGACAAAGGGCAGCTTGTGCTTCTCCTTCAGGAAGCCCAGGATGTAGAAGACCAGGACATCCAGCACCTGGTAGGGCAGTGCGAATTTCTTATCCAGCAGCAGTTGCAGGAAGATGCTGTTGGCTCTGCTGTACTCCAATGAGTGATTTTCAGCTGGGCCCTGCTGGAGTGCAGCATGAGGAAGAGTACCCGGTGATGCTGCTGCCCAGGATGAGGGCTTCCTGGAGGGTCCAAGTGTCTGGCTCATGGAGGAATCAGGATCCTTTGAACTAGGCTCCAGACTTGAACAGGGCCTTCTTGAGTGCCATGTGAAGGTGAAAGCTGAGGTGTTTGTATCTGGCCCTGTTGCCTCATACCCTGGGGTTAGAGACAAAAATCCTGGCAGCTTGATGCATGGCTGCGGCAGTCTAGGCCTCAGGCTCTGTGATGTAAAAGATCTACTCCCCGAAGGAGAGTGCTGGAATGATCTTAATAGCCTGGGGCAGTTTCCCCACTGTGGTGCTTAGATAAGGCCTCCCAGAACCCTTTGTAAACCTGCAGCACTCCAGCTTGTGGCCCAGGGAAGCCATACCATCTCCGAGTTTGTCTCTTCTCAGTCAGCTTCTCCACTATGATGTCAGCCAGGGCATGCCTGGCAGGAGGGTTCTTGTTGGTGAACATATCAATGCCGCGCTCACTCTCAGGTCCGCGACCGCCGCTGCATGGTGGCTCCCCCTGTTTTTCAGGCCGCCTTCTCCCGGGTGGCCACTGCTAGTCCTCATCTGATCCCCTGGCACCCCCAGCCCCAGCCTCCCGGGGCGCTCTCCCCGGCTCTGCTGCTGGTTTCTTGTTCCACTGAGGGCCTCCTGTTGCTGCCAGGGTTGTTGGGCCCCACATTCTCTTCCTCCTCTTCGGGTCTGCGATCCCCAACCCCGCCCCAGCCCCTGCGCAACAAGGCGTCCTCCGGCGTCCGCAGCTGGGATCTGCTGGGCCAACAGCCCAGAGTTTTCTCTTTTTAAATTCTAGGCCCTGAGAGCCGTTTTGAATTTGGACATTTTTCTTGGAAGAGTTGCTGAGAAGATTCACACATGGGGACAGTGAAAAGCTCTGAGTGCTTAGACTCTAGGCCCTAGTTTTTATTTTAAAAGGATGTTATCAAAGATTTTGCTAAGTGTTTTTCCACATTAAATGTATGATCATATACTTTTTTTTCTTTAGGTCGTGCATATGGTGGATTACATGTTCACAATACAGTATTGTCTTTGGTTATGGTATCAGGTTAATATCATGAAATGAGTTGAAATGAGTTGTGGAAAAGACTGGGCAGAATTGATGTTAATTCTCTTTTAAACGTTTGGTTGAATTCTCCCGTGGAATCCTTTGGAATTGATTATTTATTTTTATTTTGTAATTTTTTTGTTTTTTCAGACAGGATCTCGCTGTGTAGTTCAGGCTGATCTTGAACTCACTATGTAATCCAGGCTGGCCTTGAACTCATGGTGATCCTCCTGCCTCAGCCTCCCAAGTGCTGGGATTATAGGCCTGTACCACCACACCTGGTTTAATCCATTTTTTCTAGGTTGTCAAATTTATGAATATAAATTTATAGTATTTCTATATTATACTTTTAGTAGCTGCAGAATCTGTAGAGTATTCCTTGTTTCATGCCTGATATGTGGTAATTTGCATCTTCATCAGTCTTGTTACACATCAATTATATTGATTTTTTTCCCCCCAAGGCTCCAGTTTTTTTATTCATTGATTTTCTCCATTCTTTTCTCTTTCTTTCTTTCTTTCTTCCTTCCTTCCTTCCTTTCTTTTTTTTTTTTCTTGAGACAGGCTCTAGTGTAGTTCAAATTGGCCTTGAATTTACATTATAGTCCAGATTAGCCTTGAACTCACGGCAATCCTCCTGCCTCAGTCTCCCCAGTGCTGGGATTATAGGAATGTACAAGGTACTACCACTCCCAGTTCCATCCTTCTTATTTTAAATTTCATTGATTTCTGTTCCTTTCTTTTTCTTGCTTCTATATGCTTTGGATTTATTTTTCTCTCTTTCTACTTTTTTTTATTACTGGGAATTGAACTCAGGGAATATTTATCTACATCCTCTGTCCTTTTAAATTTTTATTTTGAGATAGGATCTCACTAAATTGTCCATGCTGGCCCCAAACTTGTGATTTTCCTGCCTCAGTCTCTCAAGTAACTGAGATTACAAATTTATACCACTGCGTCTGACTTCTTTCTAGCTTTTTGAAGTGGGGACTTTGATTACTGTTTTGAAACTGTTTCTTTTTCCCAGTAGCATTTAATGGTATAAAATTCCGTATTTAAGCAATGCTTTAACTAAATTCCACATATGCCTCAGACTCTCAGTGCTGGGATTATAAGTGTGTGCCATAGCACCTGCCTATTTGAACATTTTAAAGAACTCCTTCTTGGTTTACCTGTAAGTGCTTGGGGGATATATTGTTTTGTATAGTTTTCTTAGTGTTTGCTTTAGGGATTCTAATACACATGCATAACTATAATAATATACTACTATTGACATATTAATCTTTTTGTGATAGCAACTGACTGTTATAAATCTACCTGTGTACTGAAGATTTGAGTGCTTGTGATGATGGTGTTTCACTGAAGCACTCTCATAACCTGAAGCTTTTTGCAGATCTTAAAAGAATGCCTTCTGAGAGTTTTCACAAAGAAATACAAGATTTGTGTCTCTCCTTAAATTTCTTGCTTCTAATATTTTGCCATTCACTTGTTATTTTACCCAGTCACCTGAAAAATTTTTGAAATTTGAACTCAGGCTTGGGGCAAAGGAAGTATGTAATTGGCTTTCACAATAATCAAATAGTATCTGAATTTCTATGTGTGTCTCAGTTGTAACTGCATGTATGCCATTTTCAGGATTTTTCCTGAAATAAAATGATAGGAGCATCTCTGCAGCAGGTATCATGTAGGAAAGGCCATCCTTGAATTTACAAAGCAAGTCAATTAGTAATTTCTTCATCAGATTCCAGCAAATGAAGTATTTTCTTGGTAAGCATCTGTTGACCTTCTATGAAGCCCAGCTACTTTGGCATTGTTTTTAGTGAAGTACATTATTAGGCTTTTCTTTTGTTCAGATGACTTTAAACATTTGAGAGCTACAGTTCTCTTTCATTTGAGCATCTTTCATAATAAGCAAAAGATAAGAGCGCTTCCAAACCTCTTATACATTCCATGGCTAGTGTTAGCTAAAGAATGATGAGAGGGGCTCACCATCATGAAACTCACAGCCAGTAATTCTGTTACATTATTCTATACTTTAATTACCTTATTGAACATAAAGGTGAAGGTTGTGAACAAAACATTGAATGCTTGTGATTCTTAAATTGTTCTTAGCCTTTATCCTGCTTGTTCCGTGCAATGGCAATTGGATGACATTGAGCTTATTTTTCATTCTATCTCTGTTTCATCAGTAAGATTCACTATGCTATTGATGTTAGGGAGATCCAGAGACCTCTGAAGAACCAAGGAAAAGACTGGGCAAGGTGGCACATGCCTGTAATCCCAGCACTTGGGAGGCAGAGGCAGGAGGATTGCTGTGAATTCAAGGCCATTCTGAACTACATAGTGAGATCCTGTCTCAAAAACAATACTTACATACTTTATAATAAGTTAAAGATTGGTTATCATGGATGTTGTGGTACTTGATATGGGAATGTAAAAAAAATTTGTTCATGCCTCAGCCTCCTGAGTGCTGGGATTACAGGTGTGTGCCATGAGGCCTGGATGATAGTTTGAAGGTTTTCTTAAAGTATATGCTTGCAATACATAATGAATACATTCATTGTGGGGAGTTGATGCATATACACATGGCATCTTAGTTCTTTTTACTTTCTCTTCCCCTCCTCTTCCTCCTATCTCTAATATCCCTGGATCACTTTCTCATCTGATAGTGCTGCTTAGTTCACTGGCCTATGTGCAAATCATCTGTGGAAATACCCTCATAGACACACCCAGAAATGTGCTTTACTAATTTCCTAGGTGTCTCTCAATATAATCAAATTGACAATCAACATTAGCCATCACATATACTAACCAAATCATTCCTTCTTTATGTACTTGTTGCTGATTAGATAGGATAATAATCTGTACTTATCTAAGATTACCAATAACTCAGTTCAGTTATGTCAGAAATAATGTTAAAGTAGGCACCTGGCCAAAGCCAAAGACAAGTGGCAGATTTTGGTTGAATTTTGAGGCTGAACACAAACTTCAGTGTATGCCTAATAGCCATATATTGTGTACATTTTAAAACATAAAATTTAAACAAATCAAAGCATAAAATGTACATTGTAACATTTTTGTCCTGCTTTCTAATGAAGTTCCTTGTGTATACCCTGGTGTGTATGTTACCCCCACCCCTACCCCATATATACACACTCACTTTGAGACCTGGTTATAATATAAAGTCCAAATTGCCTTAAGCTGGTGTCATGGCTTGTATCTAAATGTCTCCCTAAAGCCAAATATGCTCATAAGTGGATCTTTTCAGGCTGGCTAGATCTAGGGTGTGTGATATTGGGATTAAAGGTGTATGGCACTAAATTAGACCACTGATTGGAATTAGCATAGTTTTGGGTGTGGATATGGGAAGGCCCACCATGGGTGTGGGTGGCACCATCCAAAAGGCTGGTAGCCTAGATTGGACAAAAGGAGAAAGTGAGGCTTGCTGCTTGCAGCTTGCTGCTGCTGCCTTCTGCCTGTTACACCATGAACTGTTTGTCCTCTGTGATGCCATCCTGCCAGTTGACTAAAGATGGAAACCTCGACTGTGAGCTGAAATAAACTTTTCCTCCTTTAACTTTGAGTTTCAGGGTATTTTGTCCCAGCAAAAAGAAAAGTAGCCAAGACAGATTTTGGTACCAGTGAAGTGGGGTCATTGCTGTGACACTACCTAGCCATGTGGTTCAATGGCCTATGGAACTAGCTTGTGCGAAGATTTTGAAAAGCTTAGGAGTGGCTGGCTGAAGAAGCAGTAGTGAAATGCTGTAAGTCAAACTTGATGGGAGATTCTGGTCAGAGCTCACTAGACTCAGATCCTGATAGAACTGGAGTTGGTAAAAACCAGGCTCAGGAGGACTGCATTGGTTGTTGGACTCCAGACCATGTGTGTTGTGCTTTGGCAGAAAATTTGTCTGCAGTTTGCTCTTCTCTAGAGATTTTTTTTCTGAGACTGATGTTAAGGGCAATGGGCTAGTGAACCTGGCAGAAGAAATTTCAAGGCAGTCTAATGTTGAGGTGGTGGCATGGCTACTGTTTGGGGCTTTTATTCAGATCTATGTTGAAAATCAAGAGCAAATAGCCTATCAGAATGACTTAAAACATTATTAATTGGCCAGAAAGGAAGATTTGGCAAAGTTGCAGACTGCAAAGATGGAGAATAGGAGAACTTGGTTGCTAACAAGGAACAGGACAATAGAAAATATAGCCTCAAGGCATCAAAAGAACCAGCAGACACCTCCTTTTGCAGCCTCAAGATTGCAAGGGTGAAAGACTTTGCTTTGAGAAGAGAATCCCAGAGCACCAGGTTCCAGAATGGCAGTGGCCTAGGGAATTTGTTCCTCAGGGTTGGCTTCATTGTGCACAGCAATCCAGGTACTTGACCCCTACAGCCAAGAGAGAAGAAAGCCTGGCTACTGCTCCAGCTGGGAGCAGACTTTGGTGTCATCCACATGGTGCTGGCTTTAGGTTTATGTAGAATGCAAGAGTCAGGAAGGCTTCTACCCAGATTTCAGAAGAAGGCTTGGGAGGCCAGGCAGTGTGCCTCTGAAGGGCAATGTGGGAAGCTGTGAGTATGAAGCTGAAGGTGCAGTAGAGACCCCAGAAGGTTGGAGAAACTAGGAACATGTATCATATGAGGAAAGCTGCAAGAAGTAAGCAAAGCCAGCCCAAGAGAGAAACCATGGGAGCTACAACCACTAATAGTACCATAGAGGTGGAGCCACCCAAGCCATTTGGAATTCACATCTTGGCACAGGTTGTACTAAATGCAGTACATGGAACTACGGGATTTAATGTTTGCCCTGCTGGGGCACAAATGGTTTTTATCAGATTGAGATAAAGACCATCTATTCCAATTTTCTATAGGGTTTTTTTTTTTTTTATCATGGGTGGGTGTTGGACCGTTTCAAATACTTTTTCTGCATCTATTGAGAGGATCGTGTGTTTTTGTCCATGGCTTTGTTAATATAGTGTATTACATTTATTGACTTGTGTATGTTGAACTATCCCTGGGATAAATCCTACTTGGTCATGGTGTATAACCTTTTTGATGATTTGTTGCATTCTATTTGCCATTATCTTGCCCTGATTTTTTTATGAGGGGGCGGTACCGGGGATCAAACTCTGGTCCTTGCGCTTGCAAGGCAGGTGGCGGAACCACTGAGCTACATCCCTGGCCCTATTTACCAGTATCTTATTGAGAATTTTTGCATCTGTGTTCATTAGGGAGATTGGCCTGTAGTTCTCTTTTTTGATTGGATCTTTCTTTGGCTTTAGTATCAAGGTCATTATGCTTGGTTCCAGGAATGGGTCTGGGAGTATTGCTTCCATTTCAATTTCATTAAAGAGTTTGAGAAATAGCGTCATTAGGTCTTCTCTAAATTTCTTGTAAATTAGCAGTGAATCTGTTGAGGCCAGGGCTTTTTGTTGTTGTTGTTGTTGTTATATTTTTAATTACATATTCAATTTCACTGGCTGATATTGGTTTATTTAGAATTTTTATATCTTTTTAATTCACTTTTGGTAATTCATATGTATCTAGAATCTGTCCATTTTTTCTGTGTTTTCCATTTTTTTAGAATACAGTTTCTTGAAGTAGCTATTGATGATCTTCTGGATTTCTGCAGGATCTGTTGTGGTTTCACCCTTTTCATTCCTAATTGCATGGATTTGAGTCCTTTCCTTCCTTTTTTTCAATAAGGTTGGCCAAGCGTTTGTCAATTTTATTTAATCTTTCAAAGAATCAACTCTATGATTCATTGATTCTTTGTATTGTTTTCTTAGTTTCCATTGCATTAATTTCTGCTCTGATCTTTATAATTTCCTCCCTTGTATGAGTTTTGGGCTTGACTTGTTCTTCTTTTTCTAGAACTTGAGGTTCAACATTGTGTTGTTTATTTGAACCTGCTCTATTTTCCTGATATATAAATTCATCACTATAAATTTTTCCCTTGTAGGACTGCTTTCATTGCAACTCATAAGTTCCAGTAAATTATACTGGCATTATTGTTTAATTGTAGAAACTGTCTAATTTCTTCTTTAATTTCATCTGTGACCCATTGGTTGTTCAGGAGGCTGTTGTTTATTTTCCATGTGTTTATGAAGTTCTTGTGGCTTCTTTTGCCATTGATTTCTAGTTTCACTACTCTATGATCTGATAATATGCATGGGATAATTTCAATTCTTTTGCATTTACTTCAGGATGGTCTATGTGTTCTCTTTTGGAGAATATCCCATGTGCAGCTGAAAAGAATGTGTATTCTAATGTTGTGGGGTGGAACACTCTGTAGATATGTACTAAGTCCATTTGTTCAAAAGTTTGGTTCAATTCTGATATTTCGTTGTTGATTTTGTTTTGTCTAGTTGATCTGTCTATTTGTGACAGTGGGGTATTTAAGAAGCCCATTACAATTGTATTAGAGCTTATTTGATTTTTAATGTCTGTTAATATTTGTTTTATATAGTTGGGTACACTGCTATTTGGTGCATATATTTGGTGCATATATATTTATGATTGTTTTCTCTTCCTTTTGGATTATTCCCTTTACAAGGGTGTAGTGATCTTCCCTGTCTCTCTTAGTCAGTCTTGGCTTGAAGTCCACTTTGTCTGCAAATAGAATACTACCTCTGCTTTTTTCCGGGTTTCTGTTACATGAATATTGTTTTCCATCCTTTTACTTTCAGTCTATGAATTTCTTTTTGAATTAAATGTGTTTCTTGTATGTATGCAGCATATTGTTTGATCTTGCTTCTTCTTTTTTTTTTGTTACCGGGGATCGAACTCAGGACCTTGTGCTTTTGAGGCAGGCAACGGAACCACTGAGCTAAATCCCCAGCCCACGATCTTGCTTCTTGATCCATTCTGCCAGTCTGTTTCTTTTGATTGGTGAATTGAGACCATTAACATTGATGGTTATAACCGACATGTATTGACTTATCCCTATCATATTATTTTTCTGTTGTTGGTTCCCTTCTTTCCTCCTCTGTTTAGTTTCTTGCCTTGCCTGCTGGTTTCATTCTGTTGGGTTTTGTGGAGTTGTAATCCTTGTTTTCTCTTTCTAGAATATCCTTCAGAACACTTTGGAGTGCTGGTTTGGTGTTCATGAATTTCTTCAGATGTTCTTTGCCATGGAACTATCTTATTTCTTTATTAATTTTGAAAGATAATGTTGCAGGGTACATCAATCTGGATTGGAGGCTGTTTTCCTTTAGGGCTTGAAATACTTCACACCAATCTCTCCTTGACTTGAGGGTTTGTGTTGAGAAATCTCCTGTGATTCTGATGGGATTTCCTTTACAGGTGATCTGTTTCTTTTTTCTAACAGCTTTTAATATTCTTTTCTTGTGTTGAATTTCTGGAATCTTTACTATTATATACCTTGGGGAAGATGTTTTTGATCATGACTAATTGGAGTGCTATATGCTTCACTTATCTATATGTCAAATTCTTTTTCCCTGGAATTCTGACTTCTATATCGATATTCTGTCCTCACATTGATTCATTCTGCTGTGTATACTTTCAGTGAAATTTTTAATCTCCTGGATATCTGTTTGAATCTGTTTTATGGATTCCGTTTCTTTCCTATGCTGGGCGTTCATGGTTTCCATCATTTTCCTGAGTTCCTCTATTTTTTAAAATCTATATTTGCTTTAGAGTCACTAAACATGTCTTTCATTCTGGTCACCATCTCTGTAGTCATCTGACAAATTATTTCTGCTTTGAATTTTTCTAGAGCCTCATTATCTGCTTTATTACTTCCACTATTACCATTTCAGAGGGTCCAGGTGGGTGGCTTTCAGAGTGTTCTACCTTATTGCGCCCTGGGTTTGCCTTTGGTGAGCTGAAAGCTGGGGTGAGGGGTTTGCATCTTGTTTAAATGTCTTCTCATTTTCTTTTTTTTAGTTTAATTCCTGGGTTGATGCTTGTAGATTGGTTATGGTGGGGAGCTTTATTGCAGTATTCAGAACTCTTAGGAAATGACTACTTCTCAGAGATGTCTTTCAGGTGTAGCTGGCTTTTGGTTTTTGAGTATGTTGCAAGATCCTACCTCTCAGGCCAGGTGTGGTGGCACACATTTGAAATCCTAACACTTGGGAAGCTGAGGCAGGTGGATCACCGTGAGTTTGAGACCAGCTTCCATGAGTTCAAGCCCAGAGTGAACTACATAGCGAGACCCTCTCTCTCTCTGTCTCTCTCTCACACACACACACATACACACACACACACATACACACACACACAAAATCATAGCTCTTCAATTTATTGGGGATGAGAAGTTTCTGCCTATTTGGCCCAGGGACCATTTCTTGGGAACTGGCCTATAGTATTTTTTAAGAACCTTAGACAATCTTAGTCTTGTGTATACCAGGAAGAACAACTGATTAGCACAATTGTGTCACCTTGGCTAAAGCAGTATAATCAGCAATAACAATAGCATCAAACATAGCCTAGAAAATGACAAACTGTGGTAATTATTAATTTGCCAACTTTAACCATCTGAACTAGATTTGTGGTTATATAAGAAAATCTGGAATGAACTAGAAAATTGTATACAATACATAAGCCCTCAGTATGGTGATTTTTACCCTAAGGGGAGAAGATTTAGAAGGGGTTCGGGGGAAAAATAGAGAAATAGAAGAAGAGTTTAGAAGCAAGGCTGGAGGACAAAGGAAGATCACACAAACTTTGAGGAACTGGTAAAGAAGACAGGAGGGAAAGAGAGAAGGAAGAAATAAAAACAAGAACAGAACAGAACAACCACAGCAAAAAACTAGAAACTGTGTTCACACTCATGTAAAAACAAGAACAATCAAGAAAAAAATAAAACAGAACAAGAACAAAAATGAGAAAAGAGGAAAAGAAAAAATAAAGGAAGAAGAAAATAAGGAAAAAAGAAAAAAGAAAAGAAAAAAAAGTCCAATTTAAGGTGTGTTTCTGCTGTCACTGGTAAACAGCACAGGAAAACAGAGTCCAGATCTGAGTTGTTTAATCCCAGAAAGCCAGATGTTGATTTATGGCAGGGTAGTAGATAATTCTGGTAAACCTGGACCTTTAGTTCCATTGAAGTTCAGGCTGGTTTCTGGCTATGAGGCTGGGACTGAAGTCAGTGTGCTTCCTGCTGGCCTGAACTCCACTCTCTGACCTCCTGCCAACTTGAACTCAGCACCCTCACTGTGACACTGGGACCCACTATATGAAGCTGGCCTGTTGCTGTTCTGAGTTCTGAGCTCAGTTGGTTCCTCTCCAAGATGGCTACTGGCCAATTTCCCTCTCCTGGGTGGTCTGTACCCAAATATTTCCTCTCCTGGAGGGATGTCTGTACCCAAATAACTCACCAGCCACTTCAGTCCGCTGTGTCCACTGCTCCATTCCACTGGTGTCTTTCTCTATGGAGGCCTCTGGGGTTGCCAGTAGTCACTATGTGTCTGCAGGTTTGACCCACCCTTCCCATGCCGTGATTCCAGATTCTGGGACAAAGCACTGCCTGCCACCTCCCTCTTTTCATTGATGTCTCTCTCTTGGCTCTCCTTGTGGACTTCAATTCTCACTTCAGATCCTTCCTGGGTCCTGGGGACCCACTTCTCTCCTTCTTCTCTTCATGTCACTATATTTCAATGTCAGGATACCAAATCCTGGAGAGGTTCTTTCTCTGCTGCTCACCACTCTGCCATCTTCTGGAAGTCTCCTGTAGTTTCCTACATGTCGGGCTGTTTTTTGCTCCTGTACCTTCCCTTACTCTTACCTTGTGCCTAAAATACCATTTTCTGTCTTTGTCTGGCTGACTTCATTTACCCTTTTGTCTCCTCTCAGACATCATACTCTACAGGAAGTTCCCTGACAATCCTTTCTTTCTCCTTTGAGGCTGTGCTAGGTATCTTTCCTCTTGGTTCCCAAACTTTAAGTGTTTAATTCTATTCTAACATTTATTAATTCTATTTTAATTGTTAAGCAGCATTATGAACTGACTTAGCTTATGTTTCTGCCATCCTTGAGGATTGAAGCATAAATAGAAATTAAGCTGGTTTATAGAAAAGTTGAAAAAATTATATTTTTTCACTTTTGAAGGTTTATAGACTGAGGTTTGAACATATTACTCTTGCCATTTTTGATCCATGGTACAGGGAGCCAAATTTTAACCAAAGGTATCAAGAGCCATTCTATATAACTATATACAATTTGGGGAAAAATCATTTCATAATTAAAGTATGACTATAGCTGTCTAAGGCTCAATGTCACCTTGCCTGCAAGCCGGCTATGGTATGAGGAAACAACTCCATTTTGCCTCTGGTCACAGCTGAGGCCTCAGTGGTCTTGTGATGCTGTGGCACTCAAGGGCAGGATTATATCAGCTGAAGACATCCAGATTCTTTGAGAACCAAATAGTAATAAAAAAAAAGAAAGAAAGAAAGAGAAAGGTTTTCCCGGGGGAGGGACAAATTCCTTATCAACTTAACTCCTCCCACCTATTGTAAGACTGTTCTCCTTGCAGTCCTCCTCAACATATGAACCTCATAACCTTCATCAGCATAAGATTCTCATCTACATAGGATTACCTCCGCCCCCTAAGTCACCTGATGCTCCCTCCAATTATTGTGTGTACCCAATAAATGCTGGCTAGCTCAGAGTCTTTGTCTTTGCCCATTCTGAGTCACTGATCTCCCAGGCTCCAATATACTTTGCAATTATACAAGTTTCTGTTGTCTTTTTTTCTTTAACTCCTGCCGTCCCCTTTTCTAGCAGTTGGAGAATTGATCACCCTCTGATACAAGGGTTAGATTCAAAGGTGAAGAAGGTGAACAGCTCATATTTATTTATCAGGTAGGGTGATAGGAAATAGATCTGAAATGAAGAATTTGAAAAGAGTTGTTGTTCTGAGGTACTGGGAATTGAACCCAGAGGTTTTGCACTAAGTTACATTTTCACCCTTTAAAAATTTGTTTTGGTTCTCCCTCTCTCTCTCTTTTCTTTTTTGAGACAGGGTCTCACTATATAGTCTGGGCTGACCCTGAACTCACTATGTAGCCCAGGTCTTTGAACTCACAGTGATCTTGCCTCAGCCTTCAGAGTGCTAGGATTACAGGTGTGTGCCACTGTGCCTGGCTTTAATTATTTTTATATTGAGACCATGCCTACTAAGTTGCTAAATTGCCCAGACTGCACTCAAACTTGAGATCCTCCTGTCTCATCTCCTGGAGTGCTGGGATTATAGGCTTCAAGAACATTCAATAGAGGACATTTATGAAGGTGTCAGTGGTATGTAGGTAAATTGTGAAGGATTGGGCAGCCACTGGGGGTTATCAATGCATGGTCTCTATCCTTCCTAGGCCTGCAGGGGCCATAGGAGGGGCTGATTACAAGAACCCAGAAGGAGAGGAAGTTGCGTGGACAAGGTCACCTGAAAGAGCAGAGACTTTGAAGTGACCCTGCGTCGAAACACCCTGACCTTGCCCTTCTTCCCCCAGCTCTTACCAGTGGTTTCCATCCTTGGCTGAACCCAGCTGGAACCCAGAGGACAGAGTAGCCTGTTGTTGCTGTGCTGGCTCAGAGTATGGGAGAAGGTGGAAAGAGGACCAGGAGGGCACACAGATGGCTTCCAGCAGGACAGATAGCTCAAAATGCCCCTAAAACCCCCTAAAATCCACCCAAGGCCTCTCCTCTACTTAGTCTTGAGGTTTCCCATATGAAGCCTTTAAACAAGTGATTTATCATAAAGTGATAAAAATGCTAAAGATCTTTTCTTTAATTCTTTTACATCTGAGAGGACTGCTCTTTCTCTCAGCTATTAAATGATGGTTGTTTGGCTGAAGTGGTGGGGAATCCTATAAGGTAGATGATTAGCAAAATATCGTACATCACAAAATCAAGAACCTTTGCAGGCAGGGCAGGTGGATCCAGCTACAGCCAGCCAGTGGGTGATCTCTGACTTACTCCCCTAATGCTATTCCCTTTTGTGAGCCTTTAGTGACTAGGATGAGCAGCCGTGGTTGGCTAATGTTTCTGATTACAGGGCAGGATTGACATAAAGCATGCTCTTCCATGTGTTTCAGGCAGACCAGTTTCCTTAATAACCCTGGGCAAAGGCCAGGAGAACTTCCATAGCCCCCCACATGCAAACGCAGTTCTAGGTACCCTACAGGAATTAGCTCCTATAAGAATTAGCTCCTTTAATCCCTCTGATCCCTACAGGATAGGTGTTATTATGATCACTATTTTATAAGTGAGAAAAAAAGGGACAGAGATGTGAAGGAGAAACCACATCTGCCACAGCTCTCTTGCAGTGCATTCTGGACAGGACTATGTGGCTTGGAAGGGACAAGGGGATTATTTATTAACTTATAGACTTATTTGAATATAATCTGGTTTAAAAATGATTTGAGGGGTCTAGAATATTTCACACTAGAAATGCAGTATTATAAATTATATCATCAAGAAAATAGTAAATCTGGAAGGTAATAAAGCTTATCCTTAAAGGTGTTAGATATTTGCATGGCTACAACCATGGCTGTACTAACCTCATGGAGCAGGAAGTCATAGTCAGCCATCCTTCATTTGTCTGGACATAGGGTGGTCCTATAGGGCCTGAAGGTTCCTTGGTTTTGGATGTGCACCCTGCATTCCAGGCGTATTTCTTTGGAACAAACAAATGGTGGGGGAAGGTAGACTTTGTGAAATGTTCTCCCTCTCCAGCTACCTTAACCCACCGCCCACAGCTCCTCTGTTTTGGACAACCCACAAGTGTTCTGACTTAACTCTTAGTAGTTTAATCACATCCAAGGTGCATCAACATCAGACATGCCATAATTTGAAAAGGTCCTAGAACTGTGATGAGTCAGAGTGGTGACAAAGAACATTTTTCTTTGTTTGTACTCTTGGAGGGAAAGCATCTATTCTTTCACCATGAAGGACAGATTTAGCTGTAAGTTTACAGATGCGTTTATAAAGTTGAGGCAATTCCCCTCTATTCTTCCTTGTATGGTAAATGAATATTGAATTTTGTCAAGTGATTTTTCCACATCAGCTAGTATGATCATGTGATTTTCCTCTTTAGCTTTTTGGTATGATGGGTTATAGGGACTGTTCTTAAAATGTTGAACTATCCTTGCATAGCTGGAATAAATCCTACTTGATCTTGGCATATAATTCTTCTCATACATTGTCAGATCAATGTTTGGTATTGATATCAACATAACATTAACTCCATAAAATAATTAGGAAATGTTCTGCTTTGAGGAAGAGATTATGTAGAGTAATGTTATGTTTTAAATTGTTCAGTATAATTTTCCAATAAAAGCATTTGTGACTGGATATTTCTTTTTGGGAATTTGAAAGTTATGAATTCAATTTATTTTTCTTTCTTTTTGGTACTGGGGCTTGAACACAGGGCTTTTGCATTGAGATACACCCCCTTTCCTTTTTAAATTTTATTTTTTATTTTGAGTCAGGGTCTTCCTAGGTCACTAAGTAGCTCAGGCTGGGCTGGAAATTGTGGTTTTCCTGCATTAGCCTTCCAGAGTGCTGGGATTACAGATGTGTGCCATCATACCCTGGTTCAATTCAATTATAGTCCTATTAAAGTTATATATTTTAGAAAAAATGGTGGAGTAGCAATCAACAGCAAAACACAGTGTCTCTGGTACCTGGAATCTGGACACCTGGAAAATAACCACTTGATGGAAAAAAAAAGATCTCGGAATTGGGAAGGAGGTGTTGGAAAAATTAGGAGCTACAGAGAAGCAGGGGAAACAGAGCACAACAGAGAAAAGGATGAAGTAGTCTGGAAAGCTCAGCCCAGCTCCTGGGGATGGGAACTTGTCTCTACAGACACAAAGTAAGCCCCAGGGTTGGCATCTGCAGGGGTGGCCAGCAGTTCTAACTCCAAGGAAAGCCCATGGCTATTTTATTTATTTATTTTAAATCCTTACTTTGTGAAAAAACCCCAAAATTTCATAACAAAATAATAAGAGAATAACAATAGTTAATACACTGTGTATAATAATCTTAAAAGTAGTTACTCAGAGTATAAAACAGACAAAAAGATTGTTACAAAGAAGAAACAAACATAATAGCACAAAACTGTCTTTTCAATGAACTAAGAGAAACCAGTAGCATAAATGAAACAAATTAGCATATATATTAAAATATTTTTGAAACAATGGAATAGGTAATTTGGAGAATTATTTAAATTTCTCCCTATTCCTTATTTATCTATATTCCATTTTGCTCTCTCTCTTAATATATATTTAAATATTTAAATATATAAATATTTAAATATTATGTATAAATACATATTTTAGAGAGGGAGAGAGAAAGAGAATTTTTCCTATAAGAGACACCATACAATTTTTAAGTGTATTATTTGACTTATTTTATTTAATGTTATTTTCTCAAGTTGCACTCATTTGCCTATGAATGCCTCAAGTTTATCTTTCTTTATGGCAGAACTATACTCTACTGTGTGTAAATTCCACATTTTCCTTATCTATTCATCAGTTGATGGATATATATGATGTTCCTAAGATCTGCTGTTATAAACATAGATATGCATGTATCCCTGAAATATGATTTTAAGTCTTTTGGGAAGATATCTAGAAGGGGTATATCTGTGTCAAATGGAATTTCTATATTTAGGTTTTTGAAGAATTTTCACACTGATTTCCATAGTGTTTGTACTAGTTTACATTCCCGATAGCAATGTAGAAGAGTTCCTTTTTCCTCACATCCTCATCAGCATTTGTTATTAGATTTTTTGATGACATATATTCTTTCTGGGGTAAGATGGTATCTAATTATAGTTTTAATTCAGATTTCTCTAATGACCAGTGATGCTGAACATTTTTTTCATGTATTTATTGGCCATTTGTACCTTTTCTGAAAAGTGTCTATTCACGTCATTCGCCCATTTTTGATTGGTTATATTATTTTGAGGAAACTAATATTTTTGAGTTCTTTGTGTATTCTAGATGTTGGTCCTCTGTCTGAGAATTGGCCAGCAAAAAGTTTTTCCCATTCTATAGGTTATCTCTTCACTCTGCTAGTTGTTTCTTTCACTGTGCAAAAGCCCTTTAATTTGATATCATCTCATTTGTCAATTCTTGGTATGATTTCTTGTGCCATTGGGGTTCTGTTCAGAAAGTTGCCTACACCTATGTCTTCAAAAGTTGTACCTATTTTATCTTCCAGAAGATTGTGCTTCTGTTTTAACATTTAGATCTTTGATCTATTTTGATTTTAGCTTAGTACATGGTGAGAGATATGGCTCTAGACTCAGTCTTTTGCATGTGAATACCCAATTTCCCCAGCATCACTTATTAAAGAGGCTATCTTTCCTCCAGTATATGTTCTTGGTCCTGTTGTCAAAGATCAAACAGTTGTATGTGCTGGAGGTTGTTTCTGCTTCCTTTATTCTGTTTCACTGATCCATATGCCTGCTTTTGTGCCAAATACCATGCTGTTTTAATCACCATAGCTTTATAGTATAACTTCAAGTCTGGGATTGTGATGTCACCTGCTTTGGTTTTGTCACTCAGGATTGCTTTTTCTGGGTCTCTTCTGGTTTCATATGGATTTTAGGATTGTTTTATCTAGATCTGTGAGAAACATCATTGGTTTTTTATTGGAGTTGGGTTAAATCTGTATTAGTTTTGAAAGTACTGTATAGTCATTTTGATTAAAATGGTTTTGCCTCTCCAGGAACAGGGTATATCTTTCCATTTTCTGATGTCCTTCTCAATTTCCTTTTTCAGAGTGATGTAATTTTTATTGTAAAGGTCTTTTACTCCCTTGGTTAGGTTAATTCCTATTTATTTTTTTTTTAATTCTATTCTGAATGGTATTATTTTCCTAATTTCTTTTTTAGTAAGTTCATTATTGGTGTACAGGAACACTATTGATTTTTGTGTGTTGATTTTGTATCCTGCTATACTGCTGAATTTGGTTTTTAATGCTAGAAGTCTTTTGGTGGAGTGCTTTTAGTCTTTTAAGTATAGGATCATGTTATCTGCAAATAATGATACTTTGATTTCATCCTTTCCTGTAAGTATCAGTTTGACTTCTTTGTCTTGCCTGATTGCTCTGGCTAATGTTTCAAGGACTATGTTGGCCAGGAGTGGTGATAGTGGACATCCTTGTCTTATTTCTGATTTTAAAGGGAAAGCTTTCAGTTTTTCCCCATTTTAATATGATGTTGGCAGTAGGTTGGCCATAAATGGCTTTTTTGGGGGGGGGGTACCAGGAATCTAACTTAGGGCCTTGCACTTGGCAGGCAAATGCTACACCACTGAGCTACTTTCCTGGCCCCAAAATGGCTTTTGTCAGATTGTTGAGTTAAGATTTTTCTATACTTATTTTCTTCAGGGTTTTATTTATCATGAATGGATGTTGGATTTTGTCAAGGGCTTTTTCTGTGTCTTTTGAGATAATCATATAATTTTTGTCCTTGCTTCAATTTCATTGCCTGTTATTGTTCAAGGTTTTTCAGTCTTCTTAGTTCAGTTTTGGTAATTCATATGTATCTAGGAATCTCTCCATTTCTTCTGAGTTCTCCAACTTTTTGGCATTTTGTGTGTGTGTGTGTGTGTGTGTGTGTGAAGTAATTGCTAATAATTTTCTGGATTTTGACATTGTCTGTTGTGATTTCACCCTTTTCATTTCTAATTACAATAATTTGCATCTTTTTTTCTTTTCTGGTAAGATTGGTTAAGGATTTGTCTATTTTGTTTCCTCTTTTTCTTTTTTTTTTTTTGGTACCAGGGATCGAACTTGGGACCTTGCGCTTGCGAGGCGGGTGGCGGAATCACTGAGCTAAATTCCCGGTGCCAATTTTGTTTATTCTTTCAAAGAACCAGCTCTTTGATTCATTAATTCTTTATATTATTGTTTTAGTCTCCACTGATATCTGCTTTGATCTTTACAATTTTTTTCCATATACAAGTTCTGGATTTGGATTGTTTTTGTTTTTCTAGGATGTTGTGATGCCTCATTAGGTTATTTATTTGGTCTCACTTCATTTTTCTGATGTAGGCATTCACAACTATAAAATTCCCTTGAAGGACTGCTTTCATTGTGTTCCATCTGGTCTGTTATATTTTACTGGCATTATCATTTAATTCTAAGAACTGTCTTATTTCTTCTTTAATTTCTTCTGTGATCCATTGATTATTCTAGGGCTATTTTAAACTGCAAAAACAGCCTGGAGTTTTACTCTGAAGGTGACTAACAACTAAGAAAAACCCAGGACCTGATGGATTTATGGTTGAATTCCACAAGAACTTCAGGGAAGATCAAATGCCAACATTCTTCAGACTCTTTAAGGAAATTGAAATGGAAATAGTACTCCCAAAATCATTCCTGGAAGAGCTACCATTACCATGAGCCCCAAACCAGACAAGGATCCAACCAAAAAAGAGAACTATAGGCCAATCTCTTCAGTGACCATAGACACAAAAAATCCTCAACAAGGCATAGGCAATAAATCTTTTAAAAAGCGTAAATATCCTGACCAAGTAGGATTCCTCCCAGGGATGAAAGGATGGTTTAACATGCAAATCAATAAGTGTAATACATCACATAAATAGAAGCAAAACCAAAAACCACATGATCATTTCAATAGATGCAGAAAAAGTCTTTGACAAAATCCAATATATATTCATGATAAAAACCCTAAAAAATAAGTATGGAAAGACCTTATCTCAATCTGATAAAAGCCATTTATGACAAACCTGCCAACAGCATATTAAATGGAAAAAGGTGACAGCTTTTCTTCTAAAATTAGGAGTAAGACAAAGATGTCCACTGTCATTATTCCTGTTCAATGTAATACTCAAGGGGCTGGGGATTTAGCTCAGTGGTTTCACCACCTGCTGTGCAAGTGCAAGGACCCAAGTTCAATCCCCGGTACCAAAAACCCCCCCCCAACAACAACAACTATATATATATCTATATATCTCTCTATATATATCTATATCTCAAAACATTAGCCAAAGAATCAGGCAAGAGAAAGAAATAAAAGAGATATGTATAGGAAAGAAAGAAGTGAAATCATTATTATTTGCAGATGACATGATCCTCTACATAGAAGACCCAAAAAATTCCACCAAAAGACTCCTAGAATTAATAACCGAATTCAATAATGTAGCAGGATGGAAAATTAACACACAAAGATCAATAATATTCCTCTACATCAATAATAAACTTACTGATAAATAAATTAGGAAAAAAAATCATTCACCATAGCATCTAGAAAAATTAAATACTTAGGAATTAACCTAACCAAGAAAGTGAAAGATCTTTACAACAAACACTACTGTACTCTGAAAAAGGAGATGAAGAGGACATTTGAAAATGGAAAGATATCCCTTGTTCCTGGATAGACAGAACCAATATTGTCAATATGGCCACACTTTCAAAACTGACATACAGATTCAATGCAATCCTAATCAAAATACCAACAGGATTCCTCACAGAACTAGAGAAAACAATCCTAAAATTCATATGGAATCAGAAGAGAAACAGTATAGCAAAAGCAATCTTGGAAAACAAGAGTAAAGCAAGAGGTGTCACAATTTTGGACTTCAAATTATAGTACAAAGGTACAGTGATAAAAACAGCATGATACTGGAACAAAAACAGACATGTGGATCAATAGAACAGGACAGAGGATGCAGAAACAACCCCAGGCACATTCAGCCAGCTGATCTTTGACAAAGGGGTGAGAAACATGCTGGAGGAAAGACAGCCTCTTTACTAAATTGTTCTGGGAAAACTGGCTATGCACATGCAGAAGGTTGAATCTAGACTTATATTTCTCACCATGTACTAAACTAAAATAAAAATGAATCAAAGATCTAAATGTTAAAACAGAAACACTTAATCTGCTAGAAGATAAAATAGATAAAACTCTTGAAGACATAGGTGTAAGCAAAGACTTTCTGAATAGAACCCAGTTCCACAAGAAATAATACCAAGCATCAACAAATGAGGTGATAACAAATTAAAAGGCTTCTGTTCAGCAAAAGAAACAACTAACAGTGAACAGATAACCTACAGAATGGGAAAAAAATTGCCAGCTAGTCCTCAGACCGAAGACTGACATCTAGAATATATAAAGAACTCAAAAAACATTAGGTCCCCCCAAATAAAAGACCCAATCAAAAAATGGGCAGGTGAAATGAATAGACACTTTACAGAAGTACAAATGACCAATAAATACATGAAAAAATGGTCAGCACATTTAGCTACTAGAGAAATGCAAATTAAAATATCACTGAGATTTCACCTTACTCCAGAAATAATGGCTATCATCAAGAAATCAAATAATAACAAATTATGGCAAGACTGGAGGGAAAAAGGAAATCTACACTGTTGGTGGAAATGGAGACTAGTTCAGCACTATGGCAATCAGTATAGGGAGTCCTCAGAAAACTAAAATTAAGCTGGGTATGGTGGCACCCACCTGTAATCCCAGCACTCCGAAGGCTGATGCAGGAGAATCTCCATATGTTTGAGGCCAGCCTGGAATACATAGAGAGACCTTGGCTGAAAGAAACACCAAACAAACAAACAACAAAACAAAAATAAAAACAAAAAACCCCCAAACCCTAAAATTCCATTAAACCCTACTTCTAGGGACATCATACTACATACATGCCTATGTTTATAGCAGCACAATTCATAATAGCTAAATCTTGGAAGCAGCCTATATGTCCATCAACAGATGAATAGATAAGAAAAAGTGTTTATACACAGTAGAATACTACTCTGGCATAAAAGGATAACCTTGAATCATTTGTAGGAATATACCTTGAGACCATAATGCTAAGTGAAATGACACACAAGCTTAAATATTGCATGGTTTTTCTTACATAAGAAACCTAAAATATAAATAAAGAACAAAATAAAAGATAGATAATTAGAAACAGGGAGACAGATCTTTTGTGAAAGGGAAAGGATCAAGAGATGAAGGGTAGGGGAAGGGAAGAGAAAAAAAGGGGATGAAAAAAGAATTAAGATGTGTTATGTACATGTACCAACTCCCTACAAGGCATATAATCATTACGTATCTCAAACATGTACCAATAAAAAAGTTGTATATTTTACGAGTGAGTTGTGGTAGTTTGTGTTTTTTTTCTTATTTATTTATCTACTTATTTTCTGTGTTCAGGATTAAATTTAGGGCCTCGTGGATGCTAGGCAAGTGGTGTATATCCTCAGCCCCAGTTTGTGTTTTCAAGGAAGTTTTCATTTTATCTAAATTTAGTTGCATAAAGTTGGTTTTTAAAGTATTCCTTTGTTCTCCTTTGATATTTACAGAATGGGATGAGTATACATGGGTTACTTTTGCTGTATCCAGGATGTAATGATTGTCCTGCAGACAAGCACTTGCAGGATCACGTGGGTTGAGAGCAGCGCCAAGTTTTTCCTTCAAGAGGACACTTTTTAAATTGGTGAGAACAACTAACCGACAAACCTTGTTATTCAGACTTGGGTATTTGGCAGATATTTTCTTGTAAATGATTGAAGTGTGTTTCAATCAGTGCTTACTAGAAACAGATTTAATGCAAGATATACAAATATATAAGAATTTACAAGGTTGGCTTACAATGACTGCCCACAGAGTCAGGTGTGGAAGAGTGCAAAAGGGCTGTCTGTGCACTGGAGATCTGAAGGATCCAGGCAAAGGCCTGGAGCTTAGTGTAGTGTCCCATGTAAGTCCACAGCAGGAGGCCAAGGGTCTGCACTGGAGGCTGAAGAGACTGCATTGGAAGCCAGGAGACAACGTCCAAGGTGAAGGTGAAGACTGGAGCTTCTCCGAAGAAACAGAAGTGAGCCTTCCTTCTTCATTTCCCTTTTATTCCATTCAAGTGGCAAGCCCATTGGTTGCTGTCATGCACACTCAGCAAATCTTCAGTAGATCCCCTCAGCCACACCCAGAACAATGCTGATCCAATTTAGTCAGTGTTTCTTACTCAAGTTGACACAGTTAATTATCACAAAGTGAGCTTGCCATTTTGAAGAAAACAACTGACAATATCTGTTGTCAGTGATAAAATTTGAGCTTTCATGTGAAAATTAAGGTTTATGAAGGCTTTGTCCATTGTGATCTTGACAGCTTCCTAATGCATAGCAGCTTTTCTGATTAGATTGCCGTGATTAACAAGTATGATTTAAAAAAATACATTGTATAATGAAATGTGTTGGCATTTGGAAGATCTGCATAATTCAGTGAACAAATATTTTCCAAATGACTAATGAATGGTGTTCAAAGTGAGACATGAGCAAAGGATTTGAGTACAAAATAGACTGATGGATTTTAGTATAATAATATAAAAAGTCCATTGATATGGTTTTAGATTCTACACTGCAAGTGCTCTAAGAATTTATAGTTGTTGAACTCTGGTATATCAGAGCAAAACCACACACAACTATTCTCCAAGGCAGTTGTGATGGTTAATCTGGATTGTGAACTTGATTGGACTGAGAAACGCAAACTAGTAAAGCGCACTTCTGAGTGTGTGCAGGGATTTTTCCCAAGGGATCATAGGGCATGGCCTTGGGGACTATATTTGTTCCCTGGCCCTTCCTCTCTGGCTCTTTTCCTCTCACTCTGCTTCCTGGCTTCCACGAGATGAGTAACTTTCCTCCATTACGCTCTTCTGCCATGAGGTTGTGCTGCACCACTGGCCTAAAGCAATGGAACCAGCCAACTATGGACTGAAACCTCTGAAACTGAGAGCCAAAACAAATATTTCTTCCCTTTAAATTGTATATGTCAGGTATCTGGTCACACTGAGAAAAAAGTCACTAAAAAAATTAAAATTCATCTTCTTTTTCTAAGTACACATCCATGTGTCTGTCAGTGCTTTCCAGCTAAAGACCACCAGGAACACAACTGTAACTGGACAAAATTGGGTTTAGTATTCATCACAGTGAAGGAGAACATATACCAAGAGGAACTTTTGGGTATCTTGGTGAGGAGATTTAGGATTTGCAGGATTTGGGCATTTGGGAGGTGAGTTTAGGGAAGGGTTTAAGAAAGGGGCTTTGGCTCTTCCTGTAAGTGCCCAGAGGTGACCTGTGAAAATGGTTTGAAACTCTCTTGACCCAGAAAACCCCACAAAATCATGCAAATCAAGAGGCTCACATCTTCGTGTTCACTTTAAGAACACCTGTGAAACTGCCCAGGCCATCAAGGGTGTGCATATCCGAAAGGCCACCAAGTATCTGAAAGGTGTCACATTAAAGAAACAATGTGTGCCATTCCGGCGTTACAATGGTGGAGTTGGTAGGTGTGCCCAGGCCAAACAGTGGGGCTGGACACAGGCCGGTGGCCCAAAAAGAGTGCTGAATTTTTGCTGCACATGCTTAAAAATGCAGAGAGTAATGCTGAGCTTAAGGGTTTAGATGTCAATTCTCTGGTCATTGAACATATCCAGATGAACAAAGCACCCAAGATGTGCCGCCGTGCTTACAGAGCTCATGGCCAGATTAACCCATACATGAGCTCCCCCTGCCATATTGAGATGATCCTTACTGAAAAGGAACAAACTGTTCCTAAACCAGAGGAGGAAGTTGCGCAGAAGAAAAAGATATCCCAGAAGAAACTGAAGAAACAAAAACTTATGGCACGGGAATAAATTAGGCATAAAATAAATGGAAATAAAAGTAATGTTACTTGTCATTATTAGTAAACATTTTAGGTATCCTTAAAAAAAAAAAGAAAAAGAAAGGGGCTTTGATCTGGATTGGATGCTGTCTGGAAATGGGAATAATGCTATTCTTAGTCATTTTAATAAATTTTATCTATAGGAAAGTATAGAGAGTTGAGTGGTGGCCCTTCAAAAGTTATGTACACATCTTAATCCTCAGAGACTGTGAATTGGATCTTATTTGGACAAGGATCTTTGCAGATATAATTAAGTTAAGGATCTTAAGATGAGTTCATTTTGGATCATAGGGGTGAGCCCTACATCAAGTCACAAATGTTCCTGTGAAAGAAGGGCAGCGGGAGATTTGAGACAGACATGGAGGAGAAGGACATGGGAAGATGCAGGCAGAAGCTATTCAACCACAGGCCAAAGCTTCCCAGAGCTATCAGACCTGGAGGCAGTGCGAAGGATTCTCCCTAGGGTCTTGGGAGGGAGGGAGTGTGTCCCTACCTACACCTCGAGCTGTGTCTTGGGCTCCAGAACTGTGAGAGGAAACATTTCTATTGTTTCAGGCCATCAGATCTGTGATAATTTGTTACAGTAGCCCTAGGAAAATAAGGACAGAAGAGTGTGACCCTGAGCTGCCAGTGGTAAAGAAGCAGTGGTGACTCATAGCATCTAAAATAGGAGGATGTTTTGTTATTTTTGTGGCTTGGACAAGTTCATGATTTTGCGGCCCTGTCTGATGTACATAGTCTGTTCTTGTTTATGTTCAACAGGAGACCACCATGGCCAGTTGTGGGCCAGGCCAGCTCCTCACACACCAAGGCCTGGCTGAAGAGCTAGGGATGCCCTTCTCTTTCTCAGGTGTGTGTGGCTTGGTTCCTTTTTTTTTTTTTTTCCAGTACTGGGGATTGAACCCAGGGCATTTGCTTTGAGCTACATCCCCAGGTCCCCTCCCCCCATTTTTTATTTTGAGATAAGATTGTACTAAGTCACTAATTTGCCCAGGCTAGGCTTGAACTTGTAATCCCCTGCCTAAGCCTCCCAGAGTGCCACAATTACAGGTTTGTGTCACTAAGTCCAGCTGAGGCTAGGTTCTTCATAGACTTTAACGTAAACACATATAAGAACAAATCAAATCCCGAAGCTGCTGTGAGAATCTAACTGTACTCTATTAAGCCAGCTATTACAGAAATTTGCCAAAAGGTAAAATAGTGCTTTTCTTCTAATTTTTTGAGTATTCTTCATAAAAATTTATTTATGAGAACATGCAATGGGTTTATTATTATTATTTAAAATAAATACCTGGATTTGTTTAGAAAGTTAATACAGAGTAGATCTTTTAGTTTTAATTTATAATACAGTATATATATATTTTTTTAAATTCTCAGCTTCAGGTATTTTTTAAAAATTAATTTTATTGGTACATTTTAGGTATACAATATAATGACATTCATCACTGGAAATTTGCACCTTTATATAATCTCTCTTGGTTCTTATTTTTTCCCCATTCCCCTGCCCTCCCTTCAACCCCTCCATCCCTCCCTATTTACAAAGACTTTGTTTCCATTTTTCCATTTTATCATATTAATTCCATTCCCTTCTTTCCTTTCCCCTACTCTTCCCACTTCCCCTTCCCCTTTGCCCCTTTTCTTCCTATTTCACATTACCTATTATATTTTTTAGTCCTTATTTACACTTTCAGTTTCTCACACTAGAGAAACTATTCAGTATTTACACATGTGTGTCCTATTTATTTCTCTTAAGAGTATGGCCTCAATGTGCATCCATTTAGCAATAAATGTCTCTAATTGCTCATTTTTATGAGAACTGAGTAGTACTCCATTTTATATTAAAAAAAGCACATTTTCTTTATCCAGTCTTCTGTTGATGGGCAATTGGGCTGCTTCCAAGTTTTACCTATTACAAATTGTGCTGCTCTGAACATGGGTGCACATATATCACTGTGGTATGATTCCTTTAATTCTTTGTGGAAGATCCCCAGCAGTGGAATAGCAGGGTCAAATGGGACTTCTAGTCCTAGTTCTTTGAGGTGTCTCCATACTGATTTCCACAGTGGTTGCACCAGTTTACACTCCCACCAGCAGTGGAGCAGGGTTCCCCTTTCCCTACAGCCCCACCAGCATTTGTTATTGGTTGATTTCATGATAGCAGCCATTCTTTCTGGGGTGAGGTGGAATGTCAGCGTTGTTTTCATTTGCATCTCTTGAATGACCAGTGATGTTGAACACTTTTTCATCTGTTTCTTTGCTATTTCTACTTCTTTTTCTGAGAAATGTCTGTTCACTTCAGATGCCCATTTTTGGATTGGGTCTTTAAATTTGGGAGGTCTCATTTTTTAAAGTTCTTTATAGATTCTAGATAGTAGACCTTTTTCTGAGAAACAGCAGGTGAAAATATTTTCCCACATTGTGGGTTGTCTCTTCACACTGCTGGTGGTTTCTCTTGCTGTGCAGGAGTTCTTAATAAGAAGAGATCCCACTTGTTGATTGTTTGTGCTAGTTCATGGGCAACTGAGATTTTGTTCATAAAATCTTTTCCTACACTGATGTCTTCAAGAGTTCTACCTAACCTCTGTTCCAGCCAGTTCAGTGTTTCTGTTTTAATATTTAGATCTTTCATCTAGCTCAATCTGATAAAATCCATCTAATCTATGAAAAACCAACAGCCAATATCATACTAAATGGTCAAAAATTGAAATCCTTCACACTAAAATCAGGAACAAGACAAGGATGTTCACTATCACCACTCTTGTTCAATGTAGTCTTGGAAACATTAGCCTCAGCAATTAGACAAGAAAAAGAAATAAAAGTAATAAAGATAGGAAATGAAGAAGTCAAATTGTCATTATTTGCAGATGACATGATACTCTATATAGAAGACCCCAAGAACTCCACTAAAAGTCTTCTAGACTTAATAACCAAATTCAGTCAAGTAGCTGGTTACAAGGTCAACACACAAAAATCAATAGCTTTCCTCTACATGAACAACAGACTGACCGAGACAGAAATAGGGCAAACAATTCCTTTCACAATAACATCCAAAAATCTGAAATACCTAAGAATCAACCTAATGAAAGAAATCAAAGACCTCTTCTCGGAAAACTTTAGCACTTTGAAAAGAGAGATTGAAGCTGATATCAGAAAATGGAAAGACATCCCTTGCTCCTGGGTAAGAAGAATCAACATAGTGAAAATAGCCATACTTCCAAAACTGCTATATAGATTCAATGCAATTCCAATTGAAATCCCACCAGCATACTTCATGGACCTTGAGAAAACAATCCAAAAATTCATTTGGAACAAGAAGAGACCCAGAATAGCAAAAGCAATTCTAGGTAACAGAAACATGGCAGGGGGTATCACAACCCCCAACTTGAAACTATACTACAAAGCTACTGTGATAAAAACAGCATGGTACTGGCAAGGAAACAGACCCTAGGACTAGTGGAACAGATTAGAAGATGCAGAAACAACTCCAGACACACTCAGGCACCTCATCTTGGACAAAGGAGCCAAATACCCTCACTAGAGGAAAGATAGCCTCTTTGTGAAATGGTGCTGGAAAAATTGGGTTTCAACTTGCCAAAGACTAAAACTAGACCTATATCTCTCACCATGCACTCAACTATAATACTGTATATTATTGCCCGCATAAACAAAGGATCTTTGGAAAGCTCAGTGATTTTTAAGAGTATAGGGAAAAGAGGCCCCAAGGGCAAAAATTTCAAGAACCTGTGGCCTAGTTCAGTATCACTTTTTGTAAATCTGTAATATATGCTTGTCTAATTTTGGGGGGTAGGGTTCTATATATATTCACCAAATCAATCTTACTAAGCATCTTCCCATCATCTATATTTTCAATAATGTTTGAATGTTTGATCTATTAATTGGAAGAGTGAATGAAATTTCCCACTTTTATGATTAATTTATCAAATTCTGTAGTTCTTTTGAAATTTATCTTATATTATATATACATACACTATATATAATATATATATTATATATACATACACTATATATATAATATATATTATATATACATACACTATATATATAATATATATTTTATATATATATATATTTGAGATGGAGTCTCGCTATGTTGTCCAGGCTGGCCTTGAACTTGTGATCCTTCTGCCTCAGCCTTCTGAGTTGCTGAGTTATTGGTGTGTGGCATCACACCTGGCTCAAGCTTGTATATTTTAAAGACATTTGATTAGGTAACTTGTTTGGGTACTTGCTGTGTGACTTGGGGCAATTTACTTATTCCCTCTAGAACTTATTTTTCTCATTTTCCCACGAAAGTTGGGGAAGAAAGACAAGTGGAGAAGGATATTAAGGATGTTTGAAAAGTAATAGTGGGAATGTTGGTTGGGTAGGGAAAGAAATGACAATTCTGAGCTATAGGGAGTAGACAGCTTAATGAGAATGAAGGACTAGACTAGGGAGGGGGTCTTGAGCAGGACGAAGAGACACTAGGGTGAGTTTGAAGTCCAGCGTGGGGCCCCAAGTGTGAGTGAGAGGGGTTAGGAGGATGGACAGGTCATCCACATGGTTGCTGAAGACACACAGAGCACGGTGGTGCTGGAGGGACAAGAGAACCCAAAGTCTTCTATGCCAGGTTGACCAGCAGATAAATGGGTGGCAGCAGAGCAGCATTCATGGCCCAAATGTCAAAGCAGAAGTGGTGCTTTGAGAGAGGTGCTGGTAACTGTAGCTGGGTGAATGCCAACCTTGTTGTGGTATCAGAGCTTTGAGTAGACCAGCCACTTTCAGGGAAACGATCTTCTCAGGGAGGGCTAGCTTCCAGGGACTGCAAAAGGATGGAGTTTTGGAGGTAGGAGGGGCTGACAGTGTTGGGGTGAACGGTGGGAGCAGTGCGACAGTGGGTCGGGGGAGAGGAGACACGACCTTCAACCACAGCAGCGGCCAAGGGTGAACAGGGTGTGACGCGTGCTGATATTGGCCAGCTGGAAGATTCCAAACAGCATTCTAGATGAGACTCAGATTAGGGCCCAAGGTGTCAGCTACCTAATGATTTTAGACGAGGAGAGCAACCAGACGCAGTTACAGATAGGTTAACAAGAAAGATAATTTTCTAAATAATAGTGCTGCCCAGCTATAGAATAATCTGTCCCACAGAGTAATGAATTCTCCATAATTTATTTTGCTTAAATTAAAGGGAGCTGGATGCACATCTGTCAGGGTAACTGAGAAGAGGGCTGAGCGGAAGCGCTTCAAATTTTTTAACGCTGAAAAAAATCTTTGGGTTTTATAGTATAGTATTTGACTATGGCCCCCTCTAGTGGTCACTATGTAGAATTAACCAGAATATAAATATTTCAGAAATGAATCCAAAATCTCAAATCCAAAGACTTGGCTTTGAGAGAATAGCCTGAATTAAACTATGTAGCCAATTTTGCCTGACATATAGCTAGGCTTGTTAGAATTTACTTTTTGAATGACATCGATGATTTTTTTACACTAGAGCGATGCTATTGGCTGGTAGACTGCTGCACCAGACACTTAAGGCTGGCAGGGCAAAATCAATTCAATTAATGGTGCTTACATTCTGGTGTGGGGGATGAACCATTCACAAGCAATAAATGAGAAACTAGCAGATGGTGATTAGAGCCATGTAGGGAATAGGTGGAGTGCAGTGACAAGGACTAAAGAGAGTAACCTACCTTAGATTGTGGGGGTCAGGGACAGCTTCTTTCAAGAAATGACGGTTGAATGAAAAGAAGCAGAAGAATGTTCCAGGCAAGAAAAACAGTGCAAAGGCCCTGTGATGGGAAGCAGCTTGTTATTAGCAGACTAGCACGACAAAAAAAAAAAAAAAAAAAAGCGGATTCTGAGGTTTGGTTGGAGAAATGGCAAAGCCAGATCATGCCAGTCCTGTTGGCAGTGGGAAACCTCAAGAATCACAGATTATAGCTTTCATCCTATCTCAGTAGATAGTGCTTACTTTAAAAATTATTTTTGTTGAAATTACCTGTACTCTGCTTCTAAACAAATGGAAGAAACATTTAAAAACTCAAATCTGATTCATAATAACTCATTTAATCTGTTGTCTCAACAGACCATAGATTTTTTTTTTTTGGTACCGGGGATGGAACTCAGGACCTTGAGCTTGCCAGGTAAATGTGATGTCACTGAGCTAAATCCCCGGCCCCTAGATCATAAATTTTTGTTTCTAAACATTTTTTTTCTGTACTGGCATTTGGTAGTGAGTCAATATATGATATTCAATTACAGACAGAAGGTTCTGTGTCGAGAAGTACTTTAACTTACGTGGAACAATGTTCTCTTAAAGTGCATATCACATTCAAGGCCCTGACTTCTTCCTAAGGAGGAAATGGAGAGAGATTTCATTTTTAATGAGGATGACTTCCAAGTTTGAACTACTTCATCCAAAGAGACTTACCAGAATTAGCCAAGTCCCAAAGTATGATAGTTATTCTGTGATGGAAAAATGTGAAACACTTAACATTGCTTTACTTTATTATGGAATTTTAGAAGTGAGTTAAAAATTTAAAGGTCAATGCAGACTAGCCAACCTCTTTTGATGTGAATGTTTCTTACCTTGAAGAAGCACTGTGAGAAATGAGGACGATAAATGCTGGACAAAGGTAACACAGTTAAGTTTATAAAGGGAAAAACACTGAGTGGGACTTTGTGGTTGACAGATGGCTTGCATCCAACCATCGGGCCTACCGTACTGTGCAGGGTGTAGGCAAGGACAGGGCCCAACTACCTGGTGGAATGAGAGGAAAGCTCATGTCGTCAGATGATGCAAGGATGTGAACATGTTATTTTCCCAGTCAGAAAGTGTAGTATTGGACTCTGGTTAAAAATAGCAACTGTGAGCATGGTACTTGGTGAGGAAGAATGGAAGAGGGAGAGGGAACACCGTGAGAATGACTGTGACATCAAAGCTAGTGAGGCGGAAGGAAAGGACATTAGAGCTGTCTTACAGTCACCACCCCCATCCCTACCATATGGTGGGAGCACTAGTTCTACAGTGGAGAATCTTCAGATCTAACCAGGATGAAAATACTTTATGTTGGAAATGAAATCATATCCTAAAAGATATTAGTATAAGTACAGCTTGGAGTCCTAGGCTCATTCATATGACATTTTTTTTTTGTTTTGTTTTTTGAGACAGAGTACTCACTATGTAGTTCTGGCTGACTTTGGATTCACCCAGGTTGGCCTTGAACTCAGGATGATCTTCCTGCCTCAGCCTCCTGAGTGCTGGGATTATAGGCATATACTACCATGCCCAGCTATTACATCTTTGTAAGTAAGTATTATTATATGATTGTAATGCCCAAGTCTGCCCTTTTATGTGTAATCAATCAAGATGGTGCCAAGTGATGACATTTAACTGTTTCATTTATATTTATTGAATTATTTTATTCTTTTCCATAGTGTGTGTTTAACACTAAAAATGAAATTTGCTTGTTATTAATCCTTCCAACTAAAACCATAAAGTCTGCTGCTCTGTCAGTTCACAACCACATCTATCCCCAGGATAGACTATGGCTGCATGAGCCTGATGGAAGAAAGGATTTGGTGTCTCAGAGTATGTGCACTTACTCAAGAGTGCCAAGACCCAGCCAGATACTAAGTAGGTTTACGGGTCACCCTATCCTCATCCTCAGCTTAGGGAATGAGTGTGTGGATACAACACCAAAAACCTCTCTCTCTAGTCAACATCTGGCCAATATTCAGCTGTGTGATTTTTTTTTTGTTTTTTTGAGTCAGGGTCTCACTATGTAGTTCAGCCTGACCTTGAACTCACTATGCAGCCCTGGCTGGTCACGAATTCTCAGGAATCCTCCTGCCTCAGCCTCCTGAGTGCTGGGACTACAGGCATGCACCACCACACCTGACTCTAGCTGTGCTTTTATCATAGGTCAAATCTCAGTTTCCTTATATGAAAAAAAGACATAATAGCACCTACCTCAAAATCTCTTGACACTCAGGAGATCTCTAGAGAGTAGATAAGATAACTAGGTCCATTTTTCAGATTAGAAACATTTCTGAGTTCTGCTAGATTCTTTACCATAGAGGCAAGCAATGTCTATACAATCATCAGACTGTACAAGTCCTTTTTTGCTCTATTTCATATTATGAGAATTATTAATTGTTGATATGGTGAGTGTGAAATAGAATCTGTGTTTTATTTTCCATTTTCATGGTAACTGATTAGGTTGAACATCTTGTCATACATAGATTCACAATTCTTGATTCTTTTCTAAAATGCCTATCCCTGTCTTTTGCCCATCTTTATATTAGGTTGTCTCCTTCCTATTGTTCATAAATTTTCTTTACATATTCTGAGCACATTCCAAATATCTTTTGTGCTTTTCTTTTTATGCTGGCTTTTGATGAAAAGAAGTTCCTAAATATTACTAATTTACTTTATTTGTCCTTTCTTTTTTGATTATTTGTTTCTTAAAGCTTATTACCTTCCTTTAATTAATTAATTAATTTTTGGTACCGGGGATCAAACTTGGGTCCTTATGCTTGCACAGCAGGTGGCGAAACCACTGAGTTAAATCCTCAGCCATACCTTCCTTTAATTTAAACTTTCCTATGTCATTCTCTTATGTATTTTGTAAGAGCTGTAATTAAACCTAGTAGTCTTCAGAATATTAGATGCCCAGAGTGTTGGGGACCAAGCCCAGGGCCTTATTCATGCTAAACCATGTGCTCTACCATTGAGCTACATCCCCAGCCCCATAACTTCTCTTTTTAAGAGCAGTTTCAGGCTATAAGTAAAATTGGGACAAATTCAAAGTCAGATAGTATTTGAGTATTAGTAAATTGAAAAAGGTTCTGAGAAACTTATTAAGAACCCAAGATATAGAAAAATATAAACACTCAATTAAAGATGGAAAGGATACATGTTGGGAGCTTCAGGCCTACTTAACAGGAGGCCCATATGAAGAAAATGGAGGGGTTTATGGAGAACCAGTATTTGGTAAGATAATAACTTCCTAAATTCTAGAATTGAATAATGATGTGCATCCTCCAATAACAGTGCATTCCAAATACCAAGCAGAATGTATGAAGAGAAATCTGAACAGTAGGTACATTGTAGTGACACTGCATCAGAGATGAAGAGAAAAAGATGTGAAAAGCAGCCAGAGAAGTTGGGAGGGGGAGACAAATTATATACAAAGGAACAACAATTAGATAATTTGTTTTAGGGGGGTGTAATGGAGTTCTAGGTTTAGCACATATCTTCCTTTTTTTTTTTTAGTTCTTAAGTTCGTTTATTGGTACATTTTAGGTATACAATTCGTTTACATTTATCATTGGGTGTTTGTAACTGTACATAATGTATCTTGGTTCTTATTTTTTCCCCATTACCCTTGAGCCCTTCACCCCCTCCACCCTTCCCTATTTACATAGATTTCATTTCCATTTTTTTTCTTTTCTTATAATTTTTCCTTTCTCTTCTTTCCTTTCCCCTTCCTCTCCCATCACCCCTACCCCTTTGGACTTTTCTTCCTATTTCAAGTTATCAATTATTCATTTTAATCATTTTAACCCTTATTTACACTTTCAGTTTCTCATACTAGAGAAACTATTCGGTATTTACACATATGTGTTCTATTTATTTCACTGAAGAGTATCGCCTCAATGTGCATCCATTTAGCTATAAATGACTCTAGTTTCTTGTTCTTTATGGCTGAGTAGTACTCCATTTTATAAAAAAACCCCACATCTTCTTTATCCAGTTTCCAGTTGATGGGCAATTGGGCTGTTTCCAAGCTTTAGCTATTACAAACTGTGCTGCTATAAACATGGGTGCACATATATCACTGTGGTATGATTCTTTTAATTCTTTGGGGAAGATACCCAGCAGGGGAACAGCTGAGTCAAATGGGACCTCTAGTCCTAGTTCTTTGAGGTATCTCCATACTGATTTCCACAGTGGTTGCACCAGTCTGCACTCGCAGCAACAGTGGAGAAGGGTTCCTTTCTCCTCACATCCCCGCCAGCATTTGTTATTGGTTGATTTCTTGATAGCAGCCATTCTTTCTGGGGTGAGGTGGAATCTCAGCTTTGTTTTCATCTGCATCTCTCGAATGACCAGTGATGTTGGATATTTTTTCATATATTTATTTGCTGCTTTTACTTCTTGTTCTGAGAAATGCCTGTTCATTTCAGATGCCCACTCTTTTTTTTTTTTTTTTGGTACCAGGGATTGAACTCTGGACCTTGCGCTTGTGAGGCAGGCGGCAGAACCACTGAGCTAAATCCCCGGCTCCTTAGATGCCCATTTTTGAATTGGGTCTTTGAATTTGGGGGGGGCCTGATTTTTTTCAGTTCTTTATATATTCTAGATAGTAGTCCTTTGTCTGAGGAACAGCTGCTGAAAGTTTTTTCCCACACTGTAGGTTGTCTCTTAGCTCTGTTGGTGGTTTCTTTTGCAGTGCAGAAGCTTTTTAATAGGATGAGATCCCAGTTGTTGATTCTTTGTGTTAGTTCCTGTGCTACTGAGGTTTTGTTCATAAAGTCTTTTCCTACAGCACATATCTTCTTTCAGCACTTGTAAATTTATCTTTCTATTGCTATCTGGCTTTTATTGCTTCTGTTGAGAAGTCAACTATTAGTATAATTGTTGTGACTTTGAAAATAATATTTCTTTGCTCTTTCGGTGCTCTCGGTTAGAAATGATCCTTTCTTTTTTGTTTACTTCTCAGTAATTCTACTCTGAGTTAAGTTATGTTGTACTATTTACATTTATTCTATTTGGATTATTTATTTATTTGCAGGACTAGGCATTAAAACTTGGGCCTTTGCACTGAGCTACATCCTCAGACCTTTTTAAATTTAATTTTATGTTTTTGAGACAGGGTCTTGCTAAGTTTTCAAGTTGCCTAGCCTAGACTCAGGCTTGTGATCCTCCTGCCTCAGCCTGCAAGTTTGCTGGGATTACAGGTATGTGTTACCACTCCTGGTTTATTTGAACTCGTTAGTAGTTTTTGAATCCATAAATTGATGCCTTCATTAGTTTGGAAAAGTTTTGGAGAGGGATGGTCACCCAGATGTTCAGTATATTGTTCTATGTGCTCCAGTATTTGTCTCAAATTGTTAGGTCTTTACCTATGACCCTACGCCCACTCACTTGGTTAGAGATTGTTCCTGATCTTGAAATTTCTAGCTATCATGATTCTCTAGTTTACTTCTTTTCTTGTCATTTTGCTTTTAAAAACACTTTTTGAAATACTTTGAAATAAATAGAACAATATATTGAACACTTGGGTGCCCCCCCCCCCAATTCAATAACTACTACAAAGCCTAAAGAGAATAAATAAAGTACTTTGATAGAAAATGGTAGGAAGAGGCCCAGGGATTTAGCTCAGTGTTTCCACCGCCTGCCTCGAAAGCTCCTGCCTCAAAAGCTCAAGGACTTTAGTTCGATCCCTGATACCAAAAAAAGAAAGAAAGAAAGAAAGAAAAAGAAAATGGTAGGAAGAACAAGGAACAAGGAACTCAGGAGAACTAGTACACCAGCTTTGTTGTCCTTGTAAAATTTGTCTAATGATGATTCTAGAGGGAAAACCCTAAACAGAGTCAGATTTACTTTCTATATTTATAAGGTTTTGCATGTCACAGGAACTGAAAGATAGCAGAAAGGGAACTTACCTTGTGTATTAGTTGATTCACCAGAGAAACAGAAAAATAGGCTGTAGATATGGATATATAGAAAGAGGTTATTGTGAAGGATCAGCTTGCTTAATTATGGAGGCTGAGAAGTCTTAACAGTCTGCAGTCTGCAAGCTGGAGGACCAGGGAGGCTGGCGGCAAAGCTGCAGTGCAAGCCCTTTCAAACTGGGAACCAGGGAGCCAATAGTGCGCGTCTCAGTCTGAGTCTGAAGGCCTAGAACCAGGAACTCTGACGTCTGAGGTCTGAGGATAGGAGAAGATGGACATTCCCCTTCAAGGAGAGAGACAGAGAGACAGAGAGAGGAGCAAGGAGAGAGGAGAGAAGAGAGGAGGCTAATTTTATTTTATTTAGCCCTGAACCAATTGGATAATGTAATGCCCACCTACATTGGAAAAAGTTTATCTGCTTTACTCAGTCTGCTGACTCAAATGCTGATTTCTTATGAAGCACTCTCCTAGGTTGACACATCTAGAAATGATGTTTTACAAGCTATCTGTCCATCACTTATACCAGTCAACACATGACACTAGCTATCACACCAGGTAAGTTCCCTTTCTCCTATCTTTAAGTCCCTGTGACATGCAAAACCTTGTAAATATAGAAAATAAATCTGACTCTGTTTAGGGAAATGCCTGTATAAACCAAAGATATTTCTGTGTTCCCACCTGCAAATATGGGAAAGTTGACAATGGAATTTTGTAGGACTTCAAATGTCTATTTTTTGAAAACAGGTAATAGATTCACATGGTATAGTACTTGAAAGGCATAAACAGCATGATTTCTTTTCCCTTCCTAGTTATTGTAATACTGTTCTCTAGATTCAATTTTTATACTCAATTTCTTAATTGTCTTAGATATTACATGGAGTCTATATGTGTGTGCATATGTATATGCACACATGTATACATACACACCTTTATAGCAGTTTAATCTTATGGATTTGTGGAAGCTGGCTAGTCTTGTAAGGCTGTTGTCTTCATGTCTGTTGCTGGAACTTGAAGTCTGCAAGACAGGCAGTTGGGAAATGAATATAGATATAATAATATAGGAGGGAACCGGCTGTAGCCATGGACTCACAGGGACAGATTAGAACCTCTATCAGTCCTCACTGCATCTGGCTGAATAGTGTGGGTGTCCTGCAGAAGAAGTAGATACCTTCACAGAGCTAAACACACACCTGAGTCCAGGTTGGAGAAGCTGAAGGAATATCTAGGGGAAGATAAAAGGGTTTCAGGCCCAGCAGCTACCTCGTGCCAGACATAAGTCAACAGATAAACAACAATGTACATGAGCTAAAAAAGTGCCTGCTTCTCCCCTTTAAGCATAAAAATAAAAATAGCTGCTGTTTTTCTTCTGCCTTGCAAATCTCAAGCAAAAATATCTCTCAAAGACCCTAAGCAGGAACATACATGGAAAGGAATTCTGGGAAATGTAGTAAGCTAGTTAAGTTGACACACTGTGGAGGCCATATTTGTGTGTGTGTGTGTATGTATATATAATATATATTTATACATAAAATAAATAGATAATATATATAAATATATATTATATATTTTAAAAATATTTTTCTCAAATGCTGTTATACTAATTACACTTCTCTGTACCTTGCTTAAAACTCCTGCTATATCATTATATACAGATATCTGTCATTCTTTTTTTTCTTTTTTTTTTTTCCGGTACTGGGAATCAAACTCAGCACTTACCAGGCAGTCATGGCACCACTGAGCTACATCCTTGGCCTTCTGTCATTCTATTTCATGGTGGTACAATATTCCTTTGTGTTTGGGCTGTTCCAATCCTTTGACATTTCAAACAATGATACTGTGAAAAGCCTTTTGCATGTATTTTTTTTATTTGTGAAAGTATATCTGTATAAGGTCCTGGAATTCAACTTTTCAGTCAGAGTTTCTGCATTTAAAATTGTAATATATTATCTAATTGGTCTTTATAGATGTGGTATCAGTTTCTTCTCTGCTTAAAAAAACTCATTGCTTGTTTTCCCTTACAGTGTGATTTTATCAAATCTATTTATTTTTACAGATTTTATAGGTAAAAAATCTAATTTGTATTTTAAATTGCTATGAATGGATATTGTCCTTAAGGACAGTTTTGCAAAAAAAAGGTAAGAAAAAGTTTAGAAATTTAAGTTTGGGTTGGATTCAATGTCTCTTTAAAAAGCTATCTTTAAAATATTGGGTCCTCTTCTTGCAAAACACATTTGATGTTAAGAATTTCTCAGTAGAAACAAATAATGATGATGAGAAATAGTGTATAAAGGTACATGGAAAGTAAAAGTGTAAAGTTCAAACAAAATTTGCTAAATTTGCTCCCTGCCCAGTATACAGCAGAAACCTAATACATCTAGGGTTAAATGAAAATAATATCTTATAAATATCTGATTTGATGTAATCATGTATCTTTGGAACAAGAAATTATGGGTTGTATTAATATGAACACAAGGCATAGATACTCAAAACAAATTTCTCTCCTAGTCTATTCCTGGATAGTCATCAATAAGTAGCAAAACATCAAATATATATACATTATAGGTATTCTGTATAGATCAAAGTTATCTAACAACAACTTTGTGAGTTAGCATCATAAATCTGTTACTTTTCGGGGTGTCTGGATGGCTGGATACTATGATGTTTTATTGCTTTCATTTTCAGAAAAAAGATAAAGAGTTTGAATAGAAATAATTTATTTGAAAATTATGAGATGTCAGGTGTAGTTGGCACAGTAATAATAGTATTAATTTTGTGACACACTAAATAATAATATTACTTTTATAACATATATTTGCATTTGGCTTTTAAGCATTGTATAGTAATCTTGATTATCAACTTGATTGGCATGAGAGCCGCCTAGGAGATTAGTACAGCACACTTCTGGGTGTGTCTGGGTGAGTCATGGAAGCATGACCTTGGGAACTATAACTGGTTCCTGGTTCCTTTCTCTCTGAGCTCTTCTCCTGCTCTCTGCTTCCCTGATGCCATGACGTGAGCAGCTTTTTCTCAACCATATCTTTCCACCATGATGTTTCTGTCTTGGGGCCAGCCAACCATGGTCTGAAACTGAGTCAAAATAAACTTCTCCTTCTTTAAACTGTGAATGTCAGGTATTTTCCAGAAATAGGAAAGCTGATCAATACAGGAATGGTATTTTATTGTTTTCTGGTTAAAGATTATTTGATAGTAGGAATTTTGCAACATCTCAGCTTTCCTTGTCAGAAGGACAGTCTTTTTCTGGAGAAACTCAGCAGGGACAGTGTGGAGGCAGGCCCAAGTGTACGCTAGGTACACAGTGGGCTTGTGGCAAACCTGAGGGACCATGAGCCTTGGCAACCACAAGTCTTATAAGGAAGTTGGGTGAAAACCTGCCCAAACTTTGCCTTGGAGAGAAACATTATCTTTCTCATCCTTGAAAGCAAACAAACCTGCACTCTGTCCTAGATGGAGATCCTATCTTCTGAAATTTTTCACTTGAACAGATAATGTGGAATAAATAAAAGTTTTAGAGACTCTTAGAGAATTATCTACCAACAAGAAGGGGTATTTCTGTGACTCCATGTCAGGTCTAAATTCCTATTTCATCTGCTGCATTATGTTTTCTGTATCTAAGACATAGTTCCCCATCCTAAAGATCATCTTTGGCTAGAAGTAATTCCCATATATGCAAAGGATTGAATGGAAATAGATACTGGACTATGAACATAGGACCTAGTGAGAGGTAATGACTCTCTGCGTATGTTGCATGTTGAATTATCAGAATAAAATAAGGGGAAGAGCTCTATATTTCTGGCTTGGCATTTTAGGGAAACTTCAAATGCCTCCGAGTCTTCTGTATTTTTAAGTCACATTCAAGTAGGTGAGACAAAGACTTCCTGGCACCCAATACGGTGATGAAGGCAGATGGTTTAATGATCTTGGGAAATGGTGAGTCTAAATGCAAATGACACTTTTTGATACTCAGAAATGAGCTTGAGAACCTCAAAGGTGTTCAGGCAATTTCTAAAAGCACTGTAGAAAAAAGGGATTTTCAGGGACAGAATTATGGTGTCCATAAGAAAACACATCACATACACCAACCTCAAAAATGGCTCACCTTTGCCTAAGGATGCAAAACAGAGTTTCTTGGAGTTCTCAGTAAATCCCTGCAGTAATAGGGCATGCTGAACACAGTGAATATTTAAAGAAAGGAGGTTCTGCCAATAAAATATTCTCTAAATCAAAGAGTCTCCTCACCCCCCAGCTTCTCAATAATGAAAGCCCTGGTCAGGGTTCAGGCATTGGGCCTCCTCAGTGCTAGGACAGGACCAACCAGGGCTTGTGAGTTCTATAAGAAACTGTTCTTTTCTCACTCTTTAAAAAATTAATTTTTCGTAGTCCCTATCAGGGAACTATAATTTTTTAAAATCCTGCACTTTACTTCACAGCTACTCACTCTGCCCATCTAGATGGAAAAGTAACTGTTTTTTTTTTAAACTGAAGAATGGAGGGCTTCCTATAGCTATACTGAGGACAGGAAAACATTCTTGTTTTTCTTTATTTTTGCAATATATTGGAAAAATTTATTGACAATGCAATATAAAAATATTAGAGAAAGTGTTGAAAAGAAAAATTAAGCCACCTCTAATTATGTCACTTGAACACAGAAGTTACTCTCTTTATTTCTGAATGTTGCCTCTATATCCTTATTTAAATATGTTCATATTTTTAAATACTAGAGATGGTCACAGCACGAATCAACTCAATTTGTGCATATATCATGTTAGGGCTTTAAGAAATGAAGTTTTTCTTTAAAAATCACCATTTGCTGCTAATGTGTTTTAACAGCTATGCCTTGCTGGGAGTGGTGGTGCACGCCTGTAATCCTAGCACTTCGGAGGCTGAGGCAGGAGGATCGCCATGAGTTTGAGGCCAGCGTGGGCTACATAGTGATTTCAAAGCCACCCTGAACTACATAGACAGCCACCCTGTCTCAAAATAATAAAAAAAAGGAAAACAAAAGACAAAAACATTCCTTATAATAAAAATACAAATGAAAATAAATTGAAATTAAATACTATCCCTTAATTTATCTTAACTATCATCTTATATCATTAGGAGAAAAATATTTTCTTCCAGTAATATACAATTGCTTTTGAAGTCCATTCCTAGTTTTGATAGAGAAACCCCATTATCATCTCCTTTTTATCTGATTTGACATATAAGTATGCATTCAGATGGTACTAACTAAACTAAAAGCTGAATCAAATTATTTAAGTTAAATAGGGCTGGGTGTATTGCTCAATGGTAGAGTGCTTGTCTGGCATGTGTGACGTGTTAGGTTTGATCCTCAACGTCACAAAAGTACAAAGTAACCAGAAAGAGGGCTAAAATTGTAGCCATGCTGCTTGAGATTGTGATCTGATGTAGATGCTTGCCCACAATGGTATTTCAGTACTTCACAAAAATGTTGATAGCTTGGGAACCTATTATCCAGACCTTGATTGATAATTTTCTATAGGAGCAACCAATGAAAGCCTCACCTGTAATCCCAGTAGCCTTCCTAGTGTAGTAGCAGCTTTGGTGCTCTAATTTTTTCATGAGGTTTGTTCATAAAGGTGAGATGGTAGTATGGGGAGAAAGGGTCATAGTGTGTTGGCTAATGGGTGTTGGAGAATGTAAAAAAAAAAGCCTCAAACTGTCTTACATGTGGTTTTTAAATCTATAACTTCAAAAAGACATAAGGGTACGTAATAATAGATGCAGCTGAGTAGAATATTGGAGAAAGTCTCCATGTGGTTGTGGTCTATCCTACCGACTCAGGACACTTGGCAATGGCTTAAATCTCCTGCTCAGGAAATCTTTGTAGACATTGCCTAGGCAAATGTTCTGTTGGGTGGGAAGGATATTATATCAGAGACTGCCATGTGTTCACTCAAAACCCATTTGCTCACTTCATGAACATGTCTGTTTGATGCTTATCAGCCTCCTTTGCAGCTAGTTGTGACCATGTGAATGAGTTCCAGGGTTATGGAGACGAGCCATGTGATGTGTGCTATTCTTCAAGCCTAGCCCACAATAACCTCTAAGAAATGGGCTTCCTTTCTCTTTCCTGCTTAGTGCACAAGAGCACAACATTCTTAGAAGGTGTGACTTTCCAAGATGGAGACATGGATGGAAGCTTGCTTGTGAAAGGATCATTGTGTGCTTAGGAACACTTATTTTGCATATTAGCAAAAATTAGACTTCCTTGTATTAGGCCAATGAGACTTTGGGTTGTGTCCATAACAGCTGAAAATGTTACTCTAATTAATATAATTATTAAATAAAAAGCTATTTGATTTGTTTAACATACACATATTTCATTCCTTTGTAAACAACTTATAATGATGGCAGAGAGGGTACTAGCTAAACATAATTAGAAGTTAAGGCACAGTTGGGAATTGTGAGATACTACTTAGAGAAAAAAAGTATCTACAGGATTACAAGAAGCAATGCAGAGCAGTGCTTCAGCAACAGGGATCTGGGGCAGACTGGATTGGAATCCTGACAATGCCACTTGTTATCTGCAAACTTGGACAGGTTATCCAAATGTTTTTGGCCCCTATTTCCTCATCTTCAAAATGAAGATAATAATAATTATATGTTTCTCATAGGAATCTTGTAAGGATTAAATGGGGTCATCTATGTTATATGCTTAAACAGTGCCTGGAAAAGTAAGCACTCCGTGCATGTTAGTTTATTATTATTAGTGGGAAGAATCATGCATCAAACAGAGGCCCAAAGTCAAGAGGAAAGAGTAGTGGGGTTGGATGGGGAGGCCTCTGCACGTAAAAGCTCAGGCTGTGCTGGCTGCTCAATCTTCTGGCTGACATCATCCCTGATCAAATTGCTTCCCCACTGAGTGGATAAAATCTTATGTCAAGACACCCCAAAATGGAGAATTATCTCAGACTTTTGGAAAGAATATCCTTATGTCTTGTTCACTGCCCATTGTCCCTGGACATCTCCTGCCTCCTGTGGGTATCCCTTCACCAGCACTGGGTAGGATACAGTATTGTATACCTTCCTCTTTCTTTCAGATCTTTTCTGTTTTCCACATCTTTAAAGTAGAGAAGCAAAAAGATGTGTAGTGTTATGGTTTCGATTTAAAATGTCCCTGAAAAGTATCACACATTCAGGACTCTGAAAGGTGACTGGATTGTGGGGATACTATACTTATTAGGGGGTCAATCCATTGATGAATTCATAGTGAAAGTGCTGGTAGGGTAGGGGCTTAGGGAGGAGGTAGGTAACTGGGATGTGCCTTTGGGAGGTTTCTCTCTCTCTCTCTCTCTGATTCTTGGTGCCATGGGTTAGGCAGCTTTCCTCTGCCAAGCCTTTCCAACATGCCATTTCTGCTTTGTTTTGAGCCCTCTAAAACCATCAGCCAAAATAAGCCTCTCTTTCTTAAGTTGTGGTTATTGGACATTTTGTCCCAGGGACAGAAAAAGCTGATTAATATACTTAGGGAGCCACAAACTTCTGCCTTTATTACCAGCTCTATTCCTGGTTAGCCTGCCAGTAAAACAAACTATCTTCAAGGCACCTTCAGCAATGAGATAGAATTCTACTTAAAGCCTACTTATTGAATCTTTAAACAAAATAGAAAGGTTGAGGGCTGGGGATTGGGGATTTAGCTCAGTGGCGCCACGCTTGCCTGGCAAGTGCAAGGTCCTGAGTTCAATCCCCAGTACTGAAAAAAAAAAAAAAGAGAGAGAGAGGATTGAGTGATCTGAACTTGCAATTTGTGAAGTAGACGATAGGCATAAAGATTATTTAATTTGTTTTTATTGTGATAAATTATATGTAGCATAAAGTTTACCACTTTAACTATCTTTAAGTGTACAACTGAGAAACATTATGTACATTCACAATGTTGTGCAACCATTACCTATTTTTAGAACTTGTTCATCATCCCAAACAGAAATTCCAAACCCTACAAACAACAGCTCCCCCAATCCTCCTGCCCTATAGGCCCTGGTAACCTTTACTCTCCTTTCTGTCTCTATGTATTTTCCTATTCTAGGTACCTTATATTGGTGGAATCATACAATATTTGTCCTTTTGTCTTTAGCTTATTTCACTTGGCATAATGTTTTCAATCTCAATTGTACCACGTATCATAATTGCAGTCCTGTTTGTGGTTGAAGTGTATCCCATTATGTGTATATACCATAATTTGTTGAGTCATTTATCTACATTTGTTCATTGTAAAGAATGCTGCAATAAGATTGGTGCACAAATCTTTACTTTCAACTCTTTTGGAAATATACCTAGGAGTGGAAATGCTTGTAATTTGTGTTCCTAAAAAGGAGATTTAAAAATACATGTGTCTCATTTGATCAGAACAGTGTTATGTGGTATCTTCTTACTGCAAGGGGATGAGGCAAAAAAATAAGATTTTAACTTTTTACTTCAGTCTCTGAAATAGAGGAATGCAAAAAAGTATGGAAAAAGGTGGTAAGTGAATCTACCTAAGTATCTGCCAGAATATACATCCCTAAAAGTGAACCAAGACCTGAGGTGCCATACTCCCACAGTAAGGAATACGGATGATAATAACTGATAATAGGGAATTCTTGATGGTATCTGTAATGTTGATGTTATGGTTTGTATCTCGATGCCCCCAGTACTGAGCCTCCTGGGTGAGGGTTTTGGAAAGGTGATTGGAATATGGGCAATATAGATGTCTTGCAGTTAGGAAGTGGGGTCTGGCTGGAAGAGGTGGATCACTGTGGGCCTGACCTTGCAGAGTATGCTTCCTTTCCACTCTTCTTTGCTTTCTGCTTCCAGGATGGCAGTGAGCAGCTATTCCTCCACCAGGCCCCTCTGCCATGCTGTCCTGCCTTTGAGCCAGCTGACTACAGACTGAAATTTGAGCCAAAATAAACCTCTTCTCCTTTTAGTTGTGGGTGTCAGGTATTTTGTCCCAACAATGAGAGAAATAACTAAGATAATTGATATTCTACAAATTCAAATGCAATGCTGTACTTTTTTCTTACATCTAATTTGAATGATTGTATGACTTATGACAACTGCTTCATTTAGTTTCAGTGGGAATTTAGAAATATCTGCTTTTTAAAAAAAATCTGCTTTTGATAGGTAATTATCCATGGTTTGGTTTATATAAAATAGGCATTTAACAGAAGGGGGCATTCAACTGTAGATAAAGATAATTAAATGATAATTAAAATTGGGTAGTTTGGTAATAACAATACAAATGGAGAAAGGGCAAGATGATGTCTGGTAAAGAAAAACATTCCTGTTGGAATACTCAAAATCAAACTCAACTAGTTCTGTTTAAAGATTAATATTTAAAGATTATTGTTCAATTACTTCAGTGTTTTCTATTTGGCCTAAAGACATTTATTTTCACCATAAGTTTGGGAATAGGATAGTCCCAATAATAGCCACTGGATATAGAGAGACTAGACATTCAGAATGTTTTAGATATAAATTTTTCCATTATTAAGAAGAAAGTCACCAAGATGACAATCTTATCAATGATGGGTTCAAGAATAGAATGAAGGAAGGGAAGAGCAAAGTAAGAATTAGGCATAGCTAAACAAAGAGAAAGATGAAGGCATTAGTAAGGATACAATTTTAGGTGCATGCAACTGAACCTGCATACAACCTGGGCTGAATGAGATAGAAGCTTATTTCTCTCTTGTGAAGATAGTCCAAGCTAAGAATAGTAGCTCTACACCAGAGGATCATCCAGGGACTGTGGCTCCTCTGTCCTGTTTTTTTTTTGCTATACCAAGCAGGAGTAAGGGTGAAGGATGACACATCCCTTACCTTTAAGGATTTGACCATAAATCACATCTTATTGTGCCCAGGATTTAAGAATATGCCCATGTCTAGCTGCAAGGGAGTCTGCAATCCAAACGTATTTCTCATATTTGGATGGCCATATGTTCAGCTAAAAATTTTAGGGGTACTCTTAAAAGGAAAGAACGGATTTTGAGATACGATGAGCAGTCTTCATTACAATAAAACTGTTGCTATTATAGAAAATAAAACCTTAAAGCAAATTTGAAAAATTTGAATCTTGATGAAAGCTTGGGTTTATGTAGAAATAAATCCTTCCCAGACCCTTGACACATTGGTAATCAATGATTTCTCATGTGTTTTAGCGCTTTTAAGTCCATGGCCAGAGCCAGCTCTTGCCTTGCATTAGCCATCCTCCCAAGCAAGGCAAGGTGCAGAGAATTATGGTACCACAGGGGACGCACACAAAACAAGGCCCTTGTTTGATAAGGCTGTGTTGCAGGTTGGATTTGGTCACACCCTTCCCCTGTAAACGTCTATCTGTACAGACAAGCAGTCAACAGAGCAAGTAGGATACAGTGGGAGGCACCAGAGCGAAAGGAGTCAGTGGGTTCGGTGGAGAGACGTTTCTACTGGGCCTGTGAGTGGTCCTTGGGAAGAGGTGAGGATGTTAGAGAGGAAGGGAATCAAGGGAGGGGAAAAAATTGAGCATGAGTAAAAGGAGTATGTTTTCCTTTTCCTAGTGAAAGCAAGGTAGGTCTGGGGAGCTTACACATCTCAGATATCAGAGAGACTGAGGCAAGCACTGGTCTGTCACTTCTTGCCTGCTCAAGGACTTGCTCTTGCAATTATCCACTTTCTCTGTGCTTTTATTCACCTTTTATTTTATTTTTGGTACTGGGGATTGAACTCGGGACCTTGCACTTGCAAGGCAGGTGGTGGCACCACTGAGCTAAATCCCCGGCCCTGGTTAATCTCCTTCTTTACTGGGCCATCCCCATCACCACACAAACAGTAATATTTCCCCATTAAGAAAATACTTCCCCGATCTCCCTTTCTTTGCTCTGCTCAACAGCCACACTCCAGTAAAAGGACATCTTGAAATGCCAAATGGAGTGGGACTTTTCCTGTGGTACTGGAACTGATGATCCAAGCCAAAGATGGGGATAAAGAAGAGTTTATTAAGAAATAGTTTAACTGTGTCTGTTCCCCAACTATCACTGCACTTTTCCTATCAATTCTTGAGAGCTTGTTTGGAGATTCATCAGGGGAGCGAAGCCACTTGTATACCCTTGACTGAGGAAATGGTCCTCCTCTTTGGGTATGGTCAACCTCTTCAACTGAGCATGGGTAGCTTTGGGAGGGACACACATAAGGGGACACTCAACTTGTGAGCCATATCAACTGAATCAACCCTGGGGATAGAAGGGGTGAAAGAGGTCGCAGCCAGATTACCCTAACATCCATCCTATCAATTCTTAGTTTTTTGTTTTTAAGGGAGGGAGAGAGTCATACTAGTTGAGTTACTGGTCTAATGGGGAGGGCTGTGCATTCCTTTTTCCTCACCTGATGCAAGTGAGAGGATCCCTGAGATTTGAGTGTGATTATAAGTAGAGAAGACTGGTATTCACTCTCTAGCAGTACCTGTGTCCCTCTGCTCATGTGAGAGGGAGGAGACTGGAGGGAGGTCAGGCAGAGAGGAGGCTGCTGGGGGCAGGCAGCCTGCTCTCCTTTGTTGGGATTGCTAGGTTTCTCTGGCTCAAGGAAACCCAGAGCAAGGGTTGGAGCCCACCAGCCTAGACAGCAGGGGGAGAAGTGGGGGGCAGAACTGAGGGGATAGAGAAGATCTGAGCTGAGGTCAGATCTCCCACTTCAAAAAAGCTGGCAGTGGGAGTTAGGAAAGAACACAGCCACCTGGTCCACACTCCAGATTCCTGAGCTGGTTGCCATGTGGGGGTGGGTGGGAATGAAATTCAAATCACTGATGAAACTGGTGTTTTAAATTGGACAGACAGTGACTGAAAGTAACCAGAAAGTTATGAAATCTGCTAAATATTTCATTAAGCAACAAGAAAATGAAATTTAACTGGAAAGTGATCGAAAGCCAACAAAGAAGAAAATTAAAACTATTTGGTTTTTAGACTTCACTAAGTCCAGACTTTTCAATAAGCCAGTTTGTATCTATACTTGTCTCCTCTCTCTCATTGTTTTTTTTTTTTTTTTAACTAAAATTTAGTTATTTATTTGTGGTATGGGGGATTGAACCCAGGGCTTTTGCACAGAGATACATTCTCAGTCCTTTTATTTTATGTCTTTTGAGGCAGGGTCTCACTAAGTTGCCCAGGCTGGGCTTGAATTTGTGATGCTCCTGCCTCTTCCCCCTAGAGTGCTAGGATTACAGGTGGGCAGCTATGCTCTGATAAATTTTATTTTTATCAACCACTGCATGTACATATTTATGAAAGTCATGTAAATAGTTTTAAATATGCAAAAAAATTTTAAAAAGTTTTATGACTTATAATAAAAAATTAGCTGTTTTTTCTACCAGAGCAACTGCTTTCAATTTTTAAACTGTTTCTTTAGGTTTTCTTTATCTCTCTCTTTTCTAATATGTGCATATGCATAAAGAAATCCCTTCACCATTTTCCTATGTTGGGCTCCTACCTTTTGGGTCTCAAATGTTCCTTGTTCTTGGATACTGTGATGGCTAATCTTTGTTGTCAACTTGACTGGATTGAGATATAACCTAAGAAACTAGTAAAGCACACTTCTGGGTGTATCTGTGGGTGTTTCCAGAGATGAATGAATCATGAGGGCTCAAACTTCATCAGTAGATTAATCTATTAATGAGATCATGGTTTGATGGCATTGCTAGGGGGAAGTGAGGCCTAATTGGGAGGAATGGATCATGGAGGTGTGACTTTGGAGTTCCCAGCCCCTTCCTCTGGAGCATTTACTCTCTCTGTTTCCTGACTGCCATGAAGTAAACAGCTTTCCTGTACCACAGCCTTCCGCCATGACATTTCTATCTCACCACAGGTCTAAAACAATGGAGCCAGCTGGCCAGGGACTGAGACCTCTGAAACTGTGAGCGAAAATAAATCTTTCTTCATTTAAGTTGCGTATGTCAGGTATTTTATTCAAGCAATGGAAAAGTGACTAATACATTTACGCTCTTTGTTTTTGTTTTGTGTAATTTGTTTTGTCTTTTGGTGCTGGGGGTTGAACTCAGGGCCTTGTGCATGCTAAGCATGTAGCCACTGAGCTACATCCCAGCCCTATCCTCTTTTTGATGGAGTATGTCCTCAAGTACCTTTCTAAGAAAGAATGAATAGATGGTAAATTGAGATTCTGTACATTGGAAATAATCTTCTACTTTCACATTTTATTGGTGCTCCTTGTCCAGGGTCCTTGTGGTTCTTCTCTGTGGGCTTCTAGTCTTTGGACTGGGTGGTAGAGGGGCAATCATTCAACTGTGTGATGGTGAGGAGTGGGTCTAAAAGTCTTTTTCTTTTATTTTTGGGTTTTAAAAATTTTATTGGTACATTTTAGATATATATAATAATATCCATTGTAGAGAATTTGTATTTGTACATAATATATCTTGCTTCTTTTTTTCCCTTTCCCCTCTCCTCCCTTCAACCCTTTTCCCCTCCTTACTTACAAAAGCTTTGTTTACATTTTTTCCTTCTATTCTCTTTTTTTCTTGTCCATTCTTTCCTTTCCCCCATACTTTCCCTTATTCCCCTTATCATTTGAACATTTTCTTCCCATTTCCCAATATCTATTAAATATTTTGGTCCTTATTTACACTTTTGGATTCTAATACAAGAAAAACAATGTGGTACTTAAACATGTGCATCTGATTTATTTCACTTAAGAGTATGGTCTCAAGGTGCATCATCCATTTAGCTAGAAATGGCTCAAGCTCATCCTTCTTTATGGCAGAGTAGTACTCCATTGTATAAAAAAACCTTTTATGAGTTAGGTTTTGCTTCATGCCATTATTTTAGTTTATTAGGAAAAAACAATAAAGATGGCCAGGCATGGTGGGGAATGCCTGTAATCCCAGCACTTGGGAGGCTGAGGCAGGAGGATCACCTTGAGTTTGAGGCCAGCCTGGACTACACAGTGAGACCCTGTCTCAAAAAATATAATGATGGGGCTGGGGATTTAGGTCAGTGGTTTTGCCACCTGCCTCACAAGTGCAGGGTCCCAAGTGAGCCTTTTTCTTCTTCTGAATATTTTTACCATACCTGCTTTCAGCTCCTGCTAGCAACCCTGCCTTCATAAGTACCAAGTACCTTCAACTCCCAAGGCTTACTGAGGTTCTTTCATATGAATTAAACCACTTCTTTTTCCTCCAGTCTATTGGTTTTTAGCTTCCAACTCTCTTCAGGTAGCTAACTCAGTTACCACTCATCCATCTATTTTCCAGATTCCAAAACTTTACCGGTGTCTCTCATATGCTCCAGTCATCACTCTTGTTCTTTCTGTTCCATAGTCCTATACATATAAACCGCTTTAGTGTATTTTAGTGGGGATTTGTAGCAGACATGCCTGCCCAGTACTAGTGGGCTATGAGTGGCACCAGTTTCTTGTTTCCCATAATTCGGCTATATTGTTTTATATCAGGAGTCGGACCAAAGCTCTATGTGACTCAAATGGGCATGTCAGATGGCAAACTGGGTGAGTATAGCCTCTCCCCCAGTGGCTGCCATGGGAAATTAGGCCTTGGACTGTGAAGTGGCAAGGGTCTGCTAAATTGTGTGCAGGTGAGGTCAGTGTGACCCCAATTAAAATCCTTTCCCCTGAATTATGGCTTTGCACTGACCCAATGGTTTGCTTGCTAATTGCACCCAGTCCCAGTGCCTGTTTGCTCTATCCATGCAAGATAAGCAATACTTACTCCCTATCAGCCTTGCCTGGTGCCATCATGCCAGGTGTTCAGCAATATTTCACTAGACATTTTCAAAGCATACCTGGATCCCTATTCCTTCCCACAGTTGTATTCAATAAATACTGCATGCACTTGGGGGCCTTTGTCTTTGCGGCTTAGAGAAGAGTTGATCAGGTCCTAAGACCCAACTTCTCTCTAAGTCTAGGTTTCTGTCTTTATTCTTTAATTTTCCTTGTATTGTAGTGGCTCACAAGAGGCCAGGACCCACTGAAGGGATTCTAGCAACATTCGCTTTCCTGTTCCCTATAGGGATTCATGATGAAACAGAAGTAAATGCAGCTATTCATTCCTCATTATTCAGCCTACAAGTCTCCATTCATTTTTTTTTAATTAAATTCTTTTGTTGGTACATTTTAGGTACACAACACAATTACATTTCTCATTGGGAATTGTACCTTTACATAATGCATCTTGGTTCTTATTTTTTCCCCATTCCTAGCCCTCCCTTCACCCCCTCCACCCTTCCCTATTTACAAAGGCTTTATTTCCATTTTTTCCATTTCTCAGCATTTTTCCTTTCCCTTCTTCCCTTTCCCCTGCCCCTCCCACTACCCCTACCCCTTCGGACCTTTTGTTCCTATTTTGCATTATCGATTATTCATTCTAATCATTGGTACATTTTAGGTATACAATATAGTGACATTCATCATTGCAAATTTGCACCTTTACATAATCTCTCTTGGTTCTTATTTTTCACCCTTGCCCAGGACTCCCTTCAACCCCTCCATTCCTCCCTATTTACAAAGATTTTGTTCCTATTTTTCCATTTTCTCATATTAATCCCATTCCCTTCTATCCTTTCCCCTAGTCCTCCCACTTCCTTCCCCTTTGCCCCTTTTCTTCGTATTTCACATTACCTATTATACATTTTAGTCCTTATTTACACTTTCAGTTTCTCACACCAGAGAAACTATTCAGTATTTATACGTGTGTGTCCTATTTATTTCACTTAAGAGTATCACCTCAATGTTCATCCACTTAGCTATAAATGTCTCTAATTTCTCATTTTTTATGGCTGAGTAGTACTCCATTTTATAAAAAAACCACATTTTCTTTATCCAGTCTCCAGTTGATGGGAATTTGGGCTGTTTCCATGTTTTAGCTATTACAAATTGTGCTGCTGTGAACATGGGTGCACATATGTCACTGTGGTATGATTCTTTTAATTCTTTGGAGAAGATCCCCAGCAGTGGAATAGAGGGGTCAAATGGGACTTCCAGTCCTAGTTCTTTGAGGTATCTCCATACTGATTTCCACAGTGCTTGCACCAGTCTACACTCCCACCAGCAGTGGAGCAGTGTTCCTCTTTCCCCACAGCCCCGCCAGCATTGGTTATTGGTTGATTTCATGATAGCAGCCATTCTTTCTGGAGTGAGGTGGAATCTCAGCATTGTTTTCATTTGGAACTCTCGAATGACCAATGATGTTGAACATTTTTTCATGTATATATTTGCTATTTCTACTTCTTTGTCTGAGAAATGTCTGTTCATTTCAGATGCCCATTTTTGGATTGGGTCTTTAAATTTGGGAGGTCTGATCTTTTTAAGTTCTTTATAGATTTGAGATAGTAGACCTTTGTCTGAGGAAGAGCAGGTGAAGATTTTTTCCCACATTGTGGGTTGTCTCTTCACACTGCTGGTGGTTTCTCTTGCTGTGCAGAAGCCTTTTAATAAGAAGAGATCATACTTGTTGATTGTTTGTGCTAGTTCATGGGCAACTGAGATTTGGTTCATAAAATCTTTTCCTACACTGATGTCTTCAAGGGTTCTACCTAACCTCTGTTCCACCTGGTTCAGAGTTTCTATTTTAATATTTAGATCTTTAATCCATTTTGATTTTAGTTTAGTCCATGGTGAGAGATATAGGTCTAGTTTTAATCTTTGGCAAGTTGAAGCCCAATTTTTCCAGCACCATTTATTAAAGAGGCTATCTTTCCTCCAGTGAGGGTGTTTGGCTCCTTTATGGAAGATGAGATGGCTGAGTGTGTCTGGCGTTGTTTCTGCATCTTCTAATCTATTCCACTGGTCCTCAGGTCTGTTTCTTTGCCAGTACCATGCTGTTATTATCACAGTAGCTTTGTAGTATAGTTTCAGGTTGGGGATTGTGATACCCCCTGCCATGTCTCTGTTACCTAGAATTGCTTTTGCTATTTTGGGTCTCTTCTTGTTCCAAATGAATTTTTGGATTGTTTTCTCAAGGTCCATGAAGTATGCTGCTGGGATCTCAATTGGACTTGCATTAAATCTATATAGCAGTTTTGGAAGTATGGCCATTTTCACTATATTAATCCTTCCTACCCAGGAGCAGGGGATGTCTGTCCATTTTCTGATATCATCTTCAATCTCCCTTTTCAGAGTGCCATAGTTTTCAGAGAAGAGGTTTTTGATTTCTTTCATTAGGTTGATTCCTAGGTATTTCAGATTTTTGGATGCTATTGTGAAAGGAATTATTTGTCCTATTTCTCTCTCAGTGAGTGTGTCATTGGTGTAGAGGAAAGCTATTGATTTTTGTGTGTTGACCTTGTAACCAGCTACTTGACTGAATTTGGTTATTAAGTCTAGAAGACTTTTGGTGGCGTTCTTGGAGTCTTCTATATAGAGTATCATGTCATCTGCAAATAATGACAATTTGACTTCTTCATTTCCTATCTTTATTCCTTTTATTTCTTTCTCTTGTCTAATTGTCATGGCTAGTGTTTCCAAAACTATATTGAACAGGAGTGGTGATAGTGGACATCCTTGTCTTGTTCCTGAGTTTAGTGTGAAGGATTTCAATTTTTGACCATTTAGTATGGTGTTGACTGTTGGTTTTTCATAGATGGCTTCTATCAGTTTGAGGTAGAGACCATCTATTCCAACTTTTTGTAGGGTTTTTATCATAAATGCATGTTGGATTTTGTCAAATGCTTTTTCTGCATCTATGGAAATAATCATATGGTTTTTGTCCTTGGCTGTATTGATACAGTGTATTACATTGATTGATTTGTGTATATTGAACCATCCCTGCATCCCTGGGATGAATCCCCCTTGATCAGGGTGTATGATCTTCTTGATGATCTTCTGCATTCTGTTTGCCAGTATCTTAGTAAGGATTTTTGCATCTATGTTCATTAGTAAGATTGGCCTATAGTTCTCCTTTTTGGTTGGGTCTTTCTCTGCTTTGGGGATCAAGGTGATGCTTGCTTCCAGGAATGAATTTGGGAGTATTGCTTCCCTTTCAATTTCATTGAAGAGTTTAAACAGTAGTGGCAGCAGTTCCTCTCTAAATGTCTTGTAGAATTCAGCAGTGAAGCCATCAGGGCCCGGGATTTTGTTAGTTGATAAGTTTTTAATTACATTTTCAATTTCATTGGTTGATATTGGGTTGTTCAGAATTTTTAGGTCTTCTTCATTCAACTTTGGTAATTCATATGTATCTAGGAATCTGTCCATTTCTTCTGTGTTGTCCATCTTATTGGCATATAGGTTCTGGAAGTAGGTATTGATGATCCTCTGGATTTCTGCTGGGTCTGTTGTAATTTCACCCTTTTCATTCCTAATTGCATGGATTTGGGCCTTTTCTTTCCTTTTTCTGACAAGGTTGGCTAAGGGTTTATCAATTTTGTTGATTCTTTCGAAGAACCAACTCTTGGCTTCATTGATTTTTTGTATCATTCTCTTAGTCTCCATTGCATTGATTTCTCCTCTGATCTTTATAATTTCCACCCTTGTATGAGATCTGGGGGTGTCCTGTTCTTCTTTATCTAGAAGCTTGAGGTTCAGCATCAGGTTGTTTAATTGGGTTCATTCTGTTTTCCTAATATGCATATTCACTGCTATGAATTTCCCTCGTAAGACTGCTTTCATTGTGTCCCATAGATTCTGATATGTTGTATTGTCATTGTCATTTAATTGAAGGAACTGTCTGATTTCTTCTTTAATTTCCTCTGTGACCCCTTGGTGATTCTGAAGTGTGTTGTTCAATTTCCATGTGTTTATGAAATTTTTTGAGTTTCTTTTGCTATGGATCTCCAATTTCATTGCACTATGGTCTGATAATATACAGGGGATAACTTCAATTCTTTTGAACTTACTTAAACATGTTCTATGTGTGAGTATGTGGTCTATTTTGGAGAATGGCCCATGTGCAGCTGAGAAGAATGTGTATTCTGATTTTGTGGGGTGGAACACTCTAAACATCTGTTAAGTTCATTTGTTCAAGAGTTCCATTGAGTTCTAGTATTTCATTACTTACTTTTTGTCTAGTTAATGTATCTATTTGTGACAGTGGGGTGTTGAGGTCCCCCATTACAATTGTATTGGTGCATATATGACTTTTCATGTCTGTTAGTATTTGTTTTATATAGTTGGGTGCACTAGTGTTTGGTGCATAGATATTTATGATTGTTATCTCTTCCTCTTGGATTGTTCCCTTTACAAGGATGTAGTGTCCTTCTTCATCTCTCTTCATCAGTGTTGGTTTGAAATCTACTTGATCTGCAAAGAGGATAGCTACTCCTGCTTTTTTGGGGGTTCCTGTCGCATGCAGCATTGTTTTCCACCCTTTAACTTTCAGTCTGTGAGTTTCCTTTTGAATTAAGTGTGTTTCTTGTATGCAGCATATGGTTGGATTTTGCTTCTTGACCCATTCTGCCAGTCTATTTCTTTTGATTGGTGAATTGAGACCATTAACGTTGATGGTTATAACTGAAACATATTGACTTGTCATTGCCATGCCTTTTTCTTTTTGTTGGGTTCTCCCCCTTTATATTTAATTTCTTGTCATGCCAGATGGGTTCATTCTGCTTTGCTTCCTGGGGTTGTGATCCTCAATGTCTGTTTCTAGGATATTGTGTAAAATTCTTTGGAGTGCTGGTTTGGTATTCATGAAGTTCCTAAGGTGCTCTTTGTCATGAAAGTATCTTATTTCTCTATCCATTTTGAAAGATAATTTTTCAGGGTTCATCAATCTGGGTTGGAGGGTGTTTTCTTTTAGGACTTGGAACATGTCACTCCAAGCTCTTCTTGCCTTGATGGTTTGTGTTGAGAAGTCTGCTGCGATTCTGATGGGCTTTCCTTTGTATGTGATTTGTTTCTTTTCTCTCACTGCTTGTAGAACTTTGTTCTTCTGTTGTGTTTCTGGAATCTTAACAGTTATATGCCTATGTGTAGATTTCTTTTGATCAAGGCTATTTAGAGTCCTATATGCCTCACTTATCTGTATGTCAAGCTCTTTTCCCCTGCTTGGGAAGTTTTCTGCCATTGTTTCTGTGAAGAGTTTTTTATGTCATCTGCATTCTCTCCTGTTTCTTCATTGACTCCAATCAGTCTTATGTTATTCTTCTTTGCATCATCTAGCAGCTGCTGGATTGATTTCTCATGTTCCCTTATAATTTTGAAGCAATTTTTCTTTTCCTGGTCACTAATTGCAATCTTATCTTCTATATCTGAAATTCTGTCCTCACATTGGCTCATTCTGCTGTGTAGACTTTCAATGGAGTTTTTCTTGTCCTGGAAATCTATTTGCATCTGTTTTATGGATTCCATTTGTTTCCTTTGTTGGGATTCCATCATGTTCCTCAGCTCCTCTCTAGATTTATTAATCATGTCTTGCACTAGGAGCACAATTTCCTAGGAGCACTAGGAGCACAATTTCTGTTATCTGAGAAATTATTTCTGATTTCATTTTTTCCAGATCCCCTTTTGTTGCCAGTTCACTGGGTCCAGGTGGTTGAGTATCAGAGTGTTCCATCTCATTTCCCTTTGGGGTTGCTGTAGGTCATCTGGAAGTCTGGTTTTGAGACTTATTTACATGTTTTCTCATTTCGACTGGTGGGGGGGCTGTTGGTACAGGCATGGATTACCTCCTCTGAGCTGGGAGAGGTGGGACAGGGGCCAGGAGCAGCAGTAGGGATGGTGGCCCAAAAGCCCTTTCCTGTAGGCTGGGAGCAGCAGGAGGGATGGTGGCCGGGAAGCCCCTTCCTATGGACCAGAAGCAGTGGGACAGCAGCTCAGAAGCCCCTACCTCTGGGCGGGGAGTGGTGGGACTCAGTACCGTGGTCTAGTGATCTGGTGTCCTCTGCGTCTTTGTAGTGTGGAACCAGGTGGCTGTACAGAGGAGCGGGGGGGGGGGTGTCCAGTGGATTGTTGCCATGGCGGGGGCTGATTTGGCGTGTTCCGCGCGACTCACGACCTCCATAGGGCAGGCTGATTCCAGGTCTCCATTCTTTTATTCCACTCCAATAATACTGTCTTAGTTACTTTTTCATTGCTGAGACAAAATACCCAATACCCATAACTTAAAGGAAGAGAGAGTTATTTTGCCTCATGTTTCAATCCATAGTTCCAGTGTTTCCAAGGCAAGATCACATGGCAAAAGGGCATAGCAGAGAAAATGCTGCTCACATCATGGTGGTCAGAAATTAAATAGAAAAGGGAGGAACCTGGGGGAGGAGAGGCTTCTAGGTTGCACCCCCAGTGATGTGCCTCTTCTGATAGACCTTACTGCCTTACAGCAAGCCAGCTATAACTTCCCATAATCCAGTTACCTTCCAAAAGCCCCATCTATGATTGCATGAGGCTTTAGGGGGACATCTAGATATAAATGACAACATAGTCATTTGTTCTCATCACTTTGCTGAAATTGTTGTTATTTATATAAAAAAAACCCTCACAAAATCCATTGTTCAATTCTCAACCTTTATCTTACTTTAATCCTCAGTAGTCCAACAAACATCTCAAATGAGACTTCTTCAAGTAGAACTTAACATTCCCCTCAAACCTTCTCCTACCCTGGTCTTCTTCATTTCAGTATGTTCTACCAATTTTTCTCAGGAGACACCCTTGATTATTCTATTTCTATTACATCCACATCAATTTAACCACAAGTCAGAGCAATTACATTTCAGGATATATCCTAGTTGGGCAACTTCTCACCATCTATAGTGCTACTC